>NC_056743.1:1790695989-1791009322 GCF_019279795.1 Protopterus annectens
TATTTTTCACTTATGTTATATGCTTGTAAAATAACCCATAATGCTTCATACTGAATATTATTATATGCCTTACTAACATCCCCATCATGATTTTTGTTTCCATGTTTTTAATAATAATATCATCAATCACTTCCCTTATTATCCACAATAGGTCTTAACTCCCCTTTCCTTTTCTCCTAAACAAATTCTGATCAAGTAGTCTTTCTATTTTATATTGTAATCTTTTAGTTACTATCCTCATGAAATTTTTATAGTCTGTGTTATTAAGTTTAATTGGTCTCCATTTTTTAATTTCATTTTTATCTCCTTTCTTTAATATAAATTTTATCACACCTGTACAAATTTCTTTATGCTTAATTCCTTGTTCTAGTCACTCATTCATTACTTCTATAAACACCATTATCTGCTAGTTATACATTTCTTTATACATACTATATTCAATTCCATCCAAACCTGTAGCTGAATTAACATTAATATCTTTCAAGAGCTCATTCAACTCATTTATGTTTATTTTCTCTCTAAATATTCATTGTCTCCCTTATTTAATTTTCCCCATTGTAAATTTGTTCGGTGTTAACTTCTTTTTCACTATATAAATCTAATACATATTCTTTAATTATTTAATGTATTTCTTCTTGTTTTATTTAACTTGTTTCCCTTCTTTATTTTTAATTCTCTCATTATCTTTTCTTCTTTTACAATGTTACATAAGCATGATGGTACTTATTATTTTCTTCCTTGTAAACAATATTTTTGCTTAATAATTTATTAACCTTATCCTGATTTCTTCTATATAATTATTTTTCTTTTCCATAAAACATTTTTCTTCTCTATTAAATCTTTAAATATTTTTGGCTTGATATTTTGTATTCCATTTTTTTTCTTTTTTCTTTTCTTTTCTATGCATTCTAAAATACATTTTGTATTGCTTTTTAAATTGAATCCATAAAAGTGTCCAGTTTTCATAAAAATCTCTCATACCAATATGTTGTTGCCATACTTCTATAATTTATTTTCTTTCTACTAAATCTAACTCTTTACTCTTTTTATACCTTTTTCCTATTTCAATGGACTCCTCATTTTCATTAATTTGTATCCAAATCACCACATGATCAGAAAACCCAGTATATTTAATTTCTTTTTGTGTAGTTTTTAAACCTTCTGATATCATAAAATAATCAATTTCTGTCTTAATTTCATTTCTTTTATAAGTCCAGTGTTTATTTCCCCATGTTTTTAATTTTCCACTTTTTATAATTTCTTTTTTTTATTTCTCAAATTATAATTAAAATCCCCTGTCATTATTATATCCATTTTAACACAGACATAATTATGTATAATTTTAAACATTGTTTCTCTTTCTTTTTTGTTACATATGCATATAATTATATTTATCTAGATACATATTTTTCAATCTTATATATACTGTTGTTATTTGGCCAAGTTCTACTCTTGTAATATCTAATATTTTTATATTTCCTTGGCATAATATACATATACCTGAACAGATTTTTTTGTCTATGTTCCAAATAACAGTACCATTCCAAAATTTGTCTGTTTGCACCCTTTATTATTCTGTTAATATTCTAATGTCTTCTGACACTATCACTTGAGCACCTAGTGCAGCATTGTAAAATATTAATCCTTCTTTTAACATTTTTTATACTGTTCACATTCAAAGCTAATATTTTCAGCTTTATAGAGCAGTTATTAAAATGGTTTTCTTATCCCTTACCTTTCTTACCCTTCTTATTTTCTTTAACCATTATATTTTTACATTTTCTTTTTCTTTCCCCAACCCTCTTTCCTATTGAATTTCTCTTGCCTTTTATTATCAACCACTCTTACTCTTCCCCACTTGTTTCCCCTGTCTCTCTTTCTTTTTTGTTTTCCTTCTCTTTGTCTTCCCTTAAATTTAGACACTACTTTTTTGTGCGCTTCTGTACATTTTCTAAATATTTTTCTTGTATAATTTAATCTTTGTTTTCATTTTCATGTTCATTTTCATTTTTTTTTTACATTTTCTTGTATTTCTACCTCACATTCTAACCATGAATGTCCTATGTTACCACGTTTCTTACATTTTAAAAATGACAAGTCTTTGTCCTCTGTACCTTACAAAACTTCTATTGCCAAGAGCATTAATAATACTAGGTATGTGTATTACATTGTCATTTCCCATTTTCAAAATTATGCCACATTCCCATCCCCGTCCATAATCCTCTTTCATCATAGATTTTACTAGTGTCCATTACTTCTTTACATATAGTTAACAAATGTTTTTTCAGTTCTTTTGCTTCAACTTCAGTTCTAAATTGGATCAGTATTTTTTTTTGTCTGTAAAAAGCCTGCATCACATATTCTGACCATGGAAAGTCTGCTTTATTTTTTTCATAGGTCCCCAAAATGTTTTCCACAGCCTGACCAGTTTCAAAAAACAAGTCACAAAAATATTTTTTGTTAGATTAAATGAAAGCTCTTACCTTTTCAGCTTTTACTCCCAAAGGTGCAATAACATTGACTCATACCTCATATCTCATATTTGTCCAGGCCTTTTCTATTTTTATTGCTCACCCAAACAACAATTTGTTTCCTTTATTTCCTTAATCTCTGCCTTCTCCTTAGTTCCTTCTTCTACCATTTGGGCATAAAACCTTTTTTCTGGAACCTTCTCTTGTTCTTTTTCCTTCTCCTTTTCTCCCTCTTTTATTTTTTCATAATGTCATTCCAGGATACAGCAGCTCAATTTTCTGGCTCACTCTGGTTAATTATCTCTTCCAGACACTCATCCTGCAACCTTCCTGACTGGAGGGTTGAAATAGCACATTTTTCTGCTGATTCTGCCACTTCAAACATTTTTTCTGGAAAATTTCTTCTAAATCCATCTCCACTACTGCATTTATTTCCATCTTCTTCCCAATCTCCCCACCATCAGCAAAGAGCATTTTCTATGCTTCCACATCACCTGAAAACAATTTTGGTAGTGATTCTACCATTTTTTCTCCATTTTCAACAAACTTCACTTCCAAAATGCTTTGGCTCTCAGCATCCATGTTTCTCCCTGTTTCCTTTGGCTACCTCTGCTCCTAGAACAGGAACAGGAAGTCAGGATTTGTAACACATAAACCCTTCCCCTACTACCAAAAGTAGGGTTTTTTATTGATATATACATTACATAGTATTTACATATTTACATTATTTGCATCTATTTACAAATCTCCATACATTATAAACTTCAATTTAAGCATTGACCCCCACTTTGTTATCCACAAGCAAAACATTATTTTCTCCAGAATCTTTGCCAAAGTCCATTTTCACTATATTTATTTTCATTTAGTTTCTCGTTCCATATAGTTCATGAAACATTAAATATTACTCTAGCCATTTTCTTCACTTCTTCATAATAACCAAGTTCTGTTATGTCCACATTTATTTGCTCATTTTTTAACAAACTTTTCACCTTATTATGTTTACATATTTCTTTCCACAAATTAACTCTTTCACAATTCAAAAATGCATGCTCAGTAATCTCAAACTCTCCACATTTATTGCATATTCTATATTGTTTTTTCTTGCATGGCATATTTGCCTTAACTGCCAATTTTCTAACAGACAATCTCCATAAAAATCATTGCATTGTTTAATCTTTTTGTAGTTATTATATCTCATCATTATGGCTTTTTTCTTATCTATTCTAAATCTTTCCATGGGTCAATGCAAAAAATATATATATTTTCCTCAGATATATTATTTTTTTTATTTTCCATAGCACAATTTTGTTTTGGTACTCTTTCATTTCATCATTTACAATGCTTTTACTTCTTTTAACTTCCATTCCTTCTGACAATTCTTTGTATTTATAATATAGTATCATTTCTATCAAGTTTTTATTTTCTTTTATAATTCCTTTTAATACCTTATATAAAATTAAAGATGCTGCATGTACTATTGGGTTTATTAAACTTGAGCCTCCTTGCTCTTCTTTCATATATAGAATCCATCTAGGCCTAAAGCAGATGCCCTGCGCTGACCACCTTAAAAACTCCAGCTATACTCTGTCGCATATCGTCTACTCAGGGGTGATCTCTGCTTAACATACAAGGCCATGTCAAACCCAGAGCTGTTGGACATGCTACAATTAAAGAAATCCCAATCCCTCAGAGCCACACGCTCAAGCCTCATGCATATCGTCTACTCAGAGGTGATCTCTGCTTAACATACAAGGCCATGTCAAACCCAGAGCTGTTGGACATGCTACAATTAAAGAAATCCCAATCCCTTAGAGCCACACGCTCAAGCCTCACGCATATCGTCTACTCAGAGGTGATCTCTGCTTAACATACAAGGCCATGTCAAACCCAGAGTTGTTGGACATGCTACATTTAAAGAAATCCCAATCCCTCAGAGCCACACACTCAAGGGATCTAAACCTTGTCATCACGATAAACAAAACTTATTGGAGGGATAGGTTTTTGACCCAGAGACTCCCAGACTCTGGAATAGACTGCCCATACATGTCAAGCAGAGTGCCTCTTTGGCCCTCTTCAAAAGGAACCTTGATGATTGGATAGGAGAAAAGAAATTCACCCCGGGGATCACATCAGTTGCCCTGCTAGACAGGGGTCCAGGGAAGTAAATAGTGTGGGAAGAAATAGCCAGGAAATTGTTATGGCTAGGCTTGTATAGGCCCTAGAGCTGATAGCCTAGTACCAACCTATGAATCTATGAACCTATGAACCATATAAAAGAAAATATAATCATCATTAGTTCCTTTTCATACTTAATAGTAATCATCCAAATGTTAGCAATATACGCAGTTGTTCCTAATATCATGTAGTTCAACGTGTGCATTTTTTCTATATGAAAATCTATATGATTTCCAAAAAATAGTTATATCCTTTACTTCTTTGAGTACATTATCCCATTGTTATTGTCTGTATTAATTCCTTCCAAATATTATTCCTAATATATCTATATATTTTTCATCCAACTCAATATCTCCTATCATAACTTCAAAACCAAATCCTTTGCTTTTGTCTTTATGTATACTTAAACCGATTTTTTAAAATGTATACTTAATTTTTCATTTACTTTTTCCATCAATACTTTATTTTTAACAACTAATACAATATCATCCACATAATTGCACATTATTGACAATTATACTTCCTTCATCATTTTGTATCCACTGTCGCTTAACATTTTATTAATTTCCTTCACTATTACATTCATAACTAATGAGAAAATTACACTACTAGCTGGGCAGCCCTGCATTATTCCATATTCTATTGTTATTTCTTCCCCAGTCCAGCCATTTGCATTTAGTTTCACATAGTTGCTTTCATAAGCAGATTTTATTACTTGTAATTTTTTTTTTGCTTGCATTATATGCCTGCAGAATTCTCCATAATGATTTATATTGAATATCATCATAGGCTTTACTTATATCCAGTATCTTAAACTTAGTTTCTACATTTTTATTTATGATTTCATCAATTATTTCTCTTATTATCCATAATAACTCTTGACTTACTTTTCCTTTCCTTTTCAATACATTTTGGTCATATATTCTCTCCATTTTCTGTAACTCCTGTAACTCCAGCTATACTCTGTCGCATATCGTCTACTCAGGGGTGATCTCTGCTTAACATACAAGGCCATGTCAAACCCAGAGCTGTTGGACATGCTACAATTAAAGAAATCCCAATCCCTCAGAGCCACACGCTCAAGCCTCATGCATATCGTCTACTCAGAGGTGATCTCTGCTTAACATACAAGGCCATGTCAAACCCAGAGCTGTTGGACATGCTACAATTAAAGAAATCCCAATCCCTTAGAGCCACACGCTCAAGCCTCACGCATATCGTCTACTCAGAGGTGATCTCTGCTTAACATACAAGGCCATGTCAAACCCAGAGTTGTTGGACATGCTACATTTAAAGAAATCCCAATCCCTCAGAGCCACACACTCAAGGGATCTAAACCTTGTCATCACGATAAACAAAACTTATTGGAGGGATAGGTTTTTGACCCAGAGACTCCCCAGACTCTGGAATAGACTGCCCATACATGTCAAGCAGAGTGCCTCTTTGGCCCTCTTCAAAAGGAACCTTGATGATTGGATAGGAGAAAAGAAATTCACCCCGGGGATCACATCAGTTGCCCTGCTAGACAGGGGTCCAGGGAAGTAAATAGTGTGGGAAGAAATAGCCAGGAAATTGTTATGGCTAGGCTTGTATAGGCCCTAGAGCTGATAGCCTAGTACCAACCTATGAATCTATGAACCTATGAACCATATAAAAGAAAATATAATCATCATTAGTTCCTTTTCATACTTAATAGTAATCATCCAAATGTTAGCAATATACGCAGTTGTTCCTAATATCATGTAGTTCAACGTGTGCATTTTTTCTATATGAAAATCTATATGATTTCCAAAAAATAGTTATATCCTTTACTTCTTTGAGTACATTATCCCATTGTTATTGTCTGTATTAATTCCTTCCAAATATTATTCCTAATATATCTATATATTTTTCATCCAACTCAATATCTCCTATCATAACTTCAAAACCAAATCCTTTGCTTTTGTCTTTATGTATACTTAAACCGATTTTTTAAAATGTATACTTAATTTTTCATTTACTTTTTCCATCAATACTTTATTTTTAACAACTAATACAATATCATCCACATAATTGCACATTATTGACAATTATACTTCCTTCATCATTTTGTATCCACTGTCGCTTAACATTTTATTAATTTCCTTCACTATTACATTCATAACTAATGAGAAAATTACACTACTAGCTGGGCAGCCCTGCATTATTCCATATTCTATTGTTATTTCTTCCCCAGTCCAGCCATTTGCATTTAGTTTCACATAGTTGCTTTCATAAGCAGATTTTATTACTTGTAATTTTTTTTTTTGCTTGCATTATATGCCTGCAGAATTCTCCATAATGATTTATATTGAATATCATCATAGGCTTTACTTATATCCAGTATCTTAAACTTAGCTTCTACATTTTTATTTATGATTTCATCAATTATTTCTCTTATTATCCATAATAACTCTTGACTTACTTTTCCTTTCCTTTTCAATACATTTTGGTCATATATTCTCTCCATTTTCTGTAACCTTTTTGTTATTATTCTCATAAAAATGTATAATCCATATTATTCAATGCTATAGGTCTTTGATTTTTTATCTCCTCTTTATTTCCTTTTTTAAATATCAATTTTATAACTTCTGTGCATATCTCTTTCTCTTTAATTCCAGTTTCTAACATTCATTCATAACTTCTATAAAAATATGTTTGCCCCTCCCTCATTTCTTTATACATACCATATTCAGTTCTGTCCAGTTCTGTTGCATGATTCATGTTAATATCTTTTAGAATTTCATTCAATTCTTTCATAGTTATTTTTTGGTCTAAATACTCATTATAGTCATTATTTAATTGTTTTACCTTTATACATTTGTTCTATGTTTTCTTCTCTTTTAACAAATAATTCCAATACATATTCTTTAATTATTTCATATATTGTTTCTTGCTGTTTTATTTGCTTACCTTCCTTATTTTTTAATTCACTTATTATTTTTAATTATTTCATTATTTAACTCAAATATGGTGCAACCTCTTCTTTCTCTCCTTGTTAACAATATTTTTGTTTATATAACAAATTGTTAATTTTAATTTGATTCATTTTATATATTTCTCTTTCTTTTTCATAGAATGAATTTGTCTTCTCTAATAAGTCTTTGAATGTTTCTTGACTTAATATCTTATATCTCTCTTTTGCTTTTCTTCTTTTTTTCTTCTTTTCTTTCTTATACATTCCAAAAGCAATTTTTTATATTTATGTTTAAAGCTAAGCCACCAAACAGTCCAATTCTCATATAACTCTCTCATATTCATATAGTTTTTCCATTATTCCATTAGTCCTTTTTTTCCTCTTCTAAATAGAATTCCTTTTCATTAATTTTCTTTATTCCTTTTCCTATTCTTATATATTCTTAGTTTTCTTGTACTTTAACCCATATAGCCACATAATCTGAAAATCCAGCATATTTAATTGCTTTTTTAATGTTTAAACTATCAGATATTAAAAAATAATCAATTTCTGTCCTAATTTCATTCCTTTTGTAGGTCCAGTGATTATTCTCCATACACTTAACGTTCTACTTCTGATAATTTCTTTAACCATTTTAACATAATAACTGCTCTTATTTTTTTCTTAAATTGCAATTAAAATCACCCACCACTATAATTTTCATATTTACAAAAACATATTCAAGAATAGTTTTAAGCATCATTTCTCTCTTTTTTGTTACATATGTATATAAAGCTATAATTCTGTACACACATTCCACCTCAAATCTTTTATTGTAATTCATCCTAGTTCCACTATGATTGCATCTAATATTTTAATGCTTTCTTTACATAATATACTCATGCCCAAACACATTTCTTTCCTCATGTTCTAAACTACTGCACCATTCCAAAGTTTTTCAATTTATGTTATTTCTTCCTCTATTAATAATCTGATATCTTCTAAAACAGTAATATATGCATCTACTGCAGCACACCACTGTAATATGCCTATTCTCCTCTTACAATTTTTCACACTGTTCACATTTAAAGCTATTATTTTCAGCTTTTAAGAACAGTTAGTATAATAAAATGTTTATCCCTTTCCTTTCTTATTTTCTCTAAGCATTATGTTCTTGAATTTTCTTTTCCTTTCTTTAACTCTTTTCCTTATCAGATTCTTTTATTTCTTCTTCCTCACTAGTCTCCTCTGTTTCTTTTTCCTTGTTACTTTCTTTAACTTCATGTATAACCTCTTTATCAGTCACATCTTTTTATACATTTTCTTGTATAACACATTCTTCTGTCTCTTTCTCCTGTATAACTTAATTTGCATTTTCATTTTCTTGCACATTCGTTTCACATTCTAGCCATGAATGACTAGTATTGCCATATTTTTTGCACTTTAAATCACATTTTGTTTTGCATCGTTCCCTGTTTTACCACATAAATAAAATCTTTTCTTATCACATTCATTGATTAAATGAGCATTTTTTCCACAAAAAATAACAAGTCTTTGGTTGAACCCTGTATTTCACAAAACCCCTATTACCACAAGCATTAATAATACTAGATACATGCGTAACATTATCATTTTACTTTTTCAGTATTACACCACATTCCTATCTCCCAATTCATAGTCCCCCTTTCATCAAATATTTTTGTAGTGTCCATTACTTCTTTTATATAGTTAACAAATATTCTTTCAGTTCTTTTGCTTCAACTTCAGTTCTAAATTCAATCATTATTCTTTTTTTTTGTTTGTCTGTAAAAAGCTTGCACCAGATATTCTGATCATGGATAAATATTTTTCTTTTGTCCATATGCACCCCAAAAAATTTCCATGGCCTGCCAAGTCTCAAATATCAAGTCATAAAAAGTATCTTTATTAATTAAAATAAATGCTCTTACCTTTTCTGCTTTGACATCCAGAGGTGCTATGACAGAGTCCAACACCTCATACCTGTCCAAACTTCTTCTTTTTTACTGCTCACATATAATGTACACTTCATTTTTTGTTTCTTGTATTTCTTCTTTTTTTTGTTCCTTCTCCAATAGTCTGTGCATACGTTTTTTCATCTCTGGAACTTTTTCTGGAACAGTCTCTTCTCCTTTTTCTTCTTCTATTTTTTTCTATGATGTCACTCCATGAAATTGCTGCTCCACTTTCTGTCTCTCATTAGTTTACCATTTCTTCCAAATAATCATCCCGCACCCCCCCCCCCAAATGGAGGGTTGTAATTATGCATTTTTCAGAGGTAACTGTCTCTCCTTCAATCTCCTCTGAAGGTTTTCCTCTAATTCCATCTCTGTTTCATCTACAATCTCCTTTTCCTTCACAATCTTCATTTTCTCCAGTGTCACTGTTTTTTCTGCAGCCATATCATCAAAAAAAAAAACTTATGGTAGTGATTCTACCATTTTGACTATCTTTTCAGCAACTTTCATTCCAGTTTCAGCACAAGCTGAATCAACCATGTTTTCTCCCTGTTACTCCAGGCCACCTCCATGCCTGGAATAAGAAGGAAGTCTGTTGTGTCACACACAAATGCTTCTTCCTACTACCAAGAGTAGGGGAAATTCCTCAATGCCCTGGCCAAATTTCCATAGAAGTAGGAGAAACACCTTGGATACCCCTGAAAAGAGACTACTAGGCTGGGGGGACCAACCCAGTCAACAAAAGAATAAATAAAATAAAAATAAAATTTCCACTGGACAACTCAAAGGCAGTGATTTCCAAAGCCCGGCCCCCTAGTTAGCATAGTAGATTAACTTTTGACTTCACATTCTGATGATTTATATTGAGAAGCCAATACACTCTTTCTGTTTGCTAAGTACTGCCTTGTTTATAATCACTTCATCTTTCAGAAGATGGGCTGTCAAATCAAACAGACATGATACACTTAGTATTACTCTAACAATCGTGAACGATCGTGATGCATGCACTAAGTAGACAGATTCAAATATCTTTGCTCATCATGTTATGGGTACATATAACACATTTAATTAAGGCTTTACACTTGACTATTAGAAGGAAGAAAATTACTGGGAAAAAACTGTGCATGTTTATTACACCCCTAGCCTATATTATGAGCCACTCACCAGACTAAATTCACTTCTACCCCTCCAGCATTGGGAAAGAAACCTATTCTTGGTATTTTTAACCACCATTCTCACCCATCTTCCATAATTATCTAATATAGAATTCATTTTCTAAGTACAATGAGACACACCTTTAATCATATATGCAAAATTAGGATTTCTGCTGAAATTTTTGAGGACTAAAATTGTAATATTTGGACTTATGAGGCTACTACTATGAAATTGGGGGAATACATATATATATATATATATATATATATATATATATATATATATATATATATATATATATATATACACACTAAGTCTTAAGGTGGAATGCCTCAAAGTATTCCATTCAATCCTAGATACAGTGACCTTGGAGTTAGTATATATAATAATTTCATGGGGGGAGTACCTCAGAGCATACTGTATACAATCAATTCTCAGTGCAGTGACCTTGGAGTTAGTATAAATACTAATTCCATGGGGGTAGTACCCAAAGCATACTGTATACAATCAATCCTAGGTGCAATGACCTTGGAGTTAGTATAAATACTAATTCTGTGAGGGCAGTACCTCAAGAGTAATCTGTATACAAGCCTAGGTAGAGTGACCTTGAAGTTAGTAGATATACTAAGTCCTAGGGTGCAGTTTTATATACTTTTTTGAATATTAACAGGTATCTTGTATACTGAGTTGTGTTTGCATTAATGTGCTTGCAGATTTAAATCATTAACATTCATTCACTGGGACATGCATCATTTTCACATAATTTTTACATAAGGTAACATTGTAATCAGAACAATAGCGACTATAAGCTTATCATTCAATAAGTCTTTACTGTTCAGACAGTTTTAAGAGTATAACAAAATTCTTTCCAGTACTGCCTTTCTTCAGCGTTATCTGCCAGAACTCAGACTGATATAACAACACATTTCCTTTTCTCTGACTCTTTCAGTTAGCTAAACCACAGTCTGTGTAGTATGTTACCTGCACACAAAACCCATATATTCTAACCCTGTATATTATTATTGGTAGTCCTTTCCTTTCTGATCACCATAAAGTGGACATTATTGCTAAGTCATAGTTTCTGTTAACCAAAATATCTATCTCACAAAACTTGCTTGTTTAGACAGACTAGCAAATTACAAATTATAACTTCTTGTTTTTCTTTTCTGGATTTAGTTCTCCCTACACATCTCTTGTATTGTGTTTTATTGTCTAATTAAATGTCAGAGCAGTCTCTCTCTCTCCTGTTATCTTTTCTGCTGAATGAACACTGGCTCTAATATAACATACCTAATGTTGATTTTTATAGCATGGCATGACCTGTCACTCTACAATTTCAGGTTCACACAGTCTCTCTCTGTCTTACACACACACACACACACACACACACACACACACACACACACACACACACACACACACACACACACACACACACACACGCACACTTATTTAGGGAAGGAGGAGAGCAGTGGAAGAAAAACAAATAAAAACTTGAAAACTGAAATAAATTCCAAACCATGAGAACTAGATAATCAGAAATTCTCATCCTGAAATCCCAAAAACAGCCTTTCATAGACTAATGATAAATAGAATACAGACTCAAAATGTTTGGGAGCATGAAAACCAAAATCCTTCATGTTGAAATAGATACATACCGAAATCCTAAGCATGCCTTCCACTTTCATGACTGGTGGAGGCACTGTGTCTCTGTGCCTGCTTAACTAGTCAAGTCAAAAATTAAACAAAACACTACTAATTAAACTAAATGTAATGTTAGAATACCTTCATCTTTGGCTAAAGGATTCAATAGCTTCATGGGTTAAGGTACCCTTGCATTAAGGAGCCAGTAAATGAAAAACCTTGTGACTGTTTTTAGTATTGCCCTGGTTTAGTAGTGCTGTCAGACATGTAATTTAATTTGCAGAGCTTCAATAAGTCTATGACTAATGTGCTTTCATTCAGACCAGGTGGTATGTAAGTATGTACAAAACGAAAAAATAAAACCCACTTGCACTATAAATGAACTGATCAACATATGTCGTATACTATGATTTAATATGTATCACATAGCGTAACATTATACTTAATAATTTTATAACCGGTAGCATTGCTACGGCATAGTTCTTGGTTCTCCACTGTGGTGACTTCTCTGTAGAGTCTGCATACTGTCCTTTTACCTTACCAGATTTTCACCAGGTTTTTGATTTTTCTCACATAAAAAAGAAGCTGTTGGTGACTTGGTAATCCTCCAAATTGCCCATAAGTGTGTGTGCGTGTGTGTGTGCGTGTGTGTGTGTGTGTGTGTGTGTGTGTGTGTGTGTGTGTGTGTGTGTGTGTGTGTGTGTATATATATATATATATATATATATATATAGAGAGAGAGAGAGAGAACAAAAACAGCTGAAAACTTGAAACCAAAACAAGCGGCGTTAAAGAACCTGCTGCAAAACGCCAGTGATACGTGAAATGCTGTGGTAACTTCCTTGGAATCAAGGAATTACGAATCCAGATACTTAAGATAAACAAACTTTTTATTGTAAAAAACAAGTAGCTAGGTTAAGCGCTTTCACCTACTAACAACGTAGGCTTCATCAGAACATCAAACAGATGGAATCAATAGCTTAAATATTTTGAAAATGGCGCCAAAGCTTAATAGAATTCACAATTAAAGCCATATACACACAAACCCTAGAACTCTAAAAAACTGTCTTGTGTGTTCACAATGTCAACACATCATTACACTATAAACACAAATTGTATGAAAAAAATCCAAAAATCATGAAACCTAATATACTTGATAATGTTATAAAAATTATTAAAACAATGTCAATATTTTGTATAAAACATTATAAATATTCCAAAATGCTTTTCATAGAAATGTTCTCATTCAAACCCGGAGGGGTGGTTGCATCTGTTAAAATTTGCCAATAGCTTTCACTAAAGGCTAAAAGACCTTTAGTATTACCCCCCCCCTGGGGTTTGGTGTAACTACCTCTAAAATACCAAATTTATGTTCATTTCCTTTATTAATAATATGCTTAGCCAAAGCATTTTTCTCATCTCTTCTCTTAATGCTATATGAATGTGCATATATTCTCTTTCTAAAATTCTGTTCCGTTTTACCTATATAGTATGACAGACACAAAGTACATTTGGCCATATATACTAAAAATTTACTATTGCAATTTCCCTTTTTACAGAAAATTTTAGTTCTATTGTAATTATTCAACTTTATCTCTGTATCTTCTATTATAAAGCTGCACTGGTTGCAACAACCACATTTCTTAGTACATATGTTTTTATTTTTGCTGGCAACCCTCTCTTCACTTTTTCCATTTTCCAATAAACTTTTTAAATTTGATGCCATTTTGTACACAAAAGTCGGTTTGGGACCCAAAATCTGTATCATCTCATCATTCGTTAACAAAATGTGCCAGTATTTACTTACAATATACTTCATTTTATTACTGAAAGGGCTGTATTCCACAATACAAGCTCTACCTAAACATTTATTGGACCGTTTTTCTTGTTCATCAATGTTAGTTCTTATCATTTCTTTGTATTTTGTTCCTAATAATGGGAGTATGTTAGTACCCCATCTTTGCATTAACTCTGTACTGATGTTCTTCATCATACTGACACTGTAGCCCCTGTCAATAAATAGGGAGGTAATAAACTGTATTTCATGTGTAACCTCCTCTGGGGACGTGGTCATTCTCATAGCTCTGATACATTGGCCTTTAAATATGTTTTTCTTTGTTTTTGTTGGGTGACAGCTTTCATAGTCTAAATAGGAATTTGTGAATGTGTCCTTCCTATAAATTTTGGAATGAAATATATCCTCTGTCCTTGTCACCATAGTGTCTAAGTATGGTACTCCAGTATCATTACTATTAGATGTAAATTTCAGAAAAGTACTACTCTGGTTTATATATAATAAAAAACGATCAAACGTTTCCTGACTTCCTTCCCATATAATATACATGTCGTCAAGAAAACGTGAATAATATTTAATATGCCTCACATATTCACTTTTGAATACACAGTTCTCCTCCCAATCTAACATGACTAAATTGGCGTATATGGGGGCACAAGCTGCCCCCATTGCTACGCCACTAGTCTGTTTGAAGATCTCTCCTTCGTAATAAATAAAATTGTTCTCTAAAACAATAGACATTAAATCGTGTACTAACTGAATTTTGTCTCTTGTAAGATTGGAATGTCTGTGCATACTGTCAAAAAATGCCTCTAAACCTTCTTCATTAGGTATACACATAAATAGATCTATTACATCTATAGATGCAAATAACAACTGTTGAGTGGTTAAAGTAATAGGGAAACTTTTTAGAAATTCCCAAGAATCTTTTACCAAGTGTTCCACATTGTTGTATACATGTTTTAATAGAGAGTCTATGACCACACCCATTGGAAAAGTTTTTGATTTACTGCCCGATATTATAGGCCTAAACGAGGGATTCAACAAGTTTTTATGGACTTTTGGAATTCCAACCATAGTTGCCAATGTCAGATATTCAACCTTAATGAAATTATAGATCTCTTCACTAATTCTGTTGTCTAATAGAAATTCTTCAATATAGTAATCAATCTTTCTATATGCTATATTTAACTCATTTAGTGAAATAATCTCATAATTTCCTGTATCATGTAGAATCTCAAATATTTTTGTATTATAGTCCATTTGATCATACACTACTATTCCCCCGCCTTTGTCGGGCTTCATAATTCTGATGTTATTATTATTTCTTAAGTCATTAAGTACTCTCATTTCTTCGTCTGTTAAGTTCTTCCTAGATGTTCCAAGATGGCGGTTGTCTAGGAAGTACCCTATATTAGTCGCTCCTCATATGTCAGCGCTTATCTCTAATTTTTAAAATAGTAGATAAAGGTGTTTTCTACAGAAGTTTGCTCAGAAAGATAACCGGAAAGCTAACGCTAAAACTTGGACTCTTTATTGTAAAAAATAAAGAGAATTTTAAACATTAACAGAAACGATCTTCATTTGGCCTTCAAATCACAAGCCACGTGCATATAACGGACTTTCTCAGTGATCCTGTTCCCGCGAAGACAAATCTGCTTAGGTATGGCTGGTAACTCCGATAACATGGAGACTCAGGCCACAAAGGCTAAATTTTCCTCACTGCTTTTGCCTGATAAAGATACAGGCTCAAAAAGACTTAGAACAAATAAACAAGGCGAAAATTCAAAAATAAGCGCCAAAGAAAAAAATGAATCAAACTTTCACCTTGAAGAGCTAAAACAAGCCTTAGAACCTATACATACTGCCGTTAAAAGCTTTGCTGACCAACTCACTGACTTTGGTAAATCCCTAAATCACATAACCGAAAGGTTAGATAGTTTGGAAGGGAAGAATCACACTAATGAAATTCAAATTGAAACTTTAAAAAAAGATTTATGTACCAAAGATGCTCTCATAACTGAAATCCAAGACAAACTGTTAGACCTCGAGGCGAGAAGTCGCCGAAATAACATAATAATAAGAGGATTGCCAGAATCCTATGATAGCCACGATTTACTAAAAACTGTTAAACAGATTTTCTTAGCACTTCTAAATCTAGATGGCAAGTCTGAGAGTCTAGTTCTAGAGAGAGCACATAGAGCCTTGCGATCTCGTCAAGATGCCTCGATGCCTAGGATTATATACACTAAAATCCTGAATTTTCAAGATGCACAGAGAATACTGGCAGCAGCCAAAAAACAAAAACAATTTATGTGGAATCAGCATAGACTGTCATTTTCACAAGATTTACCTTCACTGATTAAAGCAAACAGACAAAAACTAGCACCCTACTGTTCTGATTTAATTAAAAGAAATATTAGGTTCCAGATGCGTTATCCAAACACGCTATCCTTCACATATAATGATAGGAGGTATCAAGTAAGTACTTTGCAAGAAGCTAAAGATATCTTTATAAAATTGTTTAAAGAAGTGCCTACTGGAATAGTTACCGCTAAATAATATTCCATCCATTTGATTATTTTAGACACCTACACTTTAAGCAACCTATTATTCGCTAGTGTTGCTTGGTCATGACCTCAAATGTTTTAAATAAGACTCTTTTTAAAACTACGAACGAAGAACAAAGAGTTTTTTTTTTTTTTTTTTTTTTAACTGTGTCCTTTGGCTCTTTTTTTTCTTTGTACATTTTAGAATACTGACATTTTGCTTAAAGGACTGTTGTCAAATTCTATGGAATCTTGATAAACGTTCATGACTGAGCCGTACTTTATTCTTCTATACATCAGTCTAATACAAGCGTTGTGGAGGTTGGCGAGACAAAATGTTTTTTCTTTTTTCTCTTTTTATTTTTTCTCTATTGACTCTGAATTTGTATTTGCATTATAGGTCTCACTCATAAGACAGTTAGATTCCTTTTGTCCGGAAGCTATATATACCCTAAGGAATCTTTTTTTTTTTTTTTGCTACACCAGAGAAAAAGAAAGAGACAAATACCAAAGATGGGTTCTTGGGATTTGTTGTTCGAACGGTAATTTTTGATACCATTCGCACAACCGGGAATATGTAAGAACATTATTTGCTCTCTAATAGTCTTTCAGCTTAATCTAACTGGTGAGACAGGCATATATATTTTTGAGTTGTTTGTTCAAGATATTTCGTTGATATATGCCGAATGATAGAGGCATAGTGCAGATAGGACATCATCACACAGTTTTTGAAGCGCTGTGTTCACGGAAGCGTTGCCATGCTTTTTCTGCGAATAATTACAGCATCAAACATCTGCTGTGACTTTTTTCTTCCAAGAATGTAGCTACAACAAAAATATCTATTGTGGGACTACATTTCATGATATATTTTATTGTAATAACATTACTGTGTCTTTTGGTTACTGTATTTGATCAGATGGGTTATATAACATAATTGTAAATTCTTTATTTGAACTCTTGACAGTTTCTTAAGGAAGGCGAGCTTATAGATGAGTTAACCTTTGTTTAAATAATCTATGCATAGTTTTTCAAATGTGTATAATATGATACAGTAAATATGTAATATAAGATATGTTAAACACTCATATAATTCATTAAGATACATGCGATGTATGTTGAACTTAAAAGCTTATTTATTTAATTACTTATTAAACTCAACATTTTAGCAATTTCATTAGCTACTACATATAACACCTGCTCTCTAGCAAAGCGTTAATAAAATATTTAATTCTTCATAGACTATATAGGAGTAGTGTAATATTAGTATTACAGGCCCTGATTATGATTGTCGTCTTGTTTTCAGTATTCTTGTATATATGTATAGTTTGTTTATACATACTGTTAGTCCTTTTTAGGACTTTATTTAGATTTAATCTAGTTAGTTTGTTCATTTTGTTAACCAATAACAGACATTTAATTCAACTGTATATTTCTTCTCTAATAAGGGGTGGGTGGGTAGGCACCGGGTTGATTGGGAAGAAATATGGAGTGCTAAATATAATAATATTTTTGAGATGCTTAAATAGTAGGTGGATATATTATAACAAGACTTTGATTTCAATCTTTCTGCAATACATTGTTAATATTAATTACCCATTACTTATTTGGTTACTTTTAGATATCTAGTATAATGACTTTATGTATTGATTCATGGAATGTAAGAGGATACAGAACAAAGATAAGAGATCCCTACTTTTTCATCTGGTTTATAAATCTCAAAATAATATTTGCTTTCTACAAGAAACTCATTTATCCAGGGAAGATTGGGATAAAGAAAATAAAAAGAAATGGGTCAAGAAAATAATAGCTGCTGGTAATAGTTCTAACTCAAGGGGGGTGGCTATTGTAATCAAAAACAATTTTCAAGGCTCCATTTTAGATGAGAATTATGATATAAATGGAAGATGGTGCTACTTTATCTCTCATCTTCAGGATTTAGATAAACCACTTGTTTTTTTTAATCTTTATGGTCCCTGTAACAATCAACACATTTTTTTCTTACAGATATATAACATTTTATCCTCTTTTAAAGACCATTATATTATTGTGGGAGGAGACTGGAATGCTATTATTAACCCTGATACTGACCGTACTAGTAGATCGCTCTCATATAATCTCCAAGCATCTATAGCTCTGGAAGAATTGATGTTAGATTTGAATCTTATAGACCCTTTCTCCTGTGCAAGTTGTATTGATAGAAAATATATATATACGTACTATTCTAAATGTTATAATTCATGGTCAAGATTGGACTTTTTCCTTATTTCCAACTCTCTCTCACAATTGAAAATTGATTATTCCATAGAACCTAGATTCTTTTCAGACCATTCTAGAATATCCCTTAGACTTGATTTGGATCTCAATATACCACACAGACATACATATAATAATTGGACGCTAAATAATAATCTCCTCTTAAATTCTGACATTCATAAATTAATTACTGACATTATTAGGGAAGCTTATTTCAATCTGGACAAAACGAATATTCCATATGATATACAATGGGCGTCTTGTAAAGCAAACCTTAGAGGCATGCTAATTAATAAGGCTTCATTTCTTAAAAACAATATAGAAATAAAGAATCTTTACTAAAACTAAAAATTCAAACTTTGGAAAGTCAATACAGACTAAATGCTAACCCCACTTCTTACCAACAATTGTTAGATTCCCAGAAAGAATTATGTTTACTACACCAACATAATCTCTCTATAGTTGAACAAAGACTTTTAGCTATCCATTCTGAATGGGCACAAGTTCCTCCAGAGTTTTAGCGAGAATAATTAAAAATAACCAAACTCTTCCCAAAATACCACCCATACAATACAAAAATAGGTTATTTAATACTGATTTGGAAATCTTGCAACTCTTCATGTCTTTGTTTTCAGATTTATACTCTAAGGAAACGCTCCTTTGAATAAGCAACATATGGACAGTTTTTTAACTTCTATTAAATTCCCTAAACTGAGTGAACAACAAAGGAATATACTTTCGGCACCATTAAGTTTGCAAGAGGTGTCAGAAGCTATTGACAGATTAAAATCTAGTAAATCCCCAGGCCCAGATGGTTTTACATCTGAATTTTTTAAAACTCATAAAACTGCTCTTATACCTTTTCTTCTCAAAACCTTTAACTACATAAGAATTAATGGTATTTCAGATCTACATTGGAATACCTCAAAACCATCCTAATTTTGAAAAATAACAAAGATAAATCGGATCCTGATAATTATAGGCCGATTTCCTTAATTAACACTGATATAAAAATTTTAGCCTCTTTACTTGCAAACAGACTTAAAAGGTCTTACCATCTTTAATTTCTTCTGACCAAGCAGGTTTTATGTCTCATAGACATGTATGGGATAATACTTTGACACTAGAATCTCTCATACAATTCACTAAAACAGATAAGAATCCATTATATGCTCTAATTCTTGATGCGTCGAAGGCTTTTGACAGAGTTGTATGGGATTTCCTTTTTCAAACTATGGCCTGTTTTCATATACCCAACACTTATATAGATTTGATTAAAATCCTGTATAAGGATTCCTTTACTTTCCTATACATTAACAGAAATATATCCAAACCTATAAAGATCTCAAATGGTACAAGGCAAGGATGTCCTCTATCCCCTTTTCTTTTTAATTTGTATATGGAACCGTTGCTTCTGTACATAACACAAAACACCTCTCACAGGATACCCAGGATTTATAACACCAATGTATATTTTTCTGCTTTTGCGGATGATCTGGTAATATACTTCCAAACACCCGGTACAGATCTGGTTAAATTGATTAACTCTCTTACCATATATTCTCAAATTTCTGGATATAAGATTAACTCACAAAAAACACATATTTTTCCTATAAACCCACAAGCCCATAAATCATATTTATTCCCAGACTCTTCTTTCCAAATTACACATGCCATCAAATATTTGGGGATTCAAGTTCAACATAATGGTCTTTCCACATTTCAGAATAATTTGAATAACATCTGGTCATTAATAATGTTAGATTTAAATAGATGGAAATTATTAAATTTATCACTTTTATCTAAAGTGGCGATAGTTAAAATGAATATACTTCCCAGAGTCTTATTTCAATTCAATTCCTCAGACCAATTAATCCCTAAATCTTTATTTTCCAAAATTAATAAAGAATTAGCCAGATTTATTTGGTTTCCCAAATCTGTTAGGATTTCATACACCAAGCTAATCTCTCCTAAAAATAAAGGTGGCCTAAGCCTTCCAATTTTTATCTTTACTATCTAATTATTTCTGCAAATAAACTTCTTGCTATCTCCAACTTAGATTTTAAGAGACTTAATAAATATCCTAACTGGACCAAATTATGGTACCAAGTCATTTTAAACAAAAATATTAATCCATCCACTCTCCCTTTTCTCTCCATGGATTCTATTAATAATCTAAAAATTCCTAAATCTCTAAAACAAAAAGTTAATTCCTTTCAAGAATTATTAAAACTCATTAATATTAAGGACACCTTCCAGTTACTACAACCTCTTCATTTAAATCCTAATATTAGATTAAATAATGTGCCTATCAATCTCTCAAACTTCCCTCTTATTAAAGATCTTAATGTCTGGGATCTGATACAATACAAAGATGAAACTCTCACTAATGTATGTAAAATTTTTAAAGCAGATATTAAATATACTACTATCTTAAGACAATTGAGAGAATTAATCACTGATAAATTTGCTCATATTAAGACAGACAAACTAGATATCATAAATGTTGAAAAAGTGATACAGACTTTAAATCTTCCAGAGAAAATGTTATCTAAATCATATAATTTTTTTACACAAATAATTCATGAATCAGATTGCCTTTTTTCTAAATACTGGGACAAACATAATTTTCAATTATCTGCAAATCAGAAACTCACAGCTATCAAGAATACTTTGGACTACTCTCCTTTAAGAAGCTTTTTACACTCAATTAATGATAAATAATAACGCACTATACTCCCTCTAAATTAAATAAATTTAATCCTAGCAAATCTGCTTCATGTTCCTGTTGCTCCTTTCCAAACGCTGATCTTTTACATGTTCTATGGTCTTGTTATCACTCACACAAACTTTGGACCTCTTTAAAAGTGCGTTTGCAAAAGATAGGATATCACAAATCCACCTTATCTTGGGAACTAGCGTTACTTCACATATCTAATACTCATTTATCTAAACTAGATACACAAATAATAGTTCACATATGTTCCCTCATAAAACTTTACATCACACAAAACTGGCTCGACCGCACTAAACTGAATTGGAACAACTTTAAGAATTTAGCTTTTACATACATTTCAGCACAGAAAATATTAGTCAAAAGCCCCAAGAAGCGGGCTCAAACTAACAAAGTCATAGAAAAAGTCTTGTTTATCATAAATACTGATTAATGGATTAACATATCTGAGGAGATTCTTAGTTTTTTTTTTTTTTTTCTCTTTCTTGCATAATTACACCTACTTTTAATTATATTTATACTTACTTTGTTTTGCCTTTGGTTAACATATGTACATATTGTTTATAGTTACTGCATGTATGTAACCTTCCTCAAAGGCTTTACCTACAACAGTACTTTTAAATTCATATGATACATCATGCAGTTTGGTTATTTTGTTGTTGATGTTTGTCTGTATCTCTAAATTTTATATTCAATAAAAAGTTTTTTGAAAAAAAGTTCTTCCTAGATGTATTCGAATTCCTGTTAATTTTGTATATATTATGTGTAACCAATTTCTCATATCTATGGATGTCTGGGTTCATTGTAGGCATATAACTACTCTTTTTCTTTAAAGTATTGTTACAAGTTTCTGGAATTTTACTGTCCTTAAACATATATCTGTGTGTGTGTGTTTTGTGTGTGTGTGTGTGTGTGTGTGTGTGTGTGTGTGTGTGTGTGTGTGTGTGTGTGTGTGTGTGTGTGTGTGTGTGTGTGCGTGTGTGCGCGCGCGTGTGTGTGTGTGTGTGTGTGTGTGTGTGTGTGTGTGTGTGTGTGTGTGTGTGTGTGTATCTTCTGTGGTTTAGTGTATGCATAATACCACTCATGCTGACTAAGGATAACTGGCAGCCTGGAACTTTTATTAATAATCCACTCCAAGCTCCCACAGCTACATTTGTCATGTGTGTAGCTTGTTACTTGAGGAAGAGTGTACAGGTGTGTTGATCCCAAGATCCAAGTGAAGAGCAAAGGGCTACACACAAGGAGTTCATAACCTAGTGCTGAGTGTGATTGGTCCAATCTATTCTATATATTTCACATCAGTTTGCCTTTTGCATTTAGATGGCCATTGAAATAGGAAAAGGCATCAATCCCAAGGTCAGAGAGCCAGTGAGTTTAGAATGTCAGCTTAACTTTTAGTGGTATTTGCATTTGGCTGTTCTGCTAGAAGAATCATCCTTTCTTGTTTCCTACTTATCCTGTCAATGTAATAATACCCATTTGTTAACCAGGTAAGTCCAGAGGACACACAGACCCTTTTCAGGGGTGATCCAGCAATGCCCAGTTAAGTGTCTTGTTCAGGGTAACAGGCAAATGAGGGCTGAGGAATTAAACCCTGTGCCACAGAAACTAAAGTTCACAGCCTCAAATCTCTGTGCCAGCTGTCAGACCTCCATTTACTGATAAATACTTGCTACATGGGTTTAAGTAGCAGTTCAAAAAAAAAAGAGTGCATTACAGTCTCTATTTTCCATTCATCACATCCATCCATGGATGAAAGGAAAGACAAGTAAAAGAGACTAGGCATGATGAGGATATGCTTCCTTGATGAAAGATGAGAATGGCGAACATGATTTGGGTCAACAAAAGTGTTCACAGGACTTACAAAGGGAAAGACTTGAAAAGGAATTGTGGAAAGTAAGAGAATACATGGTTTCTAAGCAGAAGGACCAAAATGCAAGTTAGACACGAGGAAGTATTATTTCCAGATAAGGCGGTGAACAGGTGTAATAGGATTCAGAAGCGGGCTGTAAAGAGCAAATTATTGGAGGAATTGTTCAGGGTTTGACATAGGTGTAATATGAGGGAGTGTAGAGAGAGAGTTCTAACACTAGGGTACTAGTTATACAAACTGGGCAGACTAGGCAAACCTGTAGGTCCCTCTGTGGCAATTATGTCTGTGTGGGGGGGTGCTTTGTGTGTGTGGGTTCATGTTAGAGTTGCTTCAGAAAGTTTTAGCCTTGTATGCCAAATTGTTACATGATACAGTGAATTTTAGAGGCTTTTTGGGAATGATAGTTACAAATTAATTCATGTGACCCTCATTTAACTGAAGACTTTAAACCAGTTTAAATTTATGTTATTTATTATTTGCCCATAAATCTCCTGAGGTGTGTGACTTTGTCCCTTTAGTAAAATAAGCAGCTCCAGAATCACAGGAACTGGGAATACATTAAACCAGTTTAGTGAACTTCAGTAAACTGGTTCCAACACATTAGTTTCAGTGAGTCGCAATTCTGAAAATTTTGTTTATGAATGGAATTAATGGTGTCATAGTTCAGCATCCAGGAGCAAACTGTGTAACTTTAAAAAAAACTGTTAGGGTCAGATATTTCACCCTGATTAACCTGAATTAATCTTTTATCAGTTATTCATAATGGTTGCCAGACTCAGATAATTAATGATAGAGTAAATGGCATATCAGTATGCAGTGTCAGTAATACAAAGACACTTAACAAATAATACTCTTACAAAAATATGAAGAGTATGCACATGAAATATCAGGTGGAATGTTTACCGGCTGGTTGTAGCATAAGCCACTAATTCAATTTATTAAGCATTTTGTATTTACCATTTAAGATCTACATATGCACAGTTATTTATACACTCTGCTGTAATCCTGCAAATGCAGGAACTTTTGGAATGAAATAGTAATCATGAAGCTAATCTCACTTATTCTTCTTTGTCCCATTTTAGTTCTTAGCTAATGAAACATAGATTGAAGTTTTCTGTGATGAGCAGGAAGCCTATGGTTAGACATTTATGTAAATTTGCACGGTCACTTAAAACACAATGCAAATTTTGATTGTTACTGATCTAGAAAAGCTTGAACAAATTAGTATGATTTAATACATTGCTTCTAAAAGTAGCCCTCAAAAGGGGCTATTTGATTGGTTAAACAAACAAATTAATATGATTTTTTATGCTGCTTCTAAAAGTAGCCCTCAAAATGGGCTATTTGATTGGTTAAACACAGTATTTTATTGATGTTAAAATGCAATTCACACTGCAAAAGATAAATTCTGAAGATTACTCAGATCATTCAAACTTTCATTTAGCAAGATGTTGGCAACGAGCTTGTGAAGGTAAATCTGAGAAAAAAACGACTCCACCTCTGGACTGAAAACAGTCCTTATACAACAGCAGAGATCTGTTATTCTCAATTCTTTTAAAACTGCATAAATAAATAAATTCTGGAATAAATAAAGAACTTAAAACCATACACCAAGGCCCCTGACAACATTCCTTCCTACTTCCTAAAGACAGCTGCCGATACCATTGCCTTCCCCATCTGCATTCTCATAAATCGATCAATCCAAGAAGGCCATGTACCCCAACTCTGGAAAAAGGCCTTTATTATTCCCCTTCACAAAGGGAGTAACAACTATAATATCTCTAATTTCTGAGCTATCGCTATCTTATCACCCATCTTAAAACTTCTTGAAAAGTGTATCCACCTACAACTTTTACCATATCTCATAGACAACCATATGCTAACTCCCACACAACATGGATTCAGACCTGGCCATAACACCACTACCGCCCTCCTCTCCTTCCTCGAAATGGTGAATAAAGCCCGTGATTCTGGACACACTGTGTTTACCCTCCTTCTTGATCTTTCTAAGGCCTATGATACTATATCTCATAACCTTCTCCTAACTAAACTTTCTAACCTAAATCTTTCTCCTTCCTCTATCAACTGGTTTACCAGCTACCTCTCTAACAGGCAGCAAGACATCAAATGGAAAAAAGCCTTCTCCCCATTCCTCAACACTCCCACTGGCATACCCCAGGGTTCCATATTAGGTCCCCTACTGTTCAATATTTTCATCAATGACTTTCACCGCACCATCCCTAATGCAAACATTATCCAATATGCAGACGACTCAACAATCATCTGCTCTGCCACCTCCACCTCCACTCTCATAAAACTAACACAAGACGCCTTCTCCTCCACTGAGCAATGGATGCTAGAGAACCATCTGGCACTCAATGCATTGAAAACTAAACTCATGATAGTCACCCCCTCAAAAACCACAATAATCAATAAAAACTCATTCTCTATCATCAGTAAGAATAATATTCCTCTTGAAATAGTATCCAGTGCAAAACTGCTTGGAGCACTTATTGACGATCAGCTCAAGTTTGATACACTCCTACAAGCAAATATAAAAAAAAACCCCACCAAAAACTAGGCATTCTCTACCGCCACAATCGCTACCTCACCCCCTTTACCAGGCTTGTTCTCTCTACCATATATCTTATCCCTTCTCTCCTTTATGGTGCCCCACTCCTAACTAACTTACAATCTTCCTTAAAGACAAAAATCTCGTGCTGTTACAACAAAATCTCCAAATTCGCCACTGGATACAGATATTCCACCCATCACTGTACTGCCCTCCACAAACTAAATTGGCTAGAGTTGCCCAATTACTTCACCTACATTCAACTCATACACACCCACAAACTCATCTTTAATCCCTCTTTTTGCCCCTCCCTTGCCTTAACCTTCAAAATTCACCTTCCCAATAGACTCCTAAGAACCAATACCCAAAATCTGATTGAACTGCATAAGCCTGCACGCCCACCTGGCAAATTGATACTATCCTTTTCCTTAGCACGTCTCTGGAACTCCCTGCCACCTCACCTTCACACCACTAGCAGCCTCACTACTTGCAAAACCTTGCTTCATTCTTACCTAAAATCCCTCTGGGAATGTTCCTGTTCCCATCCCACATGAATTCACCAGTAACACACCTATTTCATACCCCCACTCTCTATCTTCTTCCCCATCCTTTCTCTATACTATCTTTCTCCCCACTTCCTCTCTTACTCCCCTTCTTCCCCAACTCAACTCCCCCTTGCCCCATATACCCAACTCTGTCTCTTCCTCGTCCTTCATATTTTCCTCAACAGAAATACTCATTCTGTAAATATCTTCTTATACTTGTATGCATTTGCAATCATAGGAATTACATATTTGTAAATACTGTAAATATTCACTTAGAGATCCTTTAATTCTGTTTTTGCATCTTACTAAATGGTACCTTCAGATAGCATTTCTATCTGTACTATTGTTATTCTATACTAATGAAATATTGTTATTTTATTCATTGTATGCTGTGGAGCTTTTCTCCCCAGGACTCCATTGAAAATGAGCTCTTCTGGCCCAATGAACTATCCTGGCAAACAAACTTCAAATAAATAAAACAAATAAATAAATAAAATAAATGTACATAGTCACTTAATGCTACAGTATCAGTGATATGAACTACAAATAATACTTTCATTGTGTGTTTGCACGTACAAAAATATACAGTCCCCCATTATGAACAGAAGATGTCTGCACTTCTTGGTATGTGTGGAAACACCACTCCCCAAGTGAACAGCATCTTTATACAATGGAATTATTTAATATTACTGGCAATAAATATATTTTTAAATGACTCCAGTGTATAACACTAATACATATTACCTGAACATGAGCTTCAGTAACATGAATTAACCATGGCAGTCAAGGGTAAATTCTGCCAAATACGCACAGTCATACAGTGATTATTTGTATATTATCTTCTGCAAATTCTTAGAATCAGGGAGCCACTTTAACTGCTGTTTTCAACCACTGTATTGGGTTATATATATAGTACACATCTCTCAACCTGCAGGCATTGAAAATAGGAACAATGACCTTTGAAAAGTAAGGGATTCCAGTTAAAAATCTGGACATCTAATTAACATAGAATTAGAAAACTAAATAGCACCAGATGGCACCATAATTCTTCCCACTTCCAGTAGAAAAACAGAACACTATTCAGAAGCGCATTTAAAAAACAGAGTGACAAAAATGATGGAAACGATAAAGCACATTATGAAAGAGACAGTGTAACATCTGTAGACTTTAATGAATTGTATCACAAAATTATACCACACAAAGTTACGTATTTTGATTCAGAAAAAGAGAGTTGTATCTTCTTTCTTTTAAATTATTGTTGCCACTATTATGTTGGTCATTTAGTCTATTTTTTGTGTAGTAGACAGCTTCAAAAATAATACTGGATGAGGAGGATTCAGAAGAGTTTGTGATGGGGTAAATCAAGCCTGAAAATAGGGATATAATGTCCAAATATAGGAGCATCTGAAATCAGGCCTGAAAATAGGAATGTTCCTCTATAACAGAGACTGTTGAGAAGTAGTGTTTGTGTTGCCAGGATTGGTGCTAGTAATGGAAAACTAACTTAAAGATGTTATGTATTTTCCATTCACTTTCATATTTCCTACTAATAACACATTTGGTCTGTAAAATATCTGAAACCTTTGGGTCTATTCTCTTGTAAATGTAAAAGGAGATGAAACTATTGTTTCAAATGTAAAATATAACAAACCACTTGCATTTCATGTGCTAGCAGGTCATAAAATGTAATCACAGTCCATTTCAAAAGAAGTAGCTGACTATAACTGAGAAAAGAAAGGAGATATTAAAATGCAGACAGTTAAGAGATGTATATTGACATCCTGATTCTGCAAGGGTCTCTCACTGCAGTGACAGTTTTAACACTTCTGCAGTAGTGTGGGGGAGGGGAATCTCAATTCCTCTTGAACTACAAAAAAAAAAAAAAAAACACTGAACAAAGGCCTGCAATTTAGTTGCTTTTCTGGCTGTGGCTGGATAACTTCTAAGTATAGTGTAAAACAAGGTATGAGCCAAACATAAATGAGGGTGATTAGAGACAGAAAAGAAGAAGTCCTTTTACAGAAGGTAAAGAAAACAACAGTAACCCTCACAAATCTCATTATATGTCAGTGGCATGGGAATTCAAAGTTACTTCCTTATGTCTGGTATGAGTCATACAAAGTATTATGGGAAAGAGAAAGGGTTGAGGGAGAACAAGATCATGTTGATACATCACACCCCATTGGGAGCCATGTTGTAGAAAACAGGCTAAAATTACAAATAAAGCACTTAGAGTGATTTTGAGGTGTTAAAATAGGTTAGGAAACAAATACAGAGTGAAAAAAAAGTTTTTTTACTTCTAGGGTGAGTTTTCCTTTAAGTCAGTTTTGCTGTGGGAAAACAAACTAACTTAAAATAAGATGATATAACTCTTTCAGCAAAAGGAAATGATGTAATGATTCCTGATAGCATAACTGAGAACCTGAAAAGTGTATAAGTATCTGAGACTGGTCTTTGATCTTCTTGTGCTTGCTTGAAAGAATGTGTTGACATATTGATGGGAAAAGTTTGCTTTGCCTTTGAATATTTTAATATTTTTTTTCTAATTTAGAATAGTTAGGGCTAGTGTCCTTTGCTAAGGGCTAGCTAATATATTGTATTATCTATAGCTCAGATTCTTTGTCTTTTTATATTGTGTGAATTGAATGTTATTTTGATTTTCATTATTCAGTTTCTTTTTGCTTTACAAATTTAAAATGTAACTACAGTTGTCCTTATTGTTTAAGCAAAGTTAAATTATTCATGTTTACACAGTTGTGTCTTTTTATCATATACGTGTTATTGCTATTTATTAGCTGAAAGGATGGTTGTCGTTTATCACTGCAGGCTGAGAAGCTGTGGTGGTTCCCATCTCCACTTAGCTAGACAGTTTAGTCCTATAACCACTAAACATATTAAAGTGTATGATTTTATATTTGGCTTAATCAAGAGCAGCAGGTAACAGAGATTCTTGGTCTTCCAAATAGTAGCAGTACTGCTTTGCCAGGAAGAAAATTATGGGTAATTGGAGAATTATATCAGCCTTCCTTGGGCCTGGGATGCTAGATCCTTTGACTCCCTGGGCCTGGAGTACTAGAGCCTTTGATTCCCTGGGCCTGGGGTGCTAGGTCAAAGGCTCAGTTCTGATGGTAGCATGTGTGCGGGTGCTAGTTCAAAGGCTCAGCTCTGAAGGTAGTATGTGTGTGGTGCTAGTTCAAAGGCTCTGCACTGAAGGTAACATGTGTGCAGGTTCTAGGTCAAAGGCTCAGCTCTGAAGGTAGTATGTGTGCAGGTGCTAGTTCAAAAGCTCAGCTCTGAAGGTAGTATGTGTGCAGGTGCTAGTTCAAAGGCTCAACTCTGAAGGTAGTATGTGTGCGGTTCTAGTTCAAAGGCTCAGGTCTGAAGGTACCATGTGTGCAGGTGCTAGGTCAAAGGCTCAGCTCTGAATGTAGCATGTGTGCAGGTGCTAGGTCAAAGGTTCAGCTCTGAAGGTAGAATGTGTGCAGGTGCTAGTTCAAAGGCTCAACTCTGAAGGTAGTATGTGTGCGGTACTAGTTCAAAGGCTCAGGTCTGAAGGTACCATGTGTGCAGGTGCTAGGTCAAAGGCTCAGCTCTGAATGTAGCATGTGTGCAGGTGCTAGGTCAAAGGTTCAGCTCTGAAGGTAGAATGTGTGCAGGTGCTAGTTCAAAGGCTCAACTCTGAAGGTAGTATGTGTGCGGTACTAGTTCAAAAGCTCATCTCTGAAGGTACCATGTGTGAGGGTGCTAGGTCAAAGGCTCAGCTTTGAAGGTAGTATGTGTGCAGGTGCTATGTCAAAGGCTCAGTTCTGAAGGTAGCATGTATGCCTTCTAACCTAGGAGTAGATGTTGAAGGCTCATACCCGGTACATCAGTGTATAATTCCTTTTTTATTCTTAGAACCAAGTTGCATTTTGTAAATTGTTGTCTCCTTAGTGGTTGTGATTAATGCACCCTATTTAAGTTCACGATAACATTTGATGAGATTAGTCCCACTAGGCCAGCATACACTTTTCAAGGGAGACTTGAGGTGGTATTCATAATGAGAAGGGAAGATTTGGCCAGGGCACTGGAAAAATTCAACTCCTACTTTGTGCTTGTCTGCCATTTACTACCACAGTCATGGCAATGAGGGGAACCATGAGATGCAGTATGGAGGGCAAGCAAAAGCCAGAGTGAGAGAAAGCAGGAGATGCAGAAAGGAGGAAGAGATGTAACTGAGGTGATTACATGTGGAGAGGAGGTTGGCATTACATCTCGCCAGTCAGGAGGGCTGCCAAATGTATAACTTCAGGAAATTATGCTGCAGGAAGAACAGGAGGAAGAAGTTATTGCTTCATGGGGCAACATTATGGAAAAGATGCAAAGAATTAGCAGAGCAGGAGAGTTGAATAAACAAGGAGTGGAAGAAAATGATGAGAAATAAGCTATTACAAGCAAAAAATACATATGCAAATGTGGTGGCAAACAGAGTGACACTGGACGAGAAATAAAGAAAAATAAACAATAAAACAAAGAATAATCTACACTGTAAGGTGTGACATATGGAACAATATAATTTTGCCTTTAGGAATGAAGGCAGCTGAGATGAGAGTATTTAGAATGTTTTGTAAAGAAACTCTCCACGATATGGCTCTTGAAGCAAGAAATGAAATGGAGACATTTCTGAGGGGTAGCGAGGATAAATGAAGCATTTCCATGGAATAACTTTGTTTATATACCACTCAAACTGTTGCTTAAAAAAAAACAGAAAATAATAATACAACTTAGCACTGACATGGTTAAAGAACCACTGGAGGAGTATTTAAAACTGTTTGCAGTAACATACATAAAATCATTAAAATAAATAGCAGTAGATGGATATTGACTTGAGGATGAGAATGTAATGTGAATTTAAAAATAAAAGAAGATAAAATTCAATATCTTTAATATTAACAATGCTAGATGAGTGCCATGTTACTGGGGCAAAGAAAACATGCTTTTTTGTGCTGCTGTAGGGCATTTAATTGGTCAATGTGAAAAAAAAAGAATATGGTCACAGTGTGGAGAAAGACCTTATCCTGTTAAACTTTCAGAATGCTAGAAATGTAAAAAGGAGCTTTGGCATTTTTGGATGGACTATGGGATTAAAATGAAAATGAGCATGGTATTAATGTGAGATGTGAAAAAAGGAAATTATTGATGATGTATTCAATAAAATGAATGTATTGATAAAATTGTGACAGAAGGGGGTCGGAAGGCAGACAGGAAAGAGAAAAGGAGAAAGCAGAAGAGGAAGGAGGGGCAGAAAATAAATATGGAACTTAAAAATGAGGAGAGTGACAAAGGGGCAAATATAAGATGGCAACAAGTTAAAGGAAGATTTTTTTTTTGGGGGGGGGAGTCAGTCATACAAAAAGAAAGATTAAGGCAAAACTTTAAAGGAAAGGAAAAAGAAGAATGAATACCTTAGGTGTAGTTTCAGTAAATGTAAACAGTTTAATTAGAAGGGCGATGATGTATCAGTGGTGCAGCAAACTAGATGCGGCATCATTTTGTGGTAAATATAAGCTTCTAAGAAAAGTGAAAACCCAGCAATTCGACATATTATGAGGGGGTAATGTGGACATTTGGGGTGGTATGATGTTCAGGAATAGCAGTATTATGTAAGCAGGATAATAAGACCAGAATGAATATTGGTGGTGGGCATTTAAAACAAAGAAGCACCAGTTAGAATTATAATAGTATATACATATACAGATCATACAATACAGAAGATTTATTTGAACAAATGAAGCCATATGTGATACTAAATATGAATATAATTATGGTAGGAAACTTTAACTGTTACCTCAGGAAACAGAAAAGGACACAAAATGATTAAGAAATTGAAAAAAGTAGTAAATGTGGGACAGTTGACAATAAGGAAAGAAACGTGGTTTACATATGCAAGAGCAAATGTGACAATCAAAATTGATTAAATAATATTTTCAGATGCTTTAGGAGAAATACAATGAGGGTAAATATGAACAATGTTTACAGGCCATGAGGGAATTTTGATGAGAATAGGAACAAATAGAAATATAATAAGGCAAGGGAACGGTCTTAAGGAATTAAATGAGCCAAATATAATAAAATAGTTTTTGAGAGGGAGGCTAAAACATTGTGGAAAGATCATAGAGCTATAAAGTTTATGTACGAGAACTACACTGAGTCGTAGACTGTATATGAAGAAAATATTAAAAAGTATATCAAAATGAAAAGTAATTATTTGAAAGGCAAATAGAAAAATATAAGTTAATATCAGAAGAAATGATGGACTTGATAGAGAAAATAACGAGTTATTTATAATTTGAAAATGAGAAAGAATTATATGCAGTAAATAAGAAAATTATGCAACGTTTATTAAGCAGACAAGACTTGGCACAAAGGGCAAAGGAAGAAGTATTATAATGTTAGGAAAGAATGTTGAAAGAAAAAATATGGTTTTAAAAGAGGTATGACTGTTGAGGGGGGACTAGTTAAAAATAAGAACTAGAATAGGTAAACAACATTGGGAGAATAGAAGGGGGGAGAAAACTGCATGTTGAAACAAGAAATAACTATAGAAAAATTAGAGAATATATTTAAAAGTTAATGAAAATATAGTCCCAGAACCTGAGGTTATAAATTACAAGTTTTGAAAAAATATAAAAGAAGCACAAAAGAAAATATTAGTGAAGGAGTTAAATGATTGGAGTTTGAGATACTGGAGATAGTTTTGGTGATTTTGAGGGAATATATATATAAAAAAAATAGCATGAAGTGGCAAAAATACAGGATGTAAGTAAAATGCAGAAGGTTTTTAAGACTTCAGGAAGAAGACATGTTTGATAAATACGCTCATTTTAGGAAAATTGAGGTACTTACAAATGGTGGCAGCTTTCCTAGGGAAATTAGAGAAAAGGTTGTTAAACTGTGTCCAGTATTATAGTGGGTTAAAGTCAAATTCTATAAAGAGAGGTGTTATGTATAATAAGATTGCAAGTGGGGGTTTAAACTTAATCAGTCCTGTTGTCTTTTGGCATTCTAGTATTTACAGTAGATATTGAAAGTTATGAAAAATTCTTAAACACAACATATAAGAATTGGTGAAAAAAAATAAGAAATGTCAAGAGGAAACAAGAGGAAAAGAGAAGTGGCAGAATGTAATAGAAAAATACAAGACTGGAAAATAAATTTGGAAGATACTAAACAAAACACAAGGGTGTAATATGAGAACATTATGTTAAAATACTATTATTTTGAGTCTTGAGTAGAACTGGAAATGGAAGCAAAAGAAGCTATTAGGAATAAAGAAGAGGTTTAGCTAATTGGATGAGGGGCAATATTTTCTTCTTCTTCTTCTTTCGGCTTTTCCCGGTTAGGGGTTACCACAGCGGATCACCTATCCGCTCATGATTGGCAGTGGAGTTTTATGATGTTGAGTTGCCAGCCCTGCGCCCAACCTTCTACAGAAGGCACACACATGCACACAGTCACACCTAGGGCCAATTTAGAGTGTCCAATCCAGGAAACCAGAGCACCCGGAGAAAATCCACACAACCACAGGGAAGACATGCAGACTCCGCACAGAAGGCACCCAAGCCGAGGATCGAACTGGAGAACCTCTTGCTGTGAGGCAGCAATGCTAACTGCTGCACCACCGTGGCTGCCCCACTGCAGTACTGTGGCCGGACAATATTTTATGTGACCTTTAATGCAAAAAAGGGCTGGTGAAGGGTGCTGTGTTATGTAAAAACAATGAATTAGGGAATATGTATAGAATGTAGTGTGAATGAAACAATGAAACAATAAAATACTTTTTTACTAGAATGTCCTAGGGTGTTTGCACTGTGGAATATGCTAAAGATATAACTGGATTAAGATGTTAGAGGGGATCAATATAATAAATATTATTTACGGATATTGTAGGAAATTTGATGAAAATATACAAGAGGAAAAAGATAAATTATGCATGGTAATAGATTTTCAGATTTTGAAAGTGAGGACCAATAAGTTATTATTTAACAAAGTAAGGCATACAGATGACATTGTAAAAAGTATAAAATATTGGTTATGGCAGAATCTTTGGGGGAATAAGTGAAGGTTAGAATAAGGTGAAAATGAAGAATATGTTTGTTATTGCTAGAAAATTCCCCTGAATTCCAAATGATTTGCTTTATAGTGTGTGTGTGTGTGTGTGTGTGTGTGTGTGTGTGTGTGTGTGTGTGTGTGTGTGTGTGTGTGTGTGTGTGTGCGTGTGTGTGTGTGTGTGTGTAGAGACTGACTCAGGAAACAGTCTCATGTGAGGATGAAAAAAGGATGTGTTCCAGTAATTTCAAATATTTTCAAGCAAAGACATTAAGTTCATTATATAGTATAAAGAAATGGCTATATCTGAAGTTTTCAATGCAATGGATTGAAATTTACCAAAATTATGAGGATGTGCATAGCAATATGATAGACTTATAAATTGATGGTTTAAAAGATTTTTATCCCATATTTTTTAACATATCCATCTAAAGGCTAGGCTTCATGAACTAATGTTGTAAAACCCGAAGTATTCAACTAGAAAAGTAATTTCTTAGAGAAGCTACAGAGTTACCTTTCTGAACAGAACTCACTAGTGAACACACTATATAATTCAACAGGCTCATAAATGAAATCTATATCTGAAAGACTGAAATGAGGGGGAATCACTGTCAAGATGATTTTCCAGATTAAACACGGACTTTCAACTTTGACAATAATCTAGTACCTTACTCCATGATCTATTTCTGTTGAAATTATGAGCCTGTTAACAACAGTTCTTAAAATAGGAAGCTAGTGCCTGGCTCCATGTTGTTGGGAGGGGGGATAAAGCCCTATGACTCAGACAACCTTTGCTCTGTTAGTAGCATGGACACTGGAAAAGGTGGGTGGGATGACAGTGAGCAGTACTAGCTCATCCATCCTGGGGTAAAGGGGAGCAGTTCAGATCACTGATTGGCTGGCACCTACAGGAGGGTAGATGTATGACTACAGGTGTAAAAACCTGTGTGACTCAGTGCTGCACTTAGGAGAGTGCTATATTGGTAATGGGTTATCAAGTGTGCATGTACCCTGGGTTGTCAAGTGTGCATGTACCTTCTATAGGAAATAATCTCAGAAGTCAGAAGCCTGGAAAGAGAAGGAGTTAGGTGCTGGGAACTTCACACTATTACTGATTGGTTGCCACAACAACCAGATTTTTGCCTGCTGAAGGAATGAATGGACTGATAGGGCTTCTTCCCCAAGCAAGGAATAAATGGGCCATGGTACCAATGTTAGCAAATGCTCATATAAGTTTGTTCATCTTAAGGTCCCATATCACAAACTATGACATTGTTATTACTCAGATATGTACAAAAGGGGAGTTCACAGTCACACTGTAAAATTAACTTGTCACTAAACTAACAAGTTATTAAGGTGTCGTCCTATAAATGGCAGGTCCAAGAATTCTGTAGCAAAATGTTAAAAAAATGGAATACTTATGACCATTTGTTCATTTGGAAATAATGTAAACAAATATACTTAGCTCCTTCTGTAATCAAGTTCCAAACATAAAGTATATGTCTCCATTGCACAAAGTCTAAGAAGAAAATTCCACTTCTAACTATGACTTTGGAAGTGAGTCTGCAGTGAGATGACTAGTAGATTGTGTGGGAGATAGTGATGGAATACAGTATATTTTATGGACTAGACAATGAGGAGTGAGCACCCCACTGTTAATAGTTATGGGGGTGCTACAATGAGAGTGTTTGAAAAGGAGTGCAGACATGATAATGGACTTTTTTATTTCAGGATTTAAAACAATGCAGAGAATGGCATTCTTTTGTCAGGATATTGCTATTTGAAGAGTGGGCAACAACTAGTGAGATAACTGATATTAGGGGATTTGGACCCAGCAGGCATTATATAGAAATCTGAGTAGGACACAGGGCAGTGAGCAGCCTTGGAATTTTATTTCCTGTGTTTTTTTTTTTCTTTTAATTTTTGAAAACTGAAATAGTGGTTTGTAAATGTATTGTCACTAGGGAATAGATATTCTCAATGCTTGTGCAAGGACTGGATTTAAATCCCAAAGAATTATTTAAAGGAATATGGGATTGGTTGGGATTGGATCATGCAGTAAGTACAGCCTTTTAATAGTAGTAGTAGTAGCAGGAATAGTTCTAGCAATAGCAATAGTAATAGTAATAGTAATAATAATAATAATAATAATAATAACCATAATAAAAATAGTAAGCAAATCTTGCAGTTTATAAAAATATTTAGCAGCACTATATTGATCCCTGGAGACCCAGGGCCACTGTTTATGCAAATGATTTTCAGTATGCATCTATGGGCAAATCGCATAAGTGACCAGTTAATATTAGCTTGCATTTGGGCTCAAACCTAAGACCTCCAGCATACTGTGCTGGTGTCACTGCTACTTGATCATCAAGAGCCTTTTTGACAGATGGGTATTGAGACTTCTCTTCAGAGACTTATCCTTCCAGCTTGGAGCCCCCCACTCCCACCCTCACCCCCCCAGGATGGTGATCAAGGTCAAATTCCAAATATGCGCGTGCGCGCGCACACACACACACACACACACACACACACACACACACACACACACACACACATACACACATTTCACTGCAGGTCAGTAATCCTGATTCTGTGACACATTACATTTATATACAATCATCCATTCTGTGTTAGTGGATTACACTAAAAGTGCTATTTTAATTCATGTTAAACATTGCTTCTGACATATAACTTAAAAAATAATTTCTCCTCTTCATGGAACAGAGCATTGGCATGCTTTTTCAAGTTTATATTCCAGTCCTCATCACTAACTGATCTCTCATTGAGAAGGACTGGATATACTAAAAATCATATAGAAGAGCTGAGACCTAACTCTGCATCTGGTGAATTCTAGATTCCACGCATGAGATGAGAGAGAACTGCTGAGGGTCGGCCTAGTGGACCAAAGTTTTGCTTGTACACGATCAAATTTACTTGGAAAAAGGAACAAGTACAAGTTAACAATACATTTATTGAAGCTGTTTTTTAGAGGTGCTTGTCAGCTACTGAGATAGTTAAATTATTTTTCAGTGTCTGATATGTAGCTGTGAACAATGCTAAGTAATGCTGTGTGCCATACATCTCACATGTTTTATATATATATATATATATATATATATATATATATATATATATATATATATATCTGTGTGTGTGTGTGTGTGTGTGCGTGTGTATGCTTGTGTGTGTGTGTGTGTGTGTGTGTGTGTGTGTGTGTGTGTGTGTGTGTGTGTGTGTGTGTGTGTGTGTGTGTGTGTGTGTGTGCGTGTGTGTATGTGTGTGTGATAGCCTTGCATCCAGGAATCTTTTTATATTTCGTGGCTTGTTTAAAGAAGGCAGCCCTTGCTGGTATTGGGTTGCGTGTCCCACTTATCCAACAATTACCTTTGCAAGTAATGTACTTGATTAAGAATACAGTATAAACACTTTGATGTTATGAGTGATCGAATCTGCACACATGGAAATAGAAAAGAACATGATAAAAAAGAGGTTGTCGTGACTATCACATTTACCTACTTTCTCCACTTATTTATAGCATCCCTAAACCTTAAAGGCATACTTTTTAAGTAACCTTACATTTCAGTTTTGCATTCATTCGTTACAGGGTAAATCCCTCTAGGCATTAACAGTTTCATCTAGGGATATTTTAAGAGTGTTGTGGTGAATGAAGGAACAGCTTTGAATCGCAAAATATGTTAATGGACATTTGTAGGGCTCAGACTTGAGCTTAAGAAATATTATAATGATAATGTACAACTCATCATTTTAATGCAGACTGCACTACCTACCTATTCTCAAATCATAAAACAATTGCATTTGTTCTGATGTGTACATATTTCTTATTCAATATCTGATAACTTTTTTTAACAAAATGTTTGTTATATTTTAAAATTTTTTCCATATACCTTTTTTTCTTAGCATATTTCGGCCACAAACTGCATGACAGTGAAGCTCCGAAACAACTTCTGCTTTGGCAGGTGTGCATCATTTTATTTCCCTGGAATGGAGGACAAACTGTCCCACTCCTGCTCCGGATGTGCACCAAGCAAGACTCGGATGGTCCATATCCCCATGATGTGCAGTGGTCTGCAGAGTGTGACAAAAGAAGTGACAATTGTGGAGGAGTGCAAGTGTGAAGCACCAGAGAAAACTGACATATTTCTGTTCCATCTGAGAAAGATAGAGTTCCAGAGCTAGGCACCGACTGTCCAAATTAAACCTCTGACATTTCTTTAGCTAGCCATTGTCTGCATCAATTTTAAGACTTGTACTGGTATTTATCATACGTAAGTCCCTCATCTAGAAAATGTTATCAGTATTCTCATAGGAGACAAACATGCATTTTAAAAAGCTCTTTGATTAGCAGGTCGATGGTCATGAGAGCAGCAAAGCTTGTAACAAAAAGTACTTGTAATAGTGTCCATGTTCAGTGATCTGTATGGATGGATGCATAATAGCTCACAAAGGGTCAAAGGTCATTTGGGCACCTGTATCAGAAAACTTTTAAAAATGGCAGCTTGATAATTTGTCATTAAAGAAAAATATGTTCTGTACTTTATCATATACAATCACATAGTGCTAAAGTAATGAATAACACTTCATTTTAGCAAAGTACCTTTCAGAAAAAAGTAACAAGAGATGCATAACTGCATTTTTTTTCCTTTTTCAAAAGTCAGAATTCTATTGAACTGATTGTAAGGGGGGTTTGAGTTAATTTTCTTATGCAGATTGCAAGGACACTCCATAAATGTGGTAAAAACAGAAGATTAATCTACCTAAAGGATTGCTAGTACACATTCTGACTGTGTAAGCAGCCTTTTTAAGTACTTCCCATACTGGGAGCGCTCCATCAACTTACTTTTTCAACATGTAAAGTAACAAAATTTGTAATATACACAGTCACACAAACTGAGCATTTAATTGAAATAGGTGTGTATTCCAGTCTTTTTGAAGAATACCACAGAAATGTTACAGACCAGATTATGTCTTTTCAGCACTTCTATAAATCAAGCAGATCTAGTAACAGTTTCCTTCTCCTGCAAACTTACATGTGCACAAATAATATGCCTAAGACAGTCAAGTGACAATATGCCCTGGGTGATACAGGTGCAGTGTGAACAAGGTGCTGCAACAATGAAATAACTTAGGTACTACAGGTAAATTACTTATGCACTGGAGAAAAAATATAACACAAGGACTACAGGTATGATATGGCCTAGGTGCTATAGGTATAACAGCCTAATTATTTATTTATTTATTTACATTTGTTGACCGGGGGAGTCCGATTGGACACAGGTCCGTTTTCAGCGGAGGCCCGGGGAGAAAGGCTCCACATTAAGTATTACTTACATTATACAGTTAACAAACATAGCATTTAAAATATAGACATTAGTCCAGCTGAGGACGTAAGACAAGAATAAAACACAGATGTAAAACAGCTGTAGAACATAGTACCATTTTAAAATATGGTGACATATACTAAACATGGTTACAAATGTAGTTGAGATTCATCAGTGAACAACTGATACAATCTGTTTTTAAGGTGCATAATTTATGGTGCTAACAACCCCGACGGTTTCCCCAGCCATCTGTTGCCTTAATGTTCCTCTGTCTGTCACTCTTTTAAATGTCTCCATTGATTCACACTCTTACATGCTCTCAGGCAGCGTATTCCATGCATCTACTACTCTTTCTGTGAAGCAATACTTCTATAAGTCTAAGCTAACTTTAGTAGTTACCTCTCTTACCTTAATTATGCTTTCTCTTAAACTCTATTCATTTATGGTCCCTTTTATGAGTCTGTGCATCCACATCATGACAATCTTCCTTCCACAGTCCCAAGAAAAGCATTTCTAGGCCTCCAGCCTTTCTTCATAGCTCGGCCATACTATGCCCAATTACCTTTCCTTCCATTCTATGCACTTCTTCTATCATTTCAACAATTCTTCTCCTATGGAGCTTGAAAAACTACAAAAACAGTACCGCAAATGTGATCTGACCAGCATTCTGTAAGGTAAGAGAATTACTTCTTTTTCGTGGGCACTAGTCCTTTAAGAAAACATCCATGCATCTTGTTTGCACTGGACACTCTTTTCTTCTTTGCCTGTTATGATCCCCTGATGTTGTCACCATGTCCAACCCCTTTTCCGGAATAGTCTGTTCTACCAGCCATCACAGACTGTATGTCGTACCCAGTTTACTGCCCTAGCTGCCATAGCTTGTTTGCTTGCATTACATTTTAGCTATGATCTGTCTGCGCACCTGGCAAGTTATTAGTTTTTTTTCCCTAGACTCAGTCCTTCATTTCCTAATTTGGCTTGAATCCAAAATACATGGGTACCAAATTGCATACCTCTCAAGTGTACCTCATTACGAGAAACGAACCTCATTTGGGGGTCTTAAAAAGTTCATGTTCCTCAAAGTTCCACATTGAAAGAGTCTGTCACACATTTAGTGTTAGGAATTTTTTTAAGTGAAATCCATGGTAAATAGAAATGAATCATATTAATTCATTAAAGGATCTTCTTTATAAGTAAAACCAGTATATTTTAAGCATCCTATGACCTTCCTAGTTGAAGTTGTTAGTAAGCCATTAGTATGTGTTCCACATTTTGTCCATCTGTTCCACATTATGAAAGTGAGTATTCCTCATTTTGGAGATGGAAGGTTGAGAGCTATGCCAATGAGTACTGTTCTACTATAAACAGATCAGCTGACCCAAACTTGCTATATCCACAAGCTGCCAAACCAACAAACTGCCATGAAGAATGGAAATATAGTTCATGAACGGCTGCTAGCCACAGACTACACAACACCCAGACTGTGGACATGCGCATATCATCTCAGAGGACATAGCAGCAAGTCAAATGGCCATGGATGGTGGTGACAGAATAACAAACAGTGGAGTCCAGGGAATGCAGGGAAATGGCATTGTACATCCATCTGAATAAAGAATAGAAATGTCTAAGACTTTAATACGTGTTTGGATTTCACGTTCAGAAGTTGCCTTGTTGACAGTTGTGTACCTCCACACAGTACACTTCCAATTAGGCACCCTGTGAAATGTGTCTGACTTTTATTGGCTGCTTACACTGTTATGGCTATCCACATCAGAGCACTCAGCCTGCTGAGCTGTTGGCATGTGGTACTTGGTATGGCTGTGCTCCGACTATTGCCATGCAGTCACTTCACCATATTTCCTCCAATACTGATGTCATCCACAAAAAACAAACAAAAAATGATTGTGTTCTAAATGACCTTTGCTTCATCTGAGATGACTATACTAAAGAGCACTAGGCCCAGACCAAACCTTGTGGTACATTATTATTTACAATCTTGTCCCATGACAGGATCCCCCCTTAAACTTTTAGTCTGTTCACCCATCTAACCATCTTCAAATCTGTTGTACCAGTTTTCCTCCTACCTCATCTCACTCATCTTATTCAGCACCCCTCATTGCATCAACGATAGAAAGCCCTTGCTGAAGGTAAGGTAGATTACATCAACTAGATTTCATTTTCCCAACTCAGTTCATCTATGATCCAGTCAGAAAGACAAGAACTGTACACCCTGGACTCATGTTGGTTCAAATCATGGAATTGGTTGATCTTCAGGAATGCCACTAGTCCCTTCCTGAGAATCCTCAACATCAGCTTTTTTGCTACAGTTTAGGGTCATTATTCAGTAGTTCCCAGGACCAGCTTTATATCCTTCCTTGTACTGTGGCTCTATTGTAGCCCCTTTGAAGTAATTTTCCTGTTGATTGCATCCATCAGGGGCTGTCCGAGTACCGTGACCAAAATATTCAGTATTCTTTTGGGGGTGGGGGGCAATCCAGCTGATCTCTAAACCTCATCCTTTTTTATTCTGGCTAGCATGTTTCACTATTCTAGTTTTTTAATTTTCCACATCCTCTCCTTTAAACCAGACCCCCAGCCAGGAATCCTCTCTCTTTGCTTTTTTTTTTTTTTTGCAAAGACAAATACAAAGAAGTAATTTATGACTTCATCTTCCTTCATCTTCCTGCATGTCTCCTATTAAGTCCCTCCTTCCAATATTCAGTTTCTCTAGGTCGACCCTAGCCTCCCCTCCCCCACTATGCACCTGAAAAAAACTTTTGTTCACTTAAGTAAATCCTTTTCCTAGTCCCATTTCATCAATTGTGCTTGCCTCTCAGACCTCCATACTTACTCCTTCCTATTCAGTACAAGCTGTTTCTTTTCATTCACTCACTTTTTTTCTATTCGTTGACTAATCTCCTTAGCCATATTGGTGGTCTTTTCTTTTTCCACTTAGGTTCTTTTCCTTATTTTTTTCACTGCAGTAGTTATACTGCTTCTGACCACAGTCAACAGGTTTGTTCACTCACAGAGCTATCTACAACTACTCCATATATGTTTATACCTTATAGTCTGCTCACCTAATGCCTTATATGCTAATCCTAGACTGATGCTCCCTCACCATAACTCCCAATGTGAACCACATAGCATTGTGGTCACACCAACCCAGGGTGCATTTGTTTCTACCTTTCCCTCCCTCACTCTTTCATTCTTGCAGAGAAGGGCACCCATTGATGTGTTGTGTCTGTTACAGTCTTGCATGAGCCACATTAATTCCTCTCTGGTCCAAAGCATCTCCAAAATTATTATCACTTTCCATTTTGGATATTGTCACAGCCTAATCCACAACAGGCAGAGTTAGGTCTCCCATAATTTCCACTGCATTCCTTCCCTTGCTCTGTCTTTACGGATTTCTTCACCACTCCTTGTTATATCTGATGATAGTAGGTAGTATCTGTCCACCAGCTTTCTCCTCTTACTCCTTCTGCCCAGACTGCCAGAGCACAATCTTTTATGTTTGTCCATCCATGGCTTTTCTTGTCTCCTCCTTACATTTTTTCTGTGAAATTACATTAGGTCCCTTCAAGTTCATTGCTACTCAGCCATCAAAATTCTCCCCACCATATCCATCCTTTGTACACGTTACTCAGTGATTATGTTATTCTTGCAATATCTATTTCCCTTAGCTTTGTAACATTTGTAATTGATATATTTTGCCCAGACTTTTAGGACTGAAAGCAATACACTTCATTTTCTGACAATCTCCGCACCATCTTCCTGAAATTCCGTGTTCTGTACTTTCATCTCATCCTTGACTTGTCTGTTCAGTGTCTGTCTCATTCCACTCCCTTTCACCTTCCCCCTCAGTTTAATGTTATTTTAATAGTTGTCTAAACATGACTTCAGCAAGGCTGTTCCTTCTAGCTAGTGATACAGCCTGTCACTATTAAAGAACTTTTCTTTAGGCTATTCTTCTTCACCTTTGTCTCCTGTTGAACCAAGACCTTATTCCTTTGTCAAATCCCTGAGCCAACAGATGTAGCTAGCAAACCCTTTCTTCCTGCCTGTTTTGGCTGCCAGTGCAGGTAGCGTTTTAAAAGCATCACCACACACCTTAAATCTTCATAATCATAGCATCCAGGTCAGTCATATCACATTGGTACAGCTTAGATTATGTTGTATCTACTAGTTCTTTGGTCAAGTTATGCTTGTAGCCTTTAAGTCATGTTGCATTTCTAAAGCTTAAGTCATATTATATCTGTAACATCTGGCTTATTTTATGCCTGAGGAGCTCAGGTTATAGCATACCTGAAGAAATAAGGCAATTTCATGGATATAATGTCTGCTTATCTTATGTTCTATTTTTAGCATGTTAACCATATTGCATATTTACTTTGTAAGTCTTATCAAACCTGTAGTACCCAAGGCATACTCTGCCCTCAAAATCCAGGTCATATCACACCTGTAGTGCCAAGGGCATATCATAATTGTAACATCTAGGTCACATACCACATATAGTCCCTAGATCATATCAAATCTGCAGTAACAAAATCATATCATATATAGTGCCTAGGACATATTACATGTATAGTAGCCAAGTCATAGCATAACTATAACACTTAGGTCATATAGCATATATAGTGTCTGGTACATAGCATAGCTGTAGCATCCAAGTCATATCATACATGTAGTACTTATGTTATACTGCACTTGTTGGTCATATATATCACAAATTATACAAAACTTATATTATCCCTAAGTCATTTTCAAAATGTAGCGGCTATGTCATATTGTGCCTCTAGGCTGTAGTTATAGAGCATTTATTACAACCTTTGTTTAATGTTTCTCTTCTTGTTCGAAAACAGTATAATATCTTCATATTACACATTTGTCAGTTAGATGGCAGTCTGTGGTTCTAAATGCTTATACTACTTTAAAAAGTTCTGTTTCATTTAAAAATATTCTCTTGTGCCATTTTTGCCCATATTGTAAGGAATTTGTACACATTGCTGATCTTTTAAAAAATTATTATTATGCAAAACAGGACTAAGTAGGAAAAAGGTACATTTTTCAAAATAATTTATTGTTTTTATTAATAAAAGTTAACAGACAATTTGTATCATATGAATATCTTGTACTATTTAAATATAAGGTACAACATTGATATTAACTTGCTAGGTTCCTGTCACAAAATGTTACTCCTTGCATATTATTCTCAAGTAAACATTATAAGTGGAAATATAGTAGCCATTAGAGCAAAGGAGAAGTAATGCAATAAATTGAATTATGTTGTTTTGGGGAAAAGTATAAAACAAGACTTGGGATGCTTTTCTTAGATGATAAGTTTCCTGCAGTTTTTTATGTATTTAATGCATGATATTAATGACAAGGGCCAAATACGCCCAAAATATTTGTAACTTGACTTCCAGATGCTTTTAAATCTGGGTGGCGCTTCTATCTGTTAACTTCATCTCTGAAATGTGTTATTGTCTTTGTGTACTTCATGTAGGGCTCTGTTTTAGAGTGCCCTCTTGTGTCATATTGTCAACACCGCAGTCTTGTTGAGTTGGATTGTGTAAACTCTGAAATATGGAAATATGAATTATGTAACAAATATCTGCATATTGTAGATTTTTTAATTGCATTGGTATTTGACTGGCTGCTTTTGACAATAAACATGTTAAATATGGTAATTTGTGATTTTTTTTTCCATATTTGTAAAAGCTGGTACATACAAATTATAATGATGGATGGTAAATTATGGGAATGTCTGTGTGTGTGTGTGTGTGTGTGTGTGTGTGTGTGTGTGTGTGTGTGTGTGTGTGTGTGTGTGTGTGCGCGCGCATGTGTGCGCATGTGTGTGCACGTGATATTCTCTTTTAAAGGGCAGATCAGAAAGTAAACATTTTGCTGACCTGTATTGACATACAGGAAAAGGAAACATTCTTTTATAGCTAATGCAGAGTCAGTCCTTTCTTCCATAGCAACTTTCACCTCCAGCTTTGGAAATATTGGTTTAAACCATACATCAAGACAATGGTCAACCCAAGAAATGATGGTCTTTTAATTTGTTATCTCTAGAATCTGCCCAATTGCACTATCGAGTTTGTCTGTAGCATTCTCAAAGAATTACATTTATTTTGGGCTCCTCTTTCATCTGCAAGACCTTCTGTAGAAGTTCCTTAATTTACATTTTTATTTATTAATTTATTAACCAGCATAAGTGGTCTGATTTAGTGTGTGCCCTTTCTTCACTAGCTGAGCCAAAGGCAGATAAGTAAAATAGTGCAATAGTATAGTTGAAGCACTTGCTTACTTGGATATGAAAAGACATTATATTGTTAGCAAGATAACCATACCTAAGTTTAATAAGCTACAAGCACAATGCAAAACATAATACAGAGGATAAGAATATCAAACGTTAAATATAATATAAAGAAAATTTCATCTATAACCAGTGTTTAAAAAATGAAATATGCCACTTGGTAAGGTTAACAGCTGGAGGGCAGGAATTAGGTAATTAATGAAAAGTAGTTATAGCCTGTTCTTCTAAACAAGAAAATTTGAAGTTGCTGCCTGAAAAAAATATTGTGCCATTTGGTGCTATTTGGTTTTCTAATTCTATGTTAATTAGGTGTCCAGATTTTTAGCTGGAATTCTTTACTTTTCAAAGGTCATTGTTCCTATTTTCAATGTCTGCAGGTTGAGAGATGTGTATTATATATACCCTAATAGAGTGGTTGAAAACAGCAGTTACAATGGCTCCCTGATTCTAAGAATTTGCAGAAGATAATATACAAATAATCACTGTATGACTGCGTATTTGGCAGAATTTACCCTTGACTGCCATGGTTAATTCACAGGAGTGAAGCTCATGTTTAGGTAATATGTATTAGTGTTATACACTGGAGTCATTTAAAAAGATATTTATTGCCAGTAATATTAAATAACTCCATTGTATAACGACGCTGTTCACTTGGGGAGCGGTGTTTCCACGCATACCAGGAAATGCAGACATCTTCTGTTCATAATGGGGGACTGTACATTTTTGTATGTGCAAACTCACAACGGAGGGATTACTTGTAGTTCATACCACTGATACTATGGCATTAAGTGACTATAGCTGCATTTATTTATTTATTTATGTAAAGTTTTAAAAGAATTGAGAATAACAGATCTCTGCTGTTGTATGAGGACTGTTTTCAGTCCAGAGGTAGAGTCATTTTTTTCTCAGATTTACATTCAGACGCTCATTGCCAATATCTTGCTAAATGAAAGTTTGAATGATCTGAGTAATCTTCAGAATTTATCTTTACAGTGTGAATTGCATTTTAACATCAATAAAATACTGTGTTTAACCAATCGAATAGAACATTTTGAAGGCTACTTTTAGAAGCAGCATAAAAAATCATGTTAATTTGTTTGTTTAACCAATCAAATAGCCCTTTTTGAGGGCTACTTTTAGAAGCAATGTATTAAATCATACTAATTTGTTCAGGCTTTTCTAGATCAGTAACAATCAAAATTTGTACTGTGTTTTAAGTGACCCTGCAAATTTACATAAATGTCTAACCATAGGCTTCCTGCTCATCATAGAAAACTTCAATCCATGTTTCATTAGCTAAGAACTAAAATGGGACAAAGAAGAATAAGTGAGATTAGCTTCATGATTAGTATTTCATTCCAAATGTTCCTGCATTTGCAGGATTACAACAGAGTGTATAAATAACTGTGCATATGTAGATCTTAAATGGTAAATACAAAATGCTTAATAAATCGAATTAGTGGCTTATACTACAACCAGCCGGTAAACTTTCCGCCTTATATTTCATGTTCATACTCTTGATATTTTTGTAAGAGTATTATTTGTTAAGTGTCTTTTCTATTACTGACACTGCATACTGATATGTTATTTATTCTATCATTAATTATCTGAGTCTGGCAGCCATCAAGAATAATTGATGAAGGATTCATTCAGGTTAATCAGGGTGAAAATCTGAACTTAACAGTTTTTTTTTAAAGTTACACAGTTTGCTCCTGGATGCTCAAATTTGAGCCACAGGTATGATGGCCAACAGAAGCATAGACCTGACCAGCTGGCTGAGTAGGTAGACCAAGTGATGGCAAGAAGACCAGAGTTCTATAGTAAACACACTTACTTTTTTTAAAACATCTTATCAAAATAGGTTTAAAACACAGTAGATAAATATGGCATAAATGGAAGACGAACTATATGCGTAAGAAGTGCCAATAAATAAACTGCAAATATATATCTGCCCAAGGTATGAGTAGGTTATATAATTCATCTGTGTACAAATTTGTCATGGTTATGTGTTGACATTTTGTGTTTGTGTGTGTGTGTGTGTGTGTGTGTGTGTGTGTGTGTGTGTGTGTGTGTGTGTGTGTGTGTGTGTGTGTGTGTGTGTCTGTGTGTGTGTGTGTGTGTAAAAGACAGATGTCAATCTGCATGAGTATACATATATATTTTCATGCGTGTGTATATATGTATTTATACAGAAACAGAATAGAATGTGTTTGCATTGTTGTACATATTAGCTTTGTAATTTTTTATACTACAGTCTGATAATTGCTAGAAACAAAATATTTGATTTGTGTAGGTCACAGACTATGTTTTACTATGATAATTGTATAAGACAGTTATTTCTTCCAAAATATTAACTACACATAAAACGTGAATTGAACTCAGGTAACCACCACACCAGGAGTAAGAGAGCAGGTGGAGGTGGGGGCTAAAATAGCAAGTGAATGACCAGCACAGAGGATAATGAAACATGCACTTTTGGACTAATTCATAATACATTTCTACATAAATCCCTTATATAGTTATATTTATTAAGCAGTAAATTATGAAGGCACACTTTGACTTGAAATATTTCCAGTGCATCCATTTGTAAAAGTAAATATAAGAGTTTTATTTAATACAAGTTGAGCTGGAAGGGTGTTATAACTTTCTTTCAGTTGCTACATTTTTATGCATGCCTACAGCTTCTGTACAGATTGTCTCTTTGATGGGAAGGTAAAATATGTTGTTTAGATCAAATTCACATGATAATTACTTAAAACTGCAGGTAGGAGTTTATAAAGCATAGTGGAAAGCAGAAACTACAAAGGAATTGTCTAATCAAGTTGCAGAAAGTACCCAACCCCCAAATAGAAAAGCTGTACAGAGACATAAAAATGTAACAAACGGGAGGAAGTCATGCAGTATTTCTAGTTCAATTAGCATTGAAGGAACACTACTGATTGGCACAGATAAATTAGGCAGAATGAAAGTATGAAATACTGTGTTTTATTGACATCTTACTTAATAAACAAAAGTATATAGCAAAACTCAATAGAAATGTGTACAGAAGCAAAAAAAATATTTACATTAAAAAAATGTTAAGCAATAAATTAATTTTTTCTTTTTTTTTTTTCTTTCTTTCATAACTATAAATGCAGAAGTAATTCATATACAAATATAGTGGAAGTAAAGTGCTTTCAGTACTCTAGTGCAGCACAAATCATATCAGCCAGAAATTTCAAAAGCTTTACTAGTTTTTATGTTACACCAGCATACGCAGTTAGTATCAGTAGACTGCAAATGTAAAAATTACCACCACTTGACAGCAGTATACTGATTGTTGTCATGCTTCCAGAACAATTTCCCAGTATTTTCTTTTATTTGAAAAATAAAATAACTGTTAATAAAGTTTGCACTGATGTATTACAAATTTTTTTAATTTATTGTCTCCATTTTGTTGTCTTTCTACCCCCTCCCTCTCTTTGTCTTATTTTAATTATGGATTCCTTTGTCTTTCTTTATTTTCTTTCTCTGCCATCTGTATTAATTTTTTCTCAGGTCCAGAATCCTTAGGAGTAGCCCAACCACAGTCTTTTCTGGTCAGGGAGCTTTCACCCACTGCCCATCCAGGGAAGCCATCAGAGGTTTCGGGTTGGAACTGGTTCATAGGTTCATAGGTGTGCACTAGGCTAATGGCCCTGGGAACTTTACAAGCCTACCCCATAGGATTACCCTGGCATTGTGCCACCCAACCTTAGTTCCCAGTGCCTCTTTCGACTAAAGCCACTGGAGTGATCCTTGGGGTCAATTTTCTATTTCCCATCCACTCATCAAAATTTCTCTTGAAGAGGGCCAGTGAGGTGCTCTGCTTGACATGTATGGGAAGTCTATTCCATAGCATGGGCAGTCTGTGGGTTATGATCCTGTCCCTCCAGCATGTTCTGTTGATTGTGGTAATGAAGTTGAGGTCTCTGGAGCATGTGGTGCGGAGGGATTGGGATTTCTTTAGATGTAGCATTTCTAACAGAGCTGGGTGGGAGGGATGTGGATTTCTAAGGTGATTAGTTTGTGGTCAGATATAACCAGGGAGGTGTTGACTACTGGTGTAGAGCAATGGTCACCCATGTTAGTAATGACCAGGTCAAGGATGTTGCTACCTGTAGTGGGGGTAAGAATGAGCTGGTCCAGGGCATTGGAATTAATGAATTCCAGGAAACGTTGGGCAAGTGTATAGGTACATGAGTAGTTTTCCCAGTTAATGGAGAGGTAGTTGAAGTCACCCAGTATGAGAGTGTTAGGTTGGACCCTAATTTTCTCCAGGGTGCTTAGGATTGTGGAGTGTGAGTCTTGAGATATGGTTGGGGACCTATAGCAGGCTATGACCTGAATTGCTGTCTTACCCAATGTTAGCTGCACCTGAAGTATCTCAGATGCGTTATGTTGGGCTACCACTCTGGAACTGTGCGCATCCTTTATGAATATGGAAACACCACAACTTTTGGAGCTTCGGTCCAAGTTCTGGGGCTGAAAAGTGTGGAATGAGTTATAGCCTGGTAGTGCAGAGGTGCTTTCTGCTGCCTTGAACCAGGTATCTGTTACGGCACAAATGTCGATGTTCTCCATTTTAAGAAGTGCTTTGAGCAGTCCTGTATGCACCCTGGCACATGGCAACCTGACAATCCTCACAGACTGTGGACTTCGGGATGTGGTTGAGGATGTGATGGAGCAGATATTAGAGTGACACCTTCAGTCAGCACAAGATGCTTGTCAACAGGTTGAAGACTCACTGCCCCAGTTGGTGCTGAACATAGCACCATTACAGGTCCCCAACCCCTCAACATCAGGGTCTTCCACTGCAACACCATCAGGCAGTGGAAATATTGGAGGTCCTGTTGACTGTTTTTTTTTACTGAGCTCAGCTCCTCTTCACCTCCTCCTTCCCTAATCCTATCTCCTACACCCTCTAACTTACTTCCTACTCAAACTATCCTCTTGCATAAAAAGAATTTGAAATCTTCCACATAGTACCCCTCCTCTCCCACCTCCTCCAGCACAGCCCTTGTGATGTTTTCCTTCCGAGTTTCCCACTTTGTTATGTCTCTCCTTTTTCAGTCTTTCTTATCTTCCCCTTTCCACCCTTTAAAGAAACCAACAGGGTGTCCACATAAGAATACGCCTATATAAACCTCCTTGTATTTTTTAAAAATTAATAATAAAATATACCTTAAATACTTCAAGTGTACTTGTGCATAACCGTGTTTGTTCACAATATCTGAAAATGTATGTAAGGCTACAAGCACTTACATTTTCATGTAGTGAATAACTTGCAATTACTGAATGAACATATAGGTGTGGTAGCATCTTTTTCTAATAACTGCTATGCAAATGTGAAACTTGGGAATGCAAATACCACCTGTGATGATGTGAGGAAGTGCCAGCTGTGCCAAGGGGAGTAGGACAGTGCATATGTAACATATGCCAGTATAGCTAGCTGGAGTTTTGTAAACAATTGTTCCATCTGCTGTTTGCATACAGAGAGGTACCACAGGAATGCACAGGTTTTTCACCCTTTGAGTTGCTGTATAGGCACTGGGTGAGGAGGCCCTTTGATTTGATTCATGGTGAGTGGGAGGGTGAGTGGGAATTCCACAAGGAGTCTGTTGTGACATATGTTGTAAACTTCAGGACAAGGTTTTGAGAGCTCATGGGCTTGGCCCAGGAGAACATGGCAGGAGCCTAACAGCAGAAAAAGGTCTGGTATGACAGGAATGCTTGAGCCCGAGAGTATATTGTAGGACAGCAGGTTATGGTGCTCATTCCTGTCAGACACAATAAACTGCAGCAGCTTGGGAGGAACCCTTCAAAGTGGTATGGAAGGTCAGTGATGTTAACTACATGGGGGAACTGTTAGGCAGGAGGCAGGGGCACAAACTATACCATATTGATATGATGAAACTTACCATGATAGGGAGGCCATTGTGCTGAGTATTTGCAGTGGGTGGCAGGAGAAGTTTGGGGGGGATCTGGTGACCGATCTCATCAGTGAGGCTTGAACTAACACCTCAGGGGAAGGGATAGCAATGTCCAAGCAGCTATCACCTACCCAGGTTCGAGAAACCCAAGCATTGTTACTGGAGTTTAGAGACATGTTCACTGGGAAACCTGGAAAAAAACTCTTGGTGCCGCAACCCCCAAAGAACTATCAAGAAGACCCCTTAGAGGGTGCTTGAGTGAGTCAGACAGACTCTGAGGGAGTAGATACAGGAAAGTTTGGAACTGTGAGTAATCCAGGAGTCCAGCAGTCCCTGGGCCTTCCCAGCGATGCTGGTACCAAAGAAGGATGGCAGCACCAGATTCTGTGTGGACTCCTGAAAACTAAACAGTCACACAGAGTCAGATGCATACCCCAATGCTAGGACAGATGATGCCTTAGAGCAGCTGGGTGGGGCTAAGTATCTGACCACTATTGATCTGACCAAGGGCTACTGGCACTTGGCCTTGACTCCCACTGTTAGAAAGGTCAGCTTTTGTGACTCCTTTTGGATTATACGAGTTCACAAACATGTCTTTCTTTGGGATGAAAAATGCCCCAGCATGGTAGATCATATCCTAGCAGGAGATTATGCCCTTGCTTATTTGAATGGTATTGCCTCTACAGCCATTCCTAGCAACAGCACCTTCAAAATGTCAGGGAAATCCTGGGCAGACTGCAAAGGACAGGGTTGACCTTCAAGCCCAGTAAGTGTCAGGTGGGTATGGCAGAAGCCTCCTACCTGGGACATAGAGTGTGAAGTGGTAAGATCAGGCCAGAACATGCCAAAGTGGAAGCTATTGAAGCTATAGCCTGCCCCTGTTAACAAAAAGCAGGTGAGGGGATTTTTGGGGACAGTGAGGTACTATAGAAAGATTGTTCCCAGTTATAGTACAATATCTGCTCCACTCATAGACCTGACAAGGAAAACAGGCCAGATAAGGTTGTGTGGACCCCAGCCTGTGAGCAGGCATTCCAAAAGTTTAAAGGGGCTTTGGGTGGATCCCCTTTGCTAGCCACTCCAGATTGCAGGAAATAATTTGTTGTGCAGGTGGATGCTTCAAACAATGGGGTGGCGGCTGTACTCAGCCAGCTTTCCTCAGAGTGAGAAGAGCACCCTGTTATATATGTCAGCATTAGACTCCAACCCAGGGAGGAATGTTATGCAGCTGTAGAAAAAAAATGTCTAGCCATAGTATGGGTACTGCAAAATCTTCAGCTGTATCTATGTGGAAGGAAATTCACTGTGGTTGCAGACCACAATCCCTTAACATGGCTACATTGAGCTATCCAGCAAAATGCCAAGTTATTAAGGTAGAGTATAGGATTGCAAGCATATGCTATGTCAATATAACACTGTAGTGGGGTCAGCAATGCCAATGCAGGGCTATCAAGATAGGGTATAGTTTAATGTGTTCCCAGACAGGTTAATTTTTTTCAAGCAACGTTCCTCCATGGTCACTTGAAAAACTAGCTTGAGTCTTCAAAGGGGGGAGAGATGTGATGATATGAGGTAGTGCCATCTGTGCCAGGGGGAGTATGGCAGTGCATGTGTAGCATATGCCAGCATAGCTAGCTGGATTTTTGTAAAGAATTATATGTCATTTGAATATCAATCTGATTTGTACAGATGCTTGTGTTAAAAATGTATTTGTAAAGTTGCTTGTGTTAAAAGTATATTAACAGTGGGTTCTACTGGACATAAAAGAAATATACATGTATGCCAGACTGTACTGCGGTAACCGATGAAATATATATATATATTTTAACAGAGGATACTGAAAGGGATGGGGTTAAGGTCAGCCCAGTTAACCTTGAGAAAAATAGCCTGATATTAAATGACTTGGTTTAGGCCGTAAATATTTTATCTCACAGGTCTGAATGCAGCCCGAGACACAATGTCTGTAAAAAGCCTGGGCTGGGATACTGCTCTATTGTCCTTATTGGTGAGCTAATTGCTACCTTGGGGTTCCAGAAAATGGCTTCTAGTTTCTGCAGTAAGGGGGGAAGTGCTAGAATTGTTTTACAGTTTCCAGATGCTGTAATAAACCTAAGCTAAAGTTCTATGTGTGTATTGTGACACATCAGTGTCAGATGCTGGCTCAGTTTCTAGTGAGAGGGTAGTGTGGGAACCACACAGATGTAGCCAACACCAAAATTATATTTGAATACTAGTGAGAGATGTGAGGTGTGTACTCTGCTTTTGAACCTGACAAGACACATATCTACTTTAATCTTGCCTTGCTTTAGTAAGTAAATATGGAACAGTAATTCTTCAGACAGTTAAAAAATATAGTGAGATTACCTACATTTTTTTTATGTATCTGTCTGAGTCTTTCCATCTGTGTATTTTTATATTTCCTGTGATTGAAACTGGGTATTAATTGTAAAACGATATTCAGTATTTTCATGTTTTCTTTATTATTTATTATTAAATATATCCAAAACTTTCATTGTGGCTGGTCTTTTAGAAAATATTTAACCATTAAGATTACTTGCATTTATTTAGTGGTGTTGTGGCTCCTCATTCCTGAAAGTCTTGCTGCTTCATTAAACGGTACCATTTGTATAAGTATTAGATTTACTAACTGTAATTAGGCACCCTGGTAACATCCTATGAGTAGCTGGCTTCAGGTGTTCTGGTGACAGCAAATCTACCTTGTAGTCTAGGTGGAGGTGGCAGAACCGGTAAGCTTGTGTCTGTGTGTGTGTGTGTGTGTGTGTGTGTGTGTGTGTGTGTGTGTGTGTGTGTGTGTGTGTGTGTGTGTGTGTGTGTGTGTGTGTGTGTGTGCATGTGTGTGCATGTGTGTGTGCGTGTGTGTGTGTGTGTGTGTGTGTGTGTGTGTGTGTGAGATTGTGTGTATGTATGTGTGTGTGTACATGTGAAAATCAAATCACTGATTTCACAGAGATGTGGAGGACATGGCTTGGAACACCCAGCTAAGGACTCAGCTCCACAGTGATCAGTGGGGAGTCTTATCTGAGGCCTGGAGAGAAAGCCCAGCCCCAGGACTGGAGTGTGCATTCTCTGTGTGCTCTTAAGGGAAATTGTACTTGATGCAGAGAGCTGCATCTGAAAATACTGTGTGTCTGTTACACTGAATGTTCCCCACTGGTGGCAGTGGTGAGGATTGATGCTCCTTGATCACTGGCCCAGAAGAGGGATGTCACACCACCCTTAATATTTTAACTATCTGAATATTTTGAAAAGAAACAAGTATTCACTACCAGTGATTTTGTACACCCCAAATTACCTCAGTTTTCAACAAGTACTTATGGTTTCATTATTTAACACACTAAGTATTAACATAGGCAATATTAGCCAACTGTCCATGAGTGGGCTGATGAATGTTAAATAATGAGGGCAAAAAGAGAAGACAAAACAAATCAACTTGTTGCTGGAGTAATGTTTTGCTCCTAGATGCTATTATATCTCTTGGAGTCAGATGCAAGACTGAGTATGTGAAACATTAACAGTTACTCTGATGGCATTCATTAAGGTGCCTTAATACTGGGCACTTGAATAATTATTTTTATATCTTAAAAATGCTCCAAGAGATGAAGATGGAGCTACTACAAGTGTTCCACACTACTTCTGGAATTGCAGTCATGTGATTAGTAGTACAACACCCCCACTGATTTGCAGTTATAGCAATCACCTGCTTTGCCATTTGTCTCCTATCTTTCAGGCTGTAGAGAATAGCTCCAGGTCAAACATCCCTGGCAGGGAAGATGGCTCTCATTTTTGCATTATTCTTTTTTCTGCCTGCCAACCATGAGAATCCTCTGTTTACAGCATGAAAAGAGAACTCATTAATCAGACAACCATCAAGGTTTGTGACCATGCATTTAGGTACCTAACCTCCATGGCTGCCAGACCCACATGCTTGCTGTAGAATTTTGGATCTCTGTCTTAGGCCAGTTTTGATATATGCAAGCTTTCACACTCATGTTATCATGACTACAAAACCAAGCATTACTTGGTAATTCTTGGATGCGGCTTGACCTGAGTGGTCATGGTGTAATCTCCCATCCTCCACTAGGAGTGACCAGCTGGCAACGTCTTTCCCAGGAAGATGGATGGATCCACATTGGCTTATCACCTTCACCCTCCCTGGCCGGCTCCAACAGTGCCCAATCCACTCATAGATCCCAGCTCCTTTGGATCACACTCTGGAATGTATCTACATGTACCATGGAACTGGCTGAAAAATGCTTTTGTTTTCAGTCAAGGGGAAAGTAAAAAATTCTGCTAGACTTTTCATAGTTCTTTAAGGAGCCCTAAGTTTCTCTGGGTAACAGAAGAGACTACTAGATGTGATTTCAAAATTGTCCAGATGTTGGCCAGTGCTTAAACAATATTTTCACTATCCACATGATCTTGCAGGATGGCTGTACTCCCTGTGCCCCATTGATCAAATTAATTTATCTCACAGGGCAAGCTCCAGACATCTCCAGTCAGTGTGAGAGCCCCATGGCCTTTTCAGCCCCTGACTGGAGGATCTTATCAACCCATTAATTCCCTGGGGAAGCAGAAGGCATGTGGTGGGGAGTAGACTACTCTGTCTGATCATGTGGACTACCCACCAACCCCAGGAACACTAACCTCTATGGCAGCTTACATTGGCTTCAGAACTGCTGTATACACTAGGAAGCATGCATGCAACCACACATGGCTTCTCCAGTGTATACAGTACACCTCTGGCAGCATGCACTTGATAGGCTTGTAGTCCATAGGTTTAACACATAGTGCTCCCTCTAGATGACACCCAAGTGGAAAGCCAGAGCTGCCTCCTTCCCCAGAGGATGGGTAAACTGGAACTGATCACTTATTCCCATTCTGCTAGCCTGAGCCCTCAAGCGATCATGCCATTAGTTGAACAAGGGTTGTCTGGGTCTAAGTCATGGATTTAAACATATTTTATAACTTACCCTACATACAGTACATAACTTGTAAAGTTTCTTCTAGTTGATCCATTGTAACAGTAGGTCTAAATAGCCTTCTAGAAATACCTTTTGCTTTATTTTTACATGACTTCTTCAACAAAGTTTCAAAATGCTACCTACATCTTAACCTCTGATATACTTCCTTTGCTATCTGTTCAGAAATCTGGGTAACAGATCTTAATCTATGTCTTCAAATATGGCTCCCTATAAACACTGTCAGATTCAGTATTGCAAGTCCTACAACTATGAAAAATAAACTCTAATTTCAACATCTAAATAATGAATTAGAAAGCTTATGCTATACTTTTAGGCATTTTGTAGGGAAGATAAGCCTCACTACGCCCCTGACAAAGCAGAAGCATTCCCACACCCCTGTTAACTATATATACTAACTCTGGGGCCACTGAACCTCAGATTATGGGTAATATTTCAAGGTACTGCAACCTCACACTTTATATATGTATGTATATATATATATATATATATATATATATATATATATATATATATATATATATATATATGTATATATATACATATATATATATATATATATATATACATTCCCTAAGTTTACTGTAATAGTCTCAGAATTTCCAAAACCCAAAGTAACCAACAATATACTGAACTGCCAGGAAACTCCAATAAGTGTACCACCTCCTTCTGTGAGTAGACGAAAGTTTATTCACAACATATGCCACGATACATAAACCATTAGTGTAAAAACATCCAAGGACCAAATACAACGTGAACGGAGAAGCGCTTGCACTCACTGAATGTGAGCTTCTTCAGAACACCAGTACTAAGCTGTATACGCCTTAAATTCAAAATCTGGTGCCAAATATCAGCTGTTTGTATATACTTCTTGAAGCAGCAGTCAAGTTGACAATAACATGCAAATACCTAACCGGCCTCAGTGAACTATAATATCTAGCCTCAAAAAAAGAAATATACCTTGTTAAAGAAATACATATGTTTAACTAAACGAACAACTAAAACATTGTTAAACAGTTAAAAATTATTAAAAAAAATGTTAAAAAATTAATGTTCTTAAAAAACTGATGTTGTTAAAAATGCTTAATTAGGACACTGAGTACAACCCAAGTACAAATTCCTCAAACTGTCACACTACTAAGAAATATCGCACAACTAAAAAATGCATCGCTGGTTGCTACCATGTTCTAAATATTGAACAATGATGCTAATATACTTAAATGCATGTGTAATGTGTATGAAAATCTAGCCAATATATACTTTGATCCTGTGTCAAGAGAAGTCATGGTTGTTCTCTATTCTAAACAATATTCCTATCTAAACAAATCTACCTATTATAATTGTCAGCATTGCAATAAATAACTGACTATCGATGAAAAACTCCTTGTCATAAAAATACATATATTTGACTGTCATGAAAAAAAATATCATGAAAAAATTTTTTTTTTTTTGAAAAAATCATTATTTTATCTCATGTCCATCTCCAAAATGGGCTTACATGAAATAAAATTATTTAATCCTGGTGGGGTAGTTGCATCCAGAAATAGCTGCCACCATACTTCTTTGAAATTTAATATTTTCTTGAAATCCCCTCCTCTGGGATCTATCTGTATAATATCTAAAAGGGCAAATTTAAATTCATGTTTGGCCCCCATTTTCTCAACATGCATGGATAATGCATTTGTAGGATCTTTTTTAGATATACTGTAAATATGATCATATATACGCTTTCTGAAACATCTTTTTGTTTTGCGTATATAGCAACTGGTACATGTGCAACATTTGGCCATGTAAATCACCATTTTTGTATTGCAGTTGCCTTTACTAAATTTCACCAACTGTCTGTATTCATTGTTAATGTATATTTTATCTTTTTCCAATATATATTTGCATTGGTTGCATGCACCACATTTTTTGGTACCACTTACTGTATTTTGCAATTTATTGATCTCTACATTTCTCATACCATCGCTAGGGGACAGTTGCAATAGTTTCTTTATGTTGCAACCCATTTTATAAACTATTCCAGGTTTGTGACCCACAATGTCTCTCACATTGCCATCTGTGGATATCAAATACCAAAATTTGTTCATAATATCTAATACTTGATTTGAAATAGGGCTATAACATATAATGAATGACCTCTGGTGACAACTTGTATCTTTCATACAATACTTTTTATTATTATTATTGCTTATAACATTATTGTTATTACAATTGATTAATCCAGCTCCAAAAAGTGGCTTATATTTTTTTCCCACTCATTTATTACATATTGTTCTACATCCTTCAACATTTTTGACGGGTAACCCCTATCACTAAACAACCCTGTAATGTTCTTTACCTCCTCCTTCATTTCATTATAACCTGAGGTCATGCGTATGGCCCGAATGCATGGTCCCTTGAATATATTATGTTTTAACTTCATTGGGTGACAACTATCATATGCCAAATAATTGTTCGAAAAGGTGTTTTTCCTGTAGATGCTGGATTTTAAATCTCCATCTTGCTTGTATATGTAGGTATCCAAATATGCTATCCCCTTGTAACTATATGAATATGTGAACTTTAAAAATTCACTACTAGTGTTCAAAAATTCTATGAATCTTTCAAAATTTTGCCATGTATCTCCCCATACTATATGTATGTCATCAAGGAATCTGGAATAATGTAAGATACTTTTGTAGAATGTACTGGGAAAAAGAATTCTGTCTTCCAAGTCCAGCATGACCAGGTTGGCAAATATTGGGGCGCAAGCTGCACCCATAGCTACCACCCTGGTCTGTCTAAAATGTTCTCCTTCAAAATATATGAAATTGTGGTCCAGAACCAATGACATACATTCCATTATGAGGCAGATTTCATCCCATTCCAGATCAGAATGTTTAGAAATACTATTGAAAAATGCGTCTAATCCTAGCTGTTTGGGGATGCATGAAAACAAATCAATGACATCAATATTTACAAACATGTATCCTTCTCACCAAATGTTTGTTGGGTACATACTTAAAAATTCCCAGGAGTCTTTGACCATATGGGATATTTTATTATACACATGTTTTATCAATATGTCTATAAATTTGCCAATAGGAAATGTTTTGGATCGGCTGGCTGAAACTATCGGTCGAAATGGGGGGTTGGTAGTATCTTTATGTACTTTCAGTGTCCCTACCGGGGTAGCCATCTTAGGATATTTTACCTTCAGATAATTATAAATCACATTAGATATCCTTCCATCTATGAGGAATTCCTCAAGATATGAATCAATTCTTTGGTATGCGATGTTAATTTCATTTATTGAAATAATTTCATAATTACCTGACAAATGCAATATATTGTACATTTTCATAGTATATTCCATATTATCGTAGATGACTACCCCGCCCCCTTTATCAGGTTTCATCACTCTGATTTGTGTGTTCATCTGTAATGCCTTCAGAGTTTTACTTTCTTCGTCCGTTAGATTACTATTCATTGCTGTCTTTTTATATTCTTTATGCATGTTGTATAGCTCCCTAGTCACAGCTCTCTCATAAATGTCTACCTTGGGGTAACTGGGAGGTATAAATGTACTTTTGAGTTTGAACTCCATATCTTTTAACTTGTTCACATTTTTGTCACTATTCACCAAATTATACGTATTGGGTTTGTTGATGAAATAAATAGCTAAATTGATCTTTCTAGTGAATTTTTTTACCTCACATAAACAATCTACTATGTTGAAATTTGGAATAGGTATATATTTCATACCTTTAGCCAATACATCAAAATGTGAGCTACATATGCTTAAATCTGAAAAATTGTATATTTTAATCTTATCATATGTATAAACATTGTCTTGTACCATAATTTCTTTCCTCTTACTTTTAACCTTGTTTTTTTCTTCCTTTACCAATTTACCTTCCTTCCCCATTGTCTGCTGTTGTTCCTTCCATATTTCGGGTATTGTTTCTGATTTTTGTTCCGATAGGGTTGTCCATATGGTTCTTGCTCCCTGTGAAAATCTGATTCGTATTTATTAGATGGAATATTTTCCTGAAACCCCTCTCCTTCATTTTTGTTCTTACTATGTCCTTGATCTACATAATCTATTCTACCTTTATTCCCCTGCCAATAGTAAGCCGCAGCCTTTTTATATTGTCCCATATCTCTAGATATTTTTTTCTGTTTTCTTTCACAAATATTTGATATCCACCTTTCAGCTATATTGAATTGTTTTGTATATAACTTTTCCCAATCAGAAAAAAGTAGATAGTTGATTATACTGGTATTTAGTGTCTCTACTTCTTGTATCAATTTGCTTAATTTCTCATCATTATATTTGATGAGTATTTTCATGTATTTAAAACCACAGTCATCGAAGGAATCATTAAATTCAGTTATGCATACATCATTCAGTATAATACCCATTGGAATTTTGAAAAATCTTAACCCTTTTGGTACAATATTCATATTTATGCATTTATGTAAATAAGCATTGTCCACTTTTAAACCATTAATTTATTTCAATGACTTGTCTAAAGAATATATCATATCCTTCAAGCTTCCCATAGATTTAGTAATGGGTTTAGCTTTCTCATAAGCTTGTGTGACCATGTCCAAGTTACAACTAGTAGTCAAAAATTTATTAAAATGCATATCTTTGTTGCCTTTGTCAAACCTTCCTAACACAGTGTCCGAGGGAATGATAGAATGAACTTTGGCATCTTTAATATGTTGCATAGCATTCCCAGTCACTGAGGAATAGGTTTTAATAGGAAGGTTACGTTTAGGTTTTGTTCCTGTCCAGTTTGCCTCCTCGTCTATTTCATACATAGAAAAATCGAATGTAAAGTCCGTAATATTAATTCTATTACTATTATGTAGTTCATTAATGTCAGTTATGTTATCAGTATCTTTAATAAGCTTCCATGCACCTGGGCTTTGTCCGTTAGGTATAGAAAAACTGTCATCTGACAATTAATTTCCCTTACTATGAGCAGTTAAAATGTTACGTTCATTACAATCACCAGATATAGCTATTAGATTTCCTTTAGAGCACAAACCTGGTACTCCTGCTCCAGTATCCTTACTGCCCATAAGGTCGGTCGCATTGTTACCATAGGATTTGAAACCAGGTGCGAAAGTTTCTATAGAGCCCAATCCAGCTGGTGCTCCCTGATCCGTATTACCAATTTACTCGGTCATGTTGTCACTAGTAGACTTGCTGCCAAGATGCTTGGATGTTTTGCTAGCCATACCCTTAGGTATCTCTTTGAACAATTCAAAGAGTCTACTGATCTCTCCTTTTGGCGTGGCTATATCCTCTCGCAATTGAATTATATCAGCATTCTCGTCAGACCTCTTTCTGGGGGAATCGACACCGGTAGTATCTATGGCCCGAAACGACTGCAGAATATCCAAAACCCAAAGTAACCAACAATATACTGAACTGCCAGGAAACTCCAATAAGTGTACCACCTCCTTCTGTGAGTAGACGAAAGTTTATTCACAACATTTGCCATGATACATAAACCATTAGTGTAAAAACATCCAAGGACCAAATACAACGTGAACGGTAAAGCGCTTTCACTCACTGAATGTGAGCTTCTTCAGAACACTGGTACTAAGCTGTATACGCCTTAAATTCAAAATCTGGCGCCAAATATCAGCTGTTTGTATATACTTCTTAAAGCAGCAGTCAAGTTGACAATAACATGCAAATACCTAACCGGTCTCAGTGAACTATAATATCTAGCCTCAAAAAAAGAAATATACCTTGTTAAAAAAATACATATGTTTAACTAAAGGAACAACTAAAACATTGTTAAACAGTTAAAAATTATTAAAAAATGTTAAAAAATTAATGTTCTTAAAAAACTGATGTTGTTAAAAACGCTTAATTAGGACACTGAGTACATTCCAAGAACAAATTCCTCAAACTGTCACACTACTAAGAAATATCGCCAACTAAAAAATGCATCGCTGATTGCTACCATGTTCTAAATATTGAACAATGATGCTAATATACTTAAATGCATGTGTAATGTGTATGAAAATCTAGCCAATATATACTTTGATCCTGTGTCAAGAGAAGTCATGGTTGTTCTCTATTCTAAACAATATTCCAATCTAAACAAATCTACCTATTATGATTGTGAGCATTGCAATAAATAACTGACTATCGATGAAAAACTCCTTGTCATAAAAATACATATATTTGACTGTCATGAAAAAAAATATCATGAAAAAAATTTTTTTTTTTTTGAAAAAATCATTATTTTATCTCATGTCCATCTCCAAAATGGGCTTACATGAAATAAAATTATTTAATCCTGGTGGGGTAGTTGCATCCAGAAATAGCTGCCACCATACTTCTTTGAAATGTAATATTTTCTTGAAATCCCCTCCTCTGGGATCTATCTGTATAATATCTAATAGGGCAAATTTAAATTCATGTTTGGCCCCCATTTTCTCAACATGCCCGGATAATGCATTTGTAGGATCTTTTTTAGATATACTGTAAATATGATCATATATATGCTTTCTGAAGCATCTTTTTGTTTTGCGTATATAGTAACTGGTACATGTGCAACATTTGGCCATGTAAATCACCATTTTTGTATTGCAGTTGCCTTTTCTAAATTTCACCAACTGTCTGTATTCATTGTTAATGTATATTTTATCTTTTTCCAATATATATCTGCATTGGTTGCATGCACCACATTTTTTGGTACCACTTACTGCATTTTGCAATTTATTGATCTCTGCACTTCTCATACCATCTCTAGGGGACTGTTGCAATAGTTTCTTTATGTTGCAACCCATTTTATAAACTATTCCTGGTTTGTGACCCACAATGTCTCTCACATTGCCATCTGTGGATATCAAATACCAAAATTTGTTCATAATATCTAATACTTGATTTGAAATAGGGCTATAACATATAATGAATGACCTCTGGTGACAACTTGTATCTTTCATACAATACTTTTTATTACTATTATTGCTTATAACATTATTGTTATTACAATTGATTAATCCAGCTCCAAAAAGTGGCTTATATTTTTTTCCCCACTCATTTATTACATATTGTCCTACATCCTTCAACATTTTTGACAGGTAACCCCTATCACTAAACAACCCTGTAACGTTCTTTACCTCCTCCTTCATTTCATTATAACCTGAGGTCATACGTATGGCCCGAATGCATGGTGCCTTGAATATATTATGTTTTAACTTCATTGGGTGACAACTATCATATGCCAAATAATCGTTCGAAAAGGTGTTTTTCCTGTAGATGCTGGATTTTAAATCTCCATCTTGCTTGTATATATAGGTATCCAAATATGCTATCCCCTCGTAACTATATGAATATGTGAACTTTAAAAATTCACTACTAGTGTTCAAAAATTCTATGAATCTTTCAAAATTTTGCCATGTATCTCCCCATACTATATGTATGTCATCAAGGAATCTGGAATAATGTAAGATACTTTTGTAGAATGTACTGGGAAAAAGAATTCTGTCTTCCAAGTCCAGCATGACCAGGTTGGCAAATATTGGGGTGCAAGCTGCACCCATAGCTACCACCCTGGTCTGTCTAAAATGTTCTCCTTCAAAATATATGAAATTGTGGTCCAGAACCAATGACATACATTCCATTATGAGGCAGATTTCATCCCATTCCAGATCAGAATGTTTAGAAATACTATTGAAAAATGCGTCTAATCCTAGCTGTTTGGGGATGCATGAAAACAAATCAATGACATCAATAGTAACAAACATGTATCCTTCTCACCAAATGTTTGTTGGGTACATACTTAAAAATTCCCAGGAGTCTTTGACCATATGGGATATTTTATTATACACATGTTTTAACAATATGTCTATAAATTTGCCAATAGGAAATGTTTTGGATCGGCTGGCTGAAACTATCGGTCGAAATGGGGGGTTGGTAGTATCTTTATGTACTTTCAGTATCCCTACCAGGGTAGCCATCTTAGGATACTTTACCTTCAGATAATTATAAATCACATTAGATATCCTTCCATCTATGAGGAATTCCTCAAGATATGAATCAATTCTTTGGTATGCGATGTTAATTTCATTTATTGAAATAATTTCATAATTACCTGACAAATGAAATATATTGTACATTTTCATAGTATATTCCATATTATCGTAGCTGACTACCCCCGCCCCCTTTATCAGGTTTCATCACTCTGATTTGTGTGTTCATCTGTAATGCCTTCAGAGTTTTACTTTCTTCGTCCGTTAGATTACTATTGATTGCTGTCTTTTTATATTCTTTATGCATGTTGTATAGCTCCCTAGTCACAACTCTCTCATAAATGTCTACCTTGGGGCAACTGGGAGGTATAAATGTACTTTTGAGTTTGAACTCCGTTTCTTTTAACTTGTTCACATTTTTGTCACTATTCACCAAATTATACGTATTGGGTTTGTTGATGAAATAAATAGCTAAATTGATCTTTCTAGTGAATTTTTTTACCTCACATAAACAATCTACTATGTTGAAATTTGGAATAGGTATATATTTCATACCTTTAGCCAATACATCAAAATGTGAGCTACATATGCTTAAATCTGAAAAATTGTATATTTTAATCTTATCATATGTATAAACATTGTCTTGTACCATAATTTCTTTCCTCTTACTTTTAACCTTGTTTTTTTCTTCCTTTACCAATTTACCTTCCTTCCCCATTGTCTGCTGTTGTTCCTTCCATATTTCGGGTATTGTTTCTGATTTTTGTTCCGATAGGGTTGTCCATATGGTTCTTGCTCCCTGTGAAAATCTGATTCGTATTTATTAGATGGAATATTTTCCTGAAACCCCTCTCCTTCATTTTTGTTCTTACTATGTCCTTGATCTACATAATCTATTCTACCTTTATTCCCCTGCCAATAGTAAGCCGCAGCCTTTTTATATTGTCCCATATCTCTAGATATTTTTTTCTGTTTTCTTTCACAAATATTTGATATCCACCTTTCAGCTATATTGAATTGTTTTGTATATAACTTTTCCCAATCAGAAAAAAGTAGATAGTTGATTATACTGGTATTTAGTGTCTCTACTTCTTGTATCAATTTGCTTAATTTCTCATCATTATATTTGATGAGTATTTTCATGTATTTAAAACCACAGTCATCGAAGGAATCATTAAATTCAGTTATGCATACATCATTCAGTATAATACCCATTGGAATTTTGAAAAATCTTAACCCTTTTGGTACAATATTCATATTTATGCATTTATGTAAATAAGCATTGTCCACTTTTAAACCATTAATTTATTTCAATGACTTGTCTAAAGAATATATCATATCCTTCAAGCTTCCCATAGATTTAGTAATGGGTTTAGCTTTCTCATAAGCTTGTGTGACCATGTCCAAGTTACAACTAGTAGTCAAAATTTATTAAAATGCATATCTTTGTTGCCTTTGTCAAACCTTCCTAACACAGTGTCCGAGGGAATGATAGAATGAACTTTGGCATCTTTAATATGTTGCATAGCATTCCCAGTCACTGAGGAATAGGTTTTAATAGGAAGGTTACGTTTAGGTTTTGTTCCTGTCCAGTTTGCCTCCTCGTCTATTTCATACATAGAAAAATCGAATGTAAAGTCCGTAATATTAATTCTATTACTATTATGTAGTTCATTAATGTCAGTTATGTTATCAGTATCTTTAATAAGCTTCCATGCACCTGGGCTTTGTCCGTTAGGTATAGAAAAACTGTCATCTGACAATTAATTTCCCTTACTATGAGCAGTTAAAATGTTACGTTCATTACAATCACCAGATATAGCTATTAGATTTCCTTTAGAGCACAAACCTGGTACTCCTGCTCCAGTATCCTTACTGCCCATAAGGTCGGTCGCATTGTTACCATAGGATTTGAAACCAGGTGCGAAAGTTTCTATAGAGCCCAATCCAGCTGGTGCTCCCTGATCCGTATTACCAATTTACTCGGTCATGTTGTCACTAGTAGACTTGCTGCCAAGATGCTTGGATGTTTTGCTAGCCATACCCTTAGGTATCTCTTTGAACAATTCAAAGAGTCTACTGATCTCTCCTTTTGGCGTGGCTATATCCTCTCGCAATTGAATTATATCAGCATTCTCGTCAGACCTCTTTCTGGGGGAATCGACACCGGTAGTATCTATGGCCCGAAACGACTGCAGAATATCCAAAACCCAAAGTAACCAACAATATACTGAACTGCCAGGAAACTCCAATAAGTGTACCACCTCCTTCTGTGAGTAGACGAAAGTTTATTCACAACATTTGCCATGATACATAAACCATTAGTGTAAAAACATCCAAGGACCAAATACAACGTGAACGGTAAAGCGCTTTCACTCACTGAATGTGAGCTTCTTCAGAACACTGGTACTAAGCTGTATACGCCTTAAATTCAAAATCTGGCGCCAAATATCAGCTGTTTGTATATACTTCTTAAAGCAGCAGTCAAGTTGACAATAACATGCAAATACCTAACCGGTCTCAGTGAACTATAATATCTAGCCTCAAAAAAAGAAATATACCTTGTTAAAAAAATACATATGTTTAACTAAAAGAACAACTAAAACATTGTTAAACAGTTAAAAATTATTAAAAAATGTTAAAAAATTAATGTTCTTAAAAAACTGATGTTGTTAAAAGCGGCTTAATTAGGACACTGAGTACATTCCAAGAACAAATTCCTCAAACTGTCACACTACTAAGAAATATCGCCAACTAAAAAATGCATCGCTGATTGCTACCATGTTCTAAATATTGAACAATGATGCTAATATACTTAAATGCATGTGTAATGTGTATGAAAATCTAGCCAATATATACTTTGATCCTGTGTCAAGAGAAGTCATGGTTGTTCTCTATTCTAAACAATATTCCAATCTAAACAAATCTACCTATTATGATTGTGAGCATTGCAATAAATAACTATCGATGAAAAACTCCTTGTCATAAAAATACATATATTTGACTGTCATGAAAAAAAATATGATGAAAAAAAATTTTTTTTTTTTGAAAAAATCATTATTTTATCTCATGTCCATCTCCAAAATGGGCTTACATGAAATAAAATTATTTAATCCTGGTGGGGTAGTTGCATCCAGAAATAGCTGCCACCATACTTCTTTGAAATTTAATATTTTCTTGAAATCCCCTCCTCTGGGATCTATCTGTATAATATCTAATAGGGCAAATTTAAATTCATGTTTGGCCCCCATTTTCTCAACATGCCTGGATAATGCATTTGTAGGATCTTTTTTTAGATATACTGTAAATATGATCATATATATGCTTTCTGAAGCATCTTTTTGTTTTGCGTATATAGTAACTGGTACATGTGCAACATTTGGCCATGTAAATCACCATTTTTGTATTGCAGTTGCCTTTTCTAAATTTCACCAACTGTCAGTATTCATTGTTAATGTATATTTTATCTTTTTCCAATATATATTTGCATTGGTTGCATGCACCACATTTTTTGGTACCAATTACTGTATTTTGCAATTTATTGATCTCTGCACTTCTCATACCATCTCTAGGGGACTGTTGCAATAGTTTCTTTATGTTGCAACCCATTTTATAAACTATTCCTGGTTTGTGACCCACAATGTCTCTCACATTGCCATCTGTGGATCTCAGATACCAAAATTTGTTCATAATATCTAATACTTGATTTGAAATAGGGCTATAACATATAATGAATGACCTCTGGTGACAACTTGTATCTTTCATACAATACTTTTTATTACTATTATTGCTTATAACATTATTGTTATTACAATTGATTAATCCAGCTCCAAAAAGTGGCTTATATTTTTTTCCCCACTCATTTATTACATATTGTCCTACATCCTTCAACATTTTTGACTGGTAACCCCTATTACTAAACAACCCTGTAACATTCTTTACCTCCTCCTTCATTTCATTAGAACCTGAGGTCATACGTATGGCCCGAATGCATGGTGCCTTGAATATATTATGTTTTAACTTCATTGGGTGACAACTATCATATGCCAAATAATCGTTCGAAAATGTGTTTTTCCTGTAGATGCTGGATTTTAAATCTCCATCTTGCTTGTATATATAGGTATCCAAATATGCTATCCCCTCGTAACTATATGACTATGTGAACTTTAAAAATTCACTACTAGTGTTCAAAAATTCTATGAATCTTTCAAAATTTTGCCATGTATCTCCCCATACTATATGTATGTCATCAAGGAATCTGGAATAATGTAAGATACTTTTGTAGAATGTACTGGGAAAAAGAATTATGTCTTCCAAGTCCAGCACGACCAGGTTGGCAAATATTGGGGCGCAAGCTGCACCCATAGCTACCACCCTGGTCTGTCTAAAATGTTCTCCTTCAAAATATATGAAATTGTGGTCCAGAACCAATGACATGCATTCCATTATGAGGCAGATTTCATCCCATTCCAGATCAGAATGTTTAGAAATACTATTGCAAAATGCGTCATCTGACAATTCATTTCCCTAACTATGAGCAGTTAAAATGTTACGTTCATTACAATCACCAGATATAGCTATTAGATTTCCTTTAGAGCACAAACCTAGTACTCCTGCTCCATTATCCTTACTGCCCATAAGGTCAGTCGCATTGTCACCATAGGATTTGAAACCAGGTGCGAAAGTTTCTATAGAGCCCAATCCAGCTGGTGCTCCCTGATCCGTATTACCGATTTCCTCGGTCATGTTGTCACTAGTAGACTTGCTGCCAAGATGCTTGGATGTTTTGCTAGCCATACCCTTAGGTATCTCTGAACAATTCATAGACTCTACTGATCTCTCCTTTTAGCGTGGCTATATCCTCTCGCAATTGAATTATATCAGCATTCTTGTCAGACCTCTTTCTGGGAGAATCGACACCGGTAGTTTCCATGGCCCGAAACGACTGCAGAATATCCAAAACCCAAAGTAACCAACACTATACTGAACTGCCAGGAAACTCCAATAAGTGTACCACCTCCTTCTGTGAGTAGACGAAAGTTTATTCACAACATATGCCACGATACATAAACCATTAGTGTAAAAACATCCAAGGACCAAATACAACGTGAACGGATAAGCGCTTTCACTCACTGAATGTGAGCTTCTTCAGAACACCGGTACTAAGCTGTATACACCTTAAATTCAAAATCTGGCGCCAAATATCAGCTCTTTGTATATACTTCTTAAAGCAGCAGTCAAGTCGACAGTAACATGCAAATACCTAACCGGTCTCAGTGAACTATAATATCTAGCCTCAAAAAAAGAAATATACCTTGTTAAAAAAATACATATGTTTAACTAAACGAACAACTAAAACATTGTGAACACAGTTAAAAATTATTAAAAAATGTTAAAAAAATGAATGTTCTCAGAATTCTGAGGATTATAATTATAGTCCTAGGAATTAAAACAAGGAGCTACAAATACACCTTATATGAGAAAACATAACTCAAATGGTAGGGGTGATGACTACCTGCATGTAAAAAGTTCTGACTAATATGGGATTCCAGTTTTCCCTCATTAATCCATAGCTTCAAATCAAGAAATATATTTTTGAATCTTTTGTTTGTTAAATGAAAAAATGTTAACCACAATACTTTTTTTTCAAATTCCCTAAATTCACTTACAGGGACAGTGAACATGAAAAAGGGACGTCATTAAATCGAGCATTAGCTTTGACTTTCTAAAAAAATCTGTTTTTGTAGTTGGGGACAAAACAGCTACTTTTTTCTTTTTTATATCACTAACTACTAATCAAACTGCAATTTTAAATAGCCATTTTATTGTTCAGACTGTGCCACAGCAATTAACATTTCAAAGCTTAGTACAAAACTAATCCAAAACTATATTTTATATACTGATGCTCATATTAATTTCTCTAGTCAGAAAGACCTATGATCAGGCAATCAAATTATCTTGTTTACTTAATAACGTCCATTATTTCACATAAGTGTTGAGTCAAGGAGAAACATATATTCATTAGTATTGTTTGTGAGCATCCCAGTGTGCCTCACTGGGCAAAACAAAACTGTCAAATAATTTCATAACTTCACCCAGTAAATATTAAAATAGAAAACTTCACAAATGCTGTTTCTGCTAGAGTACCATTATTTGATAGGGCAAGCTGGATAGTAAAGCAAAGGAGCTATATAAATGTCATACTTAAAGCTCAGTAAGGCATTTGGCGCAGTACATCAGACAAAAATAAGTAATCAAATTAGATAGCTTTGGGGCAGGTAATAGGATAGGATGGGCAAAACATTTACTAGATAAAACTATATAAATGGTCATATGAAACAGAAATTATTCAGACAAAAGGATATCATAGGTGTTAGTGCTGTGATGTGTCCTTTTCAATGACTACGTAAGTACAATTGTAGAAAGTGTGGAAGGAAAGGTACACTTTCTTGGTGATGATACAAACCTGTAAAATAGGACTAAGTCACAAAAACAAATCATGTAAAAGGAGGAATAGTGACCCAGCATGGTTGAAGCAATGCATAACAACATGACTTTAATTCAATGAAAATTTTACAAAATAATGTCTGTGAAGCAATATCCTGCAGAATGCATACAAGTGAACAATAAATAATAAAAAATGCTAAAGATAAAAAAGCAGAAAGTTACAATCAGGGCTGCACTAACAATAGTAGTAACACAAAGGTTAGAATGCCTTTGACTTTTGCAAGCAACATTGGCATGGTATGCGATGTCATTGGAATGAACTGGGACATCTTATTAACTGTACCAGAACTAAAACGTGTGTTAGGGAATAAACCGGACTTTACTTTTAGAAATAATAAATCCCTTAAATCTCAGTTATGCTATAGACCCTTGAATCCTAGTACCCACGTTCTGTCTGATAGAAAGGATACATATGCATGTAGAAGGTGTATGGCATGTGTGTGTATACATGGTGGGGGTCATTTTTCACATCCACAACTTGGGTTCAAGATTGATACCAATTTCTATGCAGATTGTCATACCAAGAACTTGGTATACTTTTGCTTCTGTACAGTTTGTTTTTCATACTACATAGGCAAGACCAATAGAGCCTTCAAAGACAGGATTTTGGAACATCTCAGAGATATTAGAAATGCCAAAAAGGCTAATGCTTTGGCAATGCATGTGGCTAATGAAGGCCCTAACCATAAGTTTAAGTTCTTTGCTTTAGAACTCTTGCATGTTAATATTAGAGGTGGTGACCTCAAAAATAAGACAGAAGCATTAGAACAGAATGGATTTTACAGCTTCAAGCTGACAAGCCCCAGGATTAAATAGTAGGGTCTGTCTTAAACCTTTGCTCAAAGCTAGAGCTCTGAAACATCACTAAGTTCTTTTTAATCATTATATTTAATGACTTTTCATGTATTTTCTATATATTTGTCATTTTTATATATGTAGGTTTTATATACATATATTCTTTATAGGTTTTATATAGCATCACTATGTCGTATAGTCATTTTTTAACTTGATTTTATATGTTATTCTTTAGACATTTTTTCAGGTGAGCATTAGCTTAGTGCATCTTAGATCCATGTATTAATGCAGACCTAAAGTAGTTAATTACAGCCTCATTTTCATTGGCTGTTGTATATTTAAATACTTTATTTGTTGCTGCATATTTTATGTTGGTCTGAAGAAGCGGAGTAAGATCCGTGAAAGTGCTTGCCTTGTCATTTTTTCATTAAAGGATTGCTGTGTTTGGAACCTATGTGTTTATTTACTTCTACATTTATTTTTGTACTTGTTGGGTTCCTTTATCGAGAGTGAGGTATTCTATTTTCTACTGGACTCTGTTGATGACTCGCTCTTGTGCAGAAAAATGAGAGTTGCAGTTTTCCATTCACATGGCAAAAAGCCTGTGTGGAGTCAGTGGTTGAACAGTGACTCCAGTGATCCTGATAGGTCATGTTTCAGGCTATTTTGGAGGCATCCTGAGATATTATCATGGTCCATTAATGCAGTGTTCTTGGCCTTAGAGATTCCATCTAGAACCTGCTCCCTAGTGATGATTGGGAGGCTTACATTTGATAGTATTTCCTGGGGGGCAGGGGGGTAAAAATGGAGCTGAACTCTTGCTCCATATACAATCATTTCTGCACACAGTTGTGTACTGCCTTTGAGGTTTTGGACATAGATAAAGAAAGCTTTGATGAGGGAATAATGTTGCTCAATGCTAGGTGCATACCAGCCTGGAACACATAATCTTAGAGCTCCATACTGTCTCTCTTCATATAGTCCAGGGAAGTATGTTTCAAGTCATTTGCATTCACGTGGACTTTGACAGAGTTATACTGGCTTGAGTGCATGGGTGATTTGGCGGATCCTGACCCCTGACAGACAACTGACTGTAATGTTTTCTTTATTCTGCCTTGTACAGACTGTTCCTGCATCTATCATTCAGAGACCACTTCTGAAGCATACGTTGCAGAACTACGAGATTCAGGAACAGCTTCTTCCCTAATGTCATCAGGCTGCTGAACTCTAATAACCACTACACTCCATGATGTTCAACTGAGTCAGTAGAAACTGTCTCAAATTGTGCAAGAACCTGGTTACCAGTGTCAACTAATACTTAGTGCAATATTCACCATGACTGTAACTTATAGGCCATTTAGGGCAGTAGGAATGCAGTAAAATATCTCTTCTTTCAGTGCAATACATGCAAATTCGTAAATTAACCATAGTGCAATACTCTAAGGTCCATAGCACAATACTCTAATGTTCACAGTGCAATACTCAAATGTCTCTTTCTGTGCGAGAATCAATGCAATGTCTTAACCAAGCACCTGTGCAATATTAAAGTCTCATGCAATTAAGTGTTCAGTTTGAAAAGTGTTAAAATGTGTTTCTAATTGTGCAATATGTGCAATATTAGTCTGTTTACCTGCATGTCCGTGATGTAATAGCTAGGTGTTACACGTGTAAATGTCTGTGAAATAGTCTATATGTTGTCTGCACATTGAATCTGGGGACATACAATTTCATTCAGTTTTTGCACTTGTGTGATTTCTGAATGACAATAATGTTTACTTTGACTTTGACTTTGAGTGGGACATCTGTACATCTCACAATGGCTTCTCCTATGATTAAAATATTGTGTAGTGTGTTGGCTTGATTTATGGGCTTTACAACTGAGGTTTCAAGGGGTGTGGCTATACGTGTTGTGTTGGGTGTTGTTTTGGTAGTGTGCTTTTGAGGTTACTGAGGATACTTTTTGAAGATCAAATGCCAGGGATGACCTTGGGGTTTGGGAAGGTTACTTTTACGTATCTCAGAATACGCTGCTCTATGTGTTGGGTCAGTACTATGTGTGGTGAGTATAATGACTAATTGTTAATTAGAGTGCTTTTATGGGAGAATCTTGCCTCCAGTGACACTGTGTAATTGTATCTCTCACTTACTGTACCTGTTTCTCTAAGGGCTAGTCGGCTGTTTGTGAAAACAAGGCAATACCTAACTTGTCTCAGGGTGCCCATATCTACCAAATTGGAAAAGTGCCAATCCATGGTGTCAGGTTTTTTTAGGTGAACTACAATGTTATGGTATAGCATGGATTTATAGCAGGCTAACTTGGGTGCTGTGAGGGTAGAAACTACAACTCACTATATATGACCAGATTCATGCAGCAGAGCTCCTTATGTAAAAACAAGCTGCTCTTTACTTAAGTGGGTAGTGGGTAAAGTTAAAGAGGAACTTTTGTAGAGAAAATTTAGTTTGTACATGTCTACGTCTATAGAAAGCACTGCTAAATGCCACTGCACAATGAGCAGTGTCACTCAAGTACACAAAATTTAAAGACTCAAAGAAAAGAGGTTAAACCAACTCAAAAGCCTTCTAGTCAATGAAACAAGCTCACTGTGTGTTTCCCAGCTTGGACAGGACAGGCTACTTCTACTGCTGCTAGAATTGCAGTCCCCATAACTTAAGGTAAAAACACAATTTAGTTAGCCACAAGTGAAAAAGTACCAGAAACAGAACAAACAACTAGCTACAATCTATAAATGCAGACAAGCCAGCAATGAGAAAAACACACTTTAAGTCAATTTCAAAGCAATCTGAATTCAATAAGGTCAAGGAAAAGCAATTACACTTTACATTTATCAAATACAGAAAAATACAATATATAATTTTAAAAGCACAGCAGGAGTCTTGAGAAATAACTCAGGAAATCACAATATTTCAAGTTGAAGTACTTATCTTAGCCTGGATGGCAACAGATGCAGGTCAAACATTGTTAAAAGGCAGGCGAGGATGCTAAGCGTTTATGAACTTTGCCTTTGTCAGCAGCAGTAATGTACCCAGAACTGCCCACTTCTGCCATTCATACTGATGAGTTCCTTCTGTCATTACCGATGGATTTACTGCACATCACAAATTCAAATGGCATCAGAAATATTTGGTCTAGAGGTCTAAACCTCTTCTGCAACATCAAAGAATGGTTTAGAGGGACAGGTATACTTTGCAGTGGATACCATTGCTATGGAACAGACTCCCCATCCACAAAAAACAAAGTTCATCCTGTCCATTTTCAAGTGGAACTTGGATCTATGGATGGGAAACAGAAATTTACCACAGGACTGCGTCTTGCTCTACTAATGGGTGCAGGCAGCTCATAAATGCTTTACCAGATGCATGGGTCCCCCTAAACTTATCTGTGGTATGATCCCAGTTATTCTTATTAGGGTTCATATATAATTATCAACCATGGGATGGATAAGACCAATCTATAACTAAATGAAATAGCTTATTTTGAGCACAGAAAAAGGAAATTGGCTAGGCTTAAAATGGCCTGCAAGGGCAGCTAGTCTAGTACTTAGCTATGAACCTATGAACATATATAGAGATACATGCATAAGTAGCATATATAAGTATGCTTGAAATTTCTTTTTTTAGCGCTGTTGTTCTTACAACTATTGGAACTATCTGGGTGTATTTATGCTATGCTGATCTAGTTTCTACATGCATATCATGGTATTTTGTGACTTAATGCCTCTCAGTATGTAGGGTACTATAATTAATGATAATGTTACTTTTGTCTTTTCTGGGCTAATGTTACTTTTACCCATTTTTTTGGCTATTATCTTTTTTCTTGCTTCTGTTTTCTTAAATGATGCTATTGGATGATCTCCTGTGATAAGAAGTTCTTATTTGCTAATTATTTGTTGTTCCTTTTTCAACATATCTAAGCAACCTGCGTAAAGCAGCAGTTTTGCCACATTATAGTGCATCTAATATGCAATTGTTTATTACGACCTTGCTATATAGCTAATACATGGCAGTCTCTGACTACAGCTTTTTAAGTATATTCCCAAATCATATACTGCAATACACTTAAAGACACATTACACATTTTCCATGGCAGTCTCTGACTATAGCTTTGTGAGTATATTCCCAAGTCATAAACTGCAATACACTTAAAGGCACTTTACACATTTTCCATCTTCAACAAGCACTTTTAAAGATATGCTACACATTTTCCAAAGTCAACATGTTAATACTACTCCCCTCCAAGCAGAAACTAACCATTTTGGATTTGAAACTATGAGATGTAGGCTCCAGACAACTCATCAATATCTAGAAATACTATTGAATTTCTTGATGTAAGATTGTCCCTAGATCCAACCAAGGGAATAGATACTAGTCTCTATAGGAAGTCTATGTGGCGGAATTACATGCTTCATTTCTCTAGTATGCATCCCAGGCATATTTTCAATAACATTGTTGCAAATCAGGTTGGCAGGATATCTAAATTATGCACAAAAGAGAAAACTTTTCTTGAAGAAGAAGAGAGACTTAGTAACAACTTTAGTCAACATGGTTATGATATGGGGAAACTGGATCTGAATAATGATAAGATTATAGATATATGAAAGGAAAAGGTAGACCATATTACTATTCTAGGATTCCTGAAGGTGATAGTGTATTTCATCCTTCTGTCACATGAAGGAAAACATCTACTATAAGGGTTAATCAACCTACACGATGGATCATGACAACGTCTGCCAGGTGGTCAAGAAGTACTGGCCGATTTTGACTTCAGATGAAAAGATCAAAGGAATTGTAGGAGATGCCCCAAGTTTCTTGTTCAAGAATAAAAAGAATCTTAAAAGAATATTATGTAAGAACGATGGCACACATTCCTGTACTAATTATGTCCATACCAACCTGTTGGGAACAAAGAAATGGGGTTTTTGCAAAGTTTGTAGTGTTATTAATTGCACTAATTCGTTTATACATCCTGTTACCAAGCAAAAATTTATTTTCCATGGATCAGCCAATTGCCTAAGTAGCAATGTTGTTTACATTGCTACCTGTACTTCATGTACGGCATTCTATGTTGGAAAAACTAATATGAAGCTTAAAGAAAGAATTAGTAAGCACCATTCTGATATTCGTAATAGTTAGGAAACCAACTCTCTATTTACACACATTCGTGACCACGAGGGACACAGTTTTATCTTCATGGTTATTTCTTTGCTACAGCTTACTTTAAGAGAAGGAGATTTAGTTAACTTGACTGAAAGGGAAGAAGCTAAATGGATAATGAGGCTGAGAGCTGATTGCCCTCCTGTACTTAATGGATGTGTTCCTTTAAAACCTTTTCTCAAGAATCGGAGAGCTATCCAATATGTTTCTTTGTAGAGCTGTGTTGCTGCTTTTGTTTAGGTTCATAGATAGGTTCATAGACTAGTACTAGGCTAACTGCCCTTGTGAGCCATTTTAAGCCTAGCCAATTATTCCTTGTGAGACTCAAACCCTGCACCTTGTGTTTTTAAGGCAAACACCTTAATCATTAGGCCACCCACCCAACCATGTCAGGCCATTTGTAGTAACTATGAATATGCAACCTCATGGTTTTCATTTGACATGGGTTTTAGATTGATCCCGTTTTAAGGAGAATGAAAGGAAAGGAGAAAGAAAAGGTAGAAGTATTGTTCATCTGCTTCTATTTTTCTTTACTTCTCTTTGAATGGACTTGTCAATAACGGATGAGTTTTGATATTATCTAGCTATACTTTGGTCTATATTCTTTGTCTTTTTTATAACTTTTAACAAAGGAATTTTAACAAATGATCAATAAAGACTTTAAAAAATTTTAAGGTAATATGATCGCAGCTATAGCTCGGAGGTGTGTACAAGATGACCCATTCTGGTTGGCTTTGACTCAGCCTCATTGGATGCAGATGTTTCTTAAACATCAGTACCCGGATGATTTATCGGACCTGAAGAAGGCTTGAATAGCTGAAAGCGCTTGTCCGTCTGATTTTTTATAAGAAGGGTTCTTTAATACATTTTATGCTTTTTTTGTGAATAACTGTTACCGAAATGGTTCTTCTTGAGTGAAAAGTCCTCCGACTGAATTGTCGTGTGTAAAGAGGCTGGCCACTTTCTGATCTGTGGCCGAAAAGCGGAACTTGAACAGTTCAATACCGGAGGCTCAGGTAGGAAGAATTTGCCTTTTTTCTGTTTTAGATCAGGGACTAGGTTACAGTATATTGTTGTCAAGATTTGTTTTGCAGATCAGGGACAAAAGGAAGTACTGTATATTTGGTCATAGATCAGGGTAACAGAATAAGGTAGGCAGTTATTCTAGATAAACTGTGAACAGGAACTGAGAACTTGATATCACGTGATAAAAAAGGGTTACGTAACATTCTCTTTGACATGGGTAATCAGTGCACTAAAACCTCGCGAGATCCGCCCCTAACCGAAGACGCAAAATACATGCAATTACAACGTTCTGATAACGTTAGGTACTATACGAAATGGGTTAGTAAATATGAATTTGATGGTAAACTAGATAAAACTTCACTAGTTAAACTCCTTAAACAGCTTAAATCTGATGTGGGAGGTCAGGCAAAAAAAGCAATGCCAATTAGGCATTCCTCAAGCACACAGGTGGATTGAGGAAGCAAATTGTAGAGAACAGAAGCTTAAAAATTCAAAAACATTATTTCTAGACAAAGAGGATAATAACTTAGTAATAGCGACAGCTCCTCCTCCCTTGCCCCCTCCCTTACCCTTTTCAGGATATGAAGCAAGTGGATAGGCTGGTCCGCCTCCGCGTTATCCTGAAGTTTCAGCAAGACCGCAACCATTTGTTAGAGATCCTATTGAAACTAGGTCCCAAACACGTAAAACACATAGGGACACAGAACCATACCAAATAGAGAGAAATCTACAGGATGAGAGTGAGTAAGAAATATGCCCACTTATAGAAGTCCCAAATCCTCAGGCAGGACAGGAAGGGCAGGACCCAACACTCTTAGTATACAGACCATGTACACCGGAGGACATCCGGAAGGCTACTGAGGGAATCCCCCATCCGAAAGTTAATTTTACAAAATTTTTAGAAGATTTACAAGGCATGAGGTTAAGTTACCACTTGAATGGGGAAGAAGTAGAAAAAGTAGTAAGACAAATTATAGGTCCAGATTGGCACATGATTTGTGGCACCTGGAATCCTCGTAATGCAGAGCTTAGACCACTCCCACATAGTGACGCGGAGTTAGACAACAGAGTGAAAGGTCTGACAGACCGAATCTCTGAGAAATGGAAACCCAGAGCAGACTGGACTTGCATTAATCAATGCATACAACAGGAAAATGAGACAATAGATGGATATTATGCTAGATTATTAGAATGTTTTAATAATCATAGCGGTATGTTGGTTCCTGAGAACCAAACAAATGATTCCCCGTATGAACAACAATTAAAAAATGCATTTTTGAAAGGTTGCATTGCACCTATTAGTAGCTTCATTACAAAGCATATGATAGACCATTGAACAGGGAGGCTACAAGCCTTACTCGAATACGCTAGACATGCTGAAAGACATTTTAATAGTAAAAAGAAAAAGAAGGCGCAAGTCTTCACTGCTGAAGACCGAGCTGAAGTATTTGTATTACAGTCAGGTAAAAAGGGCAAGAAGAATGCCCAGGGAAACAAACAGTCTGACAAACGATCAGAAGATTTTGAAGAGAGGAAAAAGAAAGGTGAATGCTTCAAGTGCGGGAAAAGGGACATCTAGCAAGGGATTGTAGGCAAAACAAAAAGGTAAGCACAGAAGATAAGGGAGATGAAGACTGACTATATGATAGTGAGGATACATCAAGTGAAAGCCAGAAATCATCAGGAAAAGTTAATAAACAAAAAGCAAATGTAAATGTGATAGAAGGAGTAGAGGAAGTGCAAGTAGATATGGAGGATGAAGAAAGTGAAATTTTGGACTTAGCATTATTGAGCTTAGAGCTCTACTTAGCTGATACAAAACCGGAAGTTACACTTCTGGTGGAGGGAAGGGAAGTCAAATTCCTGTGTGAATCAGGAGCGTCACGGACTTTGATACACCCCTCCAAGTTACCAGAACATTCAGAATCACCTGATTATATACTAGTAAAAGCCGCAAATGGACAGCTATACAGGGAACCGCTTTCCCATGATATAGCAATAACTGACCCTGTTTCAGGTATGACCCAGAGAAGTAAAATTGTTGTTTCTGCAAAGTGTCCAGTAAACCTATTGGGCAGGGACCTTATGCAGATATTTGGCATAGCAGTAGTTCCAACTGTACAAGATATGGAGGCACAGAGACAAATGGATATCTTTGTAGTGCGACCGGAGGGTGAAACTTTTTACTGGTACAGCCAGGACCTAGTCACGACTGGTCCAGGGGCAGTAACCGAGGAACTGATGAACGTAGCCATCAGTAAAGCCCCCTCCCTTGACACTGATCGACAGCATTTGTTACACTGTACTCTATACTACTGTACTACACCAGGACCTGATAGAGAGTATGAGCAAGAATTGTTTAGAAATCGTGCAACTAGATTGGTTTTGCGTACTTTGTACTGGGATACTGAGAGGAACAGTGTAGTTAGCTGTTCGTTACCTCAAGAATTCTTTGCATTGTATAGATCAAATCGGTTACCTCATGTCAGCTTGACAAAGAACAAAAGTGTCAAATGGGCAGACTTAGGAGAAAAAGTAACAAGATGGGAGAAACAAACTGATTTAGAACTATTAGAACAAGGGATACAAAAACAAAAACTGAATTGGTTGACACAGACACATCCAGCTGTACACTTGCAATCTAGCGAGGACAGCTGATTAGCATTTTTATTAGAAGAAGAAGAAAAGGCCTTATGTGAAATTCCAACAACTCTTTGGTCAATAGGCAAGTCAGATGTAGGACTTATTCGAACAGCAGGACCAGTTACAATTACCCCAAAGTCAGCTTTTAGACCACAGAAAAGACAATACCCTTTGAGAAAGGATGCAGAAATAGGAATTAAGCCTGTAATAGCAGCATTACTCAAAGAAGGAGTACTGGTAGAATCTCCTGATTCACCATGTAATACACCACTATTTCCTGTTAAAAAAGCAAATAGGGAATGGCGGATGGTTCAAGATTTACAAGCTGTAAATAATGCAGTAATACCTAGAGCACCTACGGTGCCAGACCCACATACCTTGTTGAACGATTTAGAACCACAGCAGAAGTATTTTTCTGTGGTAGATATTAGCAATGCTTTCTTTTCAATACCTATACATCCTGATAGTCAATATTGGTTTGCATTTACATTTCAGGGTAAAAGGTATATGTATACTCGACTACCACAGGGATATTGTGAGAGTCCAACAATATTTGCACAAGAAATGGCTAGCAACCTGGCAGGGTTTACCCCACTGGGAGGTAGTCAAATTCTACTTTACGTAGATGACATCTTGCTAGCAGCCCCCACCCAGCAACAGTGCAGGGAGGATACTGTAACATTATTGAAATTTTTAGCAACACAAGGACACAAAGTAAACAAAAGTAAGTTACAACTTTGGAAAAAACAAGTTAGTTACCTAGGATATATAATATCCAATGAAGGTAGAATACTAGATGAGGAAAGAAAAACAGCAATTTTGCAAGCACCCAAACCAACAACCAAGAAAGAAATTATGTCTTTCTTAGGTACAACTAATTTTTGTCGGAGCTGGATACCAAATTATGCTTTGGAATCTGCTCCACTGACTGATTTGATATATAAGACACCAATGGCAGCACAAGATATCTTACAATGGACAACCGAAGCAGAAACGGCTTTTTGCAGATTGAAGCAATTGATAGCTTCTTCATTAGTTTTAGGACTTCCAAATTATCACAAACGGTTCTTTCAGACCATAGATTGTAAGCAAGGATATATAGCGTCAGTATTGACGCAACAACATGGGGACAAGCAATGCCCCATAGCCTACTATTCATCACAGTTAGACCCAGTGGCGCGATCCTTGCCTCACTGTGTACAAGCAGTAGTTGCAGCTGCAATGGCAGTACAGGCTTCGGCCTCAGTGGTGTTATTCCACCCTCTCACATTGAGAGTGCCTCATGCAGTTGCAATAATTTTACTGCAAGAGAAAGTGGCATACCTTTCTCCTGCTAGACATCTTTCATGTATGACTATACTGCTGAGCCAACCTCATATGACAATTGAACGATGTACGACATTGAATACATCAACATTACTTCCAACTCCTGTGGAGGGCACACCACACAGATGCCTGCAGGAAATTGAACAGTTAGCTTTACCTAGACAAGATCTTACAGATATGCCCTTGGATAATGCCGAGGTGACATATTACGTGGACGGCTCATGCAGAAGTGGTCCTACAGGGAAGAATCTGGTGGGGTATGCAGTAGTTACAGACACTGAAATTTTAGAAGCTCAATCCTTACCACACAACTTATCTGCACAAGCAGCAGAATTGATAGCTTTGACGAGGGCATGTACTTTAGCAAAAAACAAGAGTGTAAACATATATACTGATAGTCAGTATGCTTTTTCTACAGTACATGTATTTGCACAACAATGGAAAAATAGAGGAATGATAACATCTAGTGGAAAACCTATTAATCACGCGCAATTTATTTTGGAGTTATTAGAATCTATTCAGTTACCTACCAAAGTAGCTATTTGTAAATGTGTAGCTCATACAAAACAGCAGGATAAGATTTCGAAAGGCAATGCACGAGCTGATGTAGCTGCAAAGCAAGCAGCCTCAGACTCAGAAACTGTACTTTTAAATGATTAATTACAACCCTCTGAGATTTTAGATTTAGACATGCTAAAAACAATGCAGATGCTTACTACAAAAGCAGAAAAACAAAAATGGGTAAAACGAGGTGCAATTCTTGAGAATGGACTGTACATTTCCAAAGAAAGAAAACCGATATTGCCGTCTAATTTATTTAGATATGCAGCTTTGTTGAGCCATGGGCAGTGCCATGTCTCAACAGGGGGGATGGTACAGTTAGTAAATCGAATATTCCAAACATATGGATACACAAATTACACAAAAAAATGTTGTGCAGCTTGTCATACTTGTAACAAGCATCACGCACAAGGAGCATTTAAAACCAAGCAAGGAAGTTTTCCTATACCACCATACCCGTTCCATACTATTTGTATGGATTTCATAGAATTGAATAAATGTGAAGGGAAAAAGTTTTGTTTAGTTATTGTAGACATGTTTTCTAAATGGGTAGAAGCTTTTCCAACTAAAAACCCAGATGCAGCAACAGTGGCAAAAGTCCTGATAAAAGAAGAAATCCCTAGATTTGGCATTCCGGAGAGGATTTATAGTGACAATGGCACACATTTTGTAAATCAGACAATCCATCAGCTTGGGAGATTTTTTGGTATCTCCTTGAAGAACCATTGTGCTTACCACCCACAGTCAGCAGGACTGGTGGAAAGGTACAATGGTACCCTAAAAAACAAACTTAAGAAGCTAGTAGAGGAGACCCAAAAGAATTGGATATACTGTCTGCCTTTAGCACTGCTGAGTATGAGAACGGTTCCAAATGTAAAGGGTTTGACTCCCTTTGAAATGGTTTTTGGGAGAGCATATTATGTGCTTCAGTGGAAAGCTCTCATGCCTGCAGAGCAAGAGGCTGACAGTTCATTAGCTAGTTATATGAGGAAACTGTTAATAAATAAATCTGTTTTGCAGTTTAACTCTTTTTCAGATAAGGAACAGACCAGACCGGTGGAAGCAGTCTTGGCCCCAGGGTCGTGGATCTGGCTGAAAGTGACGAAAAGGAAGAATTGGGCAAGATCAAAGTGGGAGGCACCGTACCAAGTTCTGTTGGCAACGCCTACTGCAGTTAGAGTGGCCGAGAGGACGTCCTGGGTTCATTTGATGCATTGTAAACTGGTAAAGAACTTTCAACTTGATAAAAACTTTGTGACTGATACACAACCAGACCGAGATGGCCAAAAACAAAGCGAATAGAAATTTAGATCAACCCCAGAGATGTTGCATAATCATTTTGTTGAGTGTACATTTATTAACTGTAATTGTGACAATTTTCCTCTTGTTGTGGTATATCCTACACACAACCACACAAGTGAAAGTGGGAAGGTCTGATGAAACGTCTATAGACTGGCATCCAAATTTTAACACATACCTAGCCATGAAACGTGTATATGTAGAGACTATGAACATTTCAAATTGCTGGGTTTGTACAGCTATACCGACAGCATATGGAGGACTGATAATGTTCGCTGTCCCTTTGGGGATAAATGAGACTTGGGAGAATTTACTTTTCGATACAGGAACTGTGAGATCACAGGACAAAATAGCTTTATTTTTACCTGTCACACAAAAAGGAATTGTATGTTTTTCAAAACTTACACCCTCCAGGTGGGCTGGAGCAATTGTAATATAACCATATCTTACCGATGTTATATTAAGAACAGTAATGGCAATACTTTTTGCAATACTAATTATGACTCGTATTTGAACTCATTGAAAACAACTATGAATGACATTCAAAAAAATCCAGTTCTGTTTAAACAATTGTCAGTTATAGATCAAAAAATGTTTCATGCAGGGCTGATGCGTATTAGTACTAAAGTAGAAAACTGTTATTTTATTTGTGGAAAAAAGGCATATAAATGGTTACCTGAGAATTGGTCCGGCAGTTGTTTTTTGGGTTACTTGGTTCCGGCAATAAGACATACTGCAGAATTACCTTTGGGTAAGATACGAAACGTAAGAGAAGCAGCCCGAAAACCCGAAGGTCCAGTTAAAAAACCTGTGAATCCAGTTGGAAAGATCGAAGCTGGCTGGAAAGACCACAATTCAGTAAAAGACAAAAGCGAATTGACTCATATGGACTTGAGTGACAGTGTTATATCCTGGGCAGGAATATTCCCAGCCTATGGAGCAGTCAAATCGATCTGGGAGCTGAGGAAGTTGTCGAAACTTCTCAAAGTAATGAGTAATGCAACTTTTTCCACCCTAGAACTGGTGACTGATGAACTGAATGCAATGAGAACTGTAGTGCTACAAAATCGGATGGCTCTTGACTTCACCCTAGCGGTGAGAGGTGGTACGTGCGCGCTTATCAAAGAAGAATGCTGTGCTTATATTCCTGACAATCGTTATGAGATTAATAACCACATAGAGGTAATTCGGCAAGTATCAGCCATGACTGAACCAGGCCCAAACCCATTGATGGACTTTTTCCAGAATCTATTTGGGGGGGTGGGGTTCCATCCTAATGAATATTCTGATTGCCATTTGTGTGGGTATACTCCTAATAGGAGCACGTGTTTGCTGTGGAATTCCCTGCGTGAAAAGATTAATCAAAGATTTTATTGATGTATCTGTTACTGAAACTTTTTACCAAGATATCGAGATTGAAAGATTGATCTCAGATGACGCTTTTTCTGAAGTATAGATTGAATGACTCACCTAGCTGAAACTCCTAAGTGGAAAAGGCTAGGAGATGAAATGACACTATGCATACTTCAAAATAGAATAAAATGTATTAATAGGGGGGAAAATGTTAGAAAAATGTGTATTTAAATATATGAGAAATGCTAGTTTAAAAGCAAAGTAGTATATAATGCATTTTATTCTATTAACCATATAACAGTACAGATTAATTCATGTGTAAATGTAAGTAGTTTTGAAACTGCAGTGTGGCTTGAAGCAAAGCTGATCTCTGACCCTGGCAGAATGCTAGCTTAGCAAGTTTTAATGTTTATGCTTTTCACAAGTGATTATCTGCTGGGTCAGGAAATTAAGTATGTGAAATAATGAAATCTTCTGCTCTTTCCTGTTGGAATGATTTGGCCTTGTATATGTGTAACTAAGATAGCACACAGCTGTGTGAGAAAGTGTAACAGAGAACAAAGACGTGTATTAAAAGACTGAAGCTGCTATTGTATTCGAACTGATATGAAACCTTGAACAAGTAACTTTACAGAAAGACATTATGACTGACCAGCTGGATAGCAAGGCCGTATTGTATCTAGAGGAAAAGTTTTTTAAAATATACAGCATCAGCAGATTTAATGAATAAAGGACTGTAAGCTAAAGTGATGTAGATGCCCTGTGACATATCACGTCAGTAAGGTGGGCATAGCTTAAATGTTAAACCTATATAAAATTGTGTGCTTCCTGTTTCATGTCAGACAAAATTCTGTACTTATGCGTTTTTGCCTCCTGGTGTACACTAGTAAACTTTTGAATCTGAACCTCCTGTGTATTGAATTCTTAATTTTATTTAACAATAATGTGCTGTGAAGTTTTATTTTGGTTCCAGTGACTTCATTGCGGTGTAACGCCCTTCTGCTTCTTTACTTTCTTTATGTAATAGCACTTCTTGTAAGTCTCTGTGCTGATTTCTGCCTTGTACTGAGTCTTATTCCAAAGCTCCCTATTAGTTAACTTTTAGTTTCTACACTGATGTATTTTACTGTTATAGATTTTTGATGCTGTATCATTGTGGCATGCTTTTGATAACTGACAGGATTCTTGACTAACCATATCCAAATTCAAGCACCTTTTGCAACTTCTATTCCAACTCCTTTCGCCTGGTCTTGATTCTGGATCTATATATGAATGGCATTGCCTTGCCCCTCTCCCAGCCAGATTCTTATAGTGAATAAGTGCATCAGACTGCTGCGCTGCCTCTTTCTCATTCAGTGTATCAGTCTGCCACACTATGTCTATGGATCTCTTTCCTCCAACATCTTTCTAATGATGTAAAATGGAGAAAATTGTTTCCTAATCTTACATAGTAATTCAAATCAAGGGGTTAGAGCCACAGGATGTAACACTTTAACTGATAATGTCTAAATTTCTACATGTGTAAGAAAGAATGCATATCATATCCACCTTTGGTTGTTATTTATCTGATGCGCATACACCAGGGAACACTTGACAAAGGAAACCATGCTTCCAGAATCTAAAAGGGCTCTAAAATTGCAATACATTTCACAGGCTTAATTGCAACACAATGGCATAAGGCATGCTTGTTTATTATAACTGTAGTCTTGTCACACTCCATAGGAACAACTTCATTTAAAGCATGCAGTTTTGTTTTCACATTTCTTCTAGTACTATTCTCTTTGGTGTTAGTATCAGAGGACATAGTAATGCGATCTCCTCCTCTCACATTAGTAATAAATTAACACATTGCTTGTTGTGTTTTGTTTTATAGAAGGAATACTTCTTACTGCAGTTTAGACATAAAATCAGGCAAGTTTTAAATAGTGTGCCCTTAACTATCAAATATTCTTATAAAGTTACTAGCTTGTCAGAGGTCTTGGGATCACTTTGCAATACCTATTATCTCTTTATTTTAGGCAAAGTTCTTCTAAACCTGTCTACTGCTAAGGCTTCTAGCAATTTTCATGCATTGGTGCTATCAAGTTCAAAGCAAAGCTTTAAATATGATTGAAATTATGCATCTGTGCACTTATCAGTTTATCTACATTAAAATTATGTTTATAAAATGTTATTGGTTATACTTCAGGAGTTATACCAGCCTAGATGAAAACTTCTTTGTTATGTTTTCCATAATCCATGTAATCTGTTTCTTTCATGTCTGTATATGTTTTAATGACTTTCTTTTCAGCAGGAATAACAGAATTTTTGCACAATATGCTAATTTCCTGTTCTCTTTGGTACACAATGCTCAAATGTCAACAAATAACACTCCAGGTCATTCTCCAAATGTCAACAAATAGCACTCCAGGTCATTCTCCCCTGTTAGTTTCTTCATAGGTGGCAAAGTATTAAGGTTGACAGCTACACTGGGCAGTACTATTAGCTGCTGTTGTATTTGTTCCAATTTTTGTCAAATCCCCATCAGTGAGTCATCATGTTTCTATATATTCTCCATGGTTAAGGTCATCCTGAAACCATGTCACACAACACTGACAATACTGTATAGAATTAATGGTCCAAAATATAGTTTCCATCTGGCAGCAGAGGTTCTGTGAGAATGTGAAAAACTAACAAGTCTTTGGTCAAAAGCCTGTGCGCACACAGGCAGTATAATTTTAAGAATACACTGGAGGTAAAACTTATATAAAATGCAGGTTTATTCAGTAAACCACATTTTCCAGCAAAACAAAGTAAAATAACTGCCCTCTTGACTTTCAGTTTGGAACAAAATAAACGGTACATTTAGTTGCTTCTCGCCAACAGTGTTAAGTCAACACAGTCCCACAGGCATACAGGTTGTCTTTTGAAAAAAAATAGTCCAGGGCTGTAGATCTATCCCAAGTCAAGCTTCCAGTTTTATAAAATGGTCCTTCCATAAGGTATACACCACCTTTTGGACCTGATTGGGTTCTCACATCCCAGTCTTCCAAGGTCTTCCTTCAGATCATCCCCTATGTGAGGAACCAACTTCCTGATTTTAGCTTTAGGCAACTCCGTCTTATACCTCATTATACCTCAGTAAATGCAATTAATGTCTTGTTTTCTAATACATGGCAGTTTCTGACTATTCCCACATGCAATACTGCAATACAGTTAAAGGCACAGTACACATTTTCCAAATTCAATATATCACAGTATGTGTGTGTGTGTGTGTGTGTGTGTGTGTGTGTGTGTGTGTGTGTGTGTGTGTGCGTGTGTGTGTGCGTGTGTGTGTGTGTGTGTGTGTGTGTGTGTGTGTGTGTGTGTGTGTGTGTGTGTGTGTGTGTGTGTGTGTATGTGTGTGTGTCTGTGTGTGGTGTAGCTAAATAGAATATATATATATATATATATATATATATATATATATATATATATATATATATATATATATATATATTTATAGATAGATAGATGCTGACATCTTTTTCTTTCGGCTGTTCCCATTAGGGGTCGCCACAGTGGATCATCTGTTTCCATTTCTTCCTGTCCTCTGCATCTTGCTCGGTCACACCAACCACCTGCATACATATATATATATATATATATATATATATATATATATATATATATATATGTAGAATGAGAGAGAGATAGTGAGAGAGAGAGAGAGAGAATTACAGATACAAATATATCAAACTGATGAGGTTATATGTTATATTAAATGCAGACTCCTATCTCACATGTTTTACAGTATTTTCAAGTTTTGTATGCAATATTTTTATAACACAACTTCTGTAAGGAAAACAGTTTCAATAGGTAATGTTTATAAAACTAAAATGTTAATTCTGGTTTCAAAATGGTACCTCTAATCTGACCCAAATGAAATGCCTGAAGTTTGGTTTAATGGGCTAATGCTCTAAGATACAAATACTAAATTCTGAGATTAATCGGGCAAAAGTCAAATACTTGATTTTTGCCAAAAATTATGTAAGATAGTCATTATATCACAGGTGTATGATGTACCATTTAAATGTCTATCTGAAGAATTCTGAATCTACTGTAACAGTGGCAGCTTGGCCAACGTGAGTAAGTATGGAGCTTTTTTTATGTTTATATCATTCATAGCTGACTAGTTCCAGTGAATATCAGCTTGTCAAATTATTCATTCATATCAACAGATCAGCTGGATAGAATGTTGTTGTGTCTTAGTGGTGCTGCGGTAGCGTTGTCGCCTCACAGCAAGACGTTGTCTCATTCGATTCTCAGCTAGAGCGTCTTCTGTGTGGAGGCATGCGTGAATGGGAGTGCTTTTGTTGAAGGTTGTGCTTCAGGGCTAGTAACTCGGCACGTAAAAATCCACTACCAAACATTAGCGGACCGGAGTTCCGCTGTGGCGACCACTAACCGGGATAAGCCGAAAGACACAACAACAACAATCAGCTGGATAGAATACCATTCAAAAAACATCTGAAGCAATAGTTTTATACCTGTACTTCATGCTCCACTCTCAGGGTTTGTGCCCTTGCATACAGTACAGTTATAATTCTAAATCCAAGGTCAAAGGTCATCAGTGTCTTTGAAGTAAAAAACATACTAGCAACCAGTGAATTTTCCATTCATCTGGTTTGTCTGTTGATAAAGTGGCCCTATGTGAGTTAGTCTTCAATTAATACTCATGATAGCTTCAAATGTTTCTGGCCAAAACAGTTTTGCATTCCGTTGCACTGACTGAGTCTCTCACCTTCCAGATTTGTCAAAGTACGAACATAACCTCATTAAATATAAGATTTGCTCTGAGGCATTTAATCTCTTGTGTTATAAGGAACGTAGTCTGGTAAGTTTTGTTGTGAAAATCTTGTAACATAGCAACCACAGCATTCAAGTCACTATCTAAGTCTTTGTTTTTTTAGCAGGATGACTATGCCATCAATGAATTGGGCAGTCTTCTCAGACCTGTCTAAACCAGATAAGGACTCCTATCAGCATGCCTCTCAACTTCTTAGAGCAATAAATCTGGACAAAACCATAAATAATGGGAAAAAGGACCCAAAATAAGGACACTTTTTAAATTTAAATATTACTCTTACAAACTTAGAAAATGAATAGAATAACAGGTTTTGCATTAGCATCAATTTTCTGAAGGGTATGAAGTTTGAAATTCTAATGTCATTATTTTCTGACTTCAACCCTCAATAATTTGCCAATGATTTGCATAAAATCATAATTTTATGAGAAACGGAACTAAAATATGAGGCAAAAATCTGGACATTCTTCAAAAATCTGTACAGTTGAGAGGTATGCTTATCAAATATAATATTATATGCTTAGCTCTTTTTCATTTCTGACAAGAAAACTTCTCACTGAAGTTCTAGCTAACAGAATTTTAAGCACTTATTCTCAAATTAAATTACAGCCATATCTACACTACAATGACCCTTATGACGTTTCCTACTCCGGGCCAGTATTCAAGGAGGCTCAGTCCTCACCACTGACACCAGTGATAGATGGCCACTAGGAACAAAAATGTATGCACACAGTATTTTCAGATGCAGCTCTCTGCACCAAGCACTATTTCCATTTAGAGCAGGCAGGGAACACACTCCAGACATGGGGCAGGACTCTCTGCCTTTTTCCAGGCCCCAAAAATACTCCAACTGACCACTTTATAGCTTCACAGTTGACACATGCACTTAGATATTTGATTTCCACACACAGACACACGCACGCATGCACGCACACACGCACACATGCACATCCACACACACACACACACACACACACACACACACACACACACACGCACACACGCACACACGCACACACACACACACACACACCCACACACACACACACACACACACACACACACACACACACACACCCACATACACACACACACATTGGCACAGAGTTACTGGCTATGCCCCTTCTGCCCAGATTATAAGATTGCTACCAGTCAGCAAGGCTCTTACAAGACTACCCAATTACACTCAGTAAAATTAATACTAATACAAATGGTAGAGTTTGAATAATGCAGCTTTCAGGAGAGGCCACAATGTCACTAAAATAAGCATAAGTACTCTCAAGATGTTAAGAGTTCTCTAAAAGACCAGCCACAATGAAAGGTATAGAAATATTTAATACTAAATAATATACTGAATATCTAGTTACAATTAACACCAATGTTCCAATCACAGGAGGTATAAAAAAATAACACAGTTGGATAGATTCACACAGATGCAGGAAAAACAGTACTTAACTAATATCACTACATTTTCCTGACTTACTAAATAATTACTGTTCCCTAGTTAAGTTACTTGCTACAGAAATGCAAGATGATGAGTGTTGAGTTGTTTACTACAGCAAGGCAAATGAGGTGAGAGGTTGTATGAAATATCTGTGAGAGATCTTTCCTGGCAGGTTCCAAACAACAAAGTGCTGCTGTGAGAATTCTATCATATCTCTCACTAATATCTAAAGAATCATTTCAGTGCTGGGTATAAAATGACATTGTGACAAAAGGAGGTACTGCCGGCACAGATAGCTGGCATTTTGTAAATAATTATATGTCATTTGTGAATATCAAACTAATATATACAAGATGATGGTGTTACAAATGTATTAGAACTGTATGTCATATAAGATGATTGTGTTACAAATGTATTAGAACTGTATGTCACCTGTGTATCAAACTTATTTGCACGGATGTTTCTATTGAAAAGGTATTTGTAAAGTGCATATGCTTAAAATGTATCCACAATGTGCCCTACTGGAAGTGAACAGAAATGTACATGCACTATTGTAACTGTTTAAAAGTATATATTTTAACAGTGGAATCTGGAATACAGGAGGTTAACCTTAGTCCAGCAAACATTGATAAAATATCTGAAATTAAATTACAGGCAACCAGAAAGACAGCAAGACTGGCCTTGCAGATGCACAGCTCTCAGAAAATGGACAGTTCCACTTTTCCTCAGAGAACTTAAAAATCCATCTGTAGTTAAAGAGACTTGAACTGGAGGCCAAACACTTGGAACTAGAATCAGCAGAGAGACTGCTGTGTCTGGAAGCTGAAGAAAATGAGAGGCAGCGGCAACATAAAAAGGAGATGCTGACTCTTTGTCAGGATCGTGGAGGTAATGGGGAAGGGAATAATCAAACCTCAGAAGCAGTAAAGGTCAGTAAAGTTCTTCAACAACTTACAGAGGGTGATAATTTTGATAGTTTTATTCATATGTTTGGTATGTAAACAGTATAATACTGACCAAGGGCTCTGGGTATGGTTCCTGACCCCCTTACTCTATGGTAAAGCTGTAATGACTGTTTCTAAATTGTCTGATATTGATTGTCTAGACTATAAACAAGTAAAGAAATGCTTATTAGGGTGTTTTAAATTAACACCTGAAGCTTATAGAAAAAGGTTTTGTGAGCATAGACACAAGGCAGATAAAAGTGTGTGTGATTATGTAGCTGAGTTAAGCACTTATTTTCATAGGTGGGTGAGTGGGTGCCAGGTCACCACTTTTGAAGGGCTGTCAGACCTTTTGGTGAGGGAACAAGCCCTTAGCACTTTGCCTGAGGACATGAGAATCTGGTTGGCAAATAGAGAATGCAACACTGCAGATGAGTTAGGGAAAATATGAGACCTATACCTAGCAAGCAGGGCATCACTGCACTGGAAAGGGATACCCAGTGCTGCACAGGGGTATAAGGGAACCCATGGTGGGCAGACTAAACTGCCTCAACAGAGTTTGCCAGTAACAGGGGAAGCCACTAGTTCAGGTACACAGCCAGGATCAAGGGTTAAATGTTTTAAATGTAACCAGTAGGGCCATGTAGCATATAGATGTCCAGGGAAGCAAGGTGGGGAACAAAAGGTAGTGGAGCCAGCAAATAGGAATGACAGAATGCCAGTGGTAATTGTCTGGAGACAACAAGTGTACCAAACTACCACAAGAAGTTATATCTCATCTCAGTAGGTGGGAAACAGATCACTTCTAAGAGTGACACAGCCTTTGACCTAACCATTGTGAAGCCTGCAATGGATAAAGAGGAACATTACTTGCTTGGGCAGTCTACTCCAGTCAGAGCTGTAGGAGGGACCCCATTTCAAATACCTTTGGCTAGAGTTCATCTTGACTGAAAGGGTGGAAAAGGAAGCCAGCAAGTAGATGTGTTTGAGGAAAACCCTACAGATGTTCTGATATGGGATGAATTTGATAATGCAGTATCTTATGTGCATGCAGTTATGCACAGTCTTGGAGACAGGCATGTGGGTCTGGTAGCCTGAGGGGGACCCAAACAGACTGCACACTTGAAGCCAGGACTGGTGAGGGGGTTACTTCAGAGAAGGAGCTACTCTGTAGCAGTGAGACTGAAAGTGAGCCACAGCTGCTCGTGGGTACTGATGTTCCCTTGGACAGAGTGACTGCAAGGGCAGAGGTGAGTAGTAGAACCCAGGATGACAGTGAGGCACCACTGTCAGAGTATGCCAGACTTCCTGTGGAAGGGGAGCTGGGAAGGGTTACAAAGAGAGAGTTGAGACAGGCTCATCTCTCAGACCCTACTTAACAAGGCTTGAGGGAGGTAGCTAGGGAGGCACCTGATTCTCAAGGAAAGGGGAATCTGTATACTGGGACAAAGGGTTACTGTATAGAGAGAGTGGATCCCTGAGGAAGGGCTAGAGGGTGAGAGAATAGAGGAGTTGGTAGTGCCCAGAGTCTACCATCTGGCACTCATAGCCATAGCCTATAACATTTCCTTTGCAGGTCATACAGCCATAAAGTATACCAAGAGACATATTATGCAGAACTTGTATTGGCCTAAGATTTCCAGGGATGTAACAGGGTACTGCAGGACCTGTGAGCAGTGCTAAAAGGTAAGTAAGGCAGAAGACAAGGTCAAAGCTCCTTTCATGCCTTTGCCTGTGACTGAGAAGCCATTTCAGAGGGTAGCTATGGATATTGTGGGGCCTCTGAGTGAATCAAAGTCCCACAGTTAAGAAGTATATTCTAGTGGTAGTAGATTGTGATACCAGATACCCTGAGGTGGTGGCTCTGTCCTCCATCAAGGCAGAAAAGGTGGCAAACACATTGTTAGAGATTTTCAACAGGGTAGGTTTCCCAATAGAAATACTGACTGACAGAGGTGCTAATTTCATGTCAGACCTGATGGCTTGTCTGTGGAAGTATGGTGGGGTGAAGCACCTAAAGACCACCCCCAGACTAATGGTCTTGTGGAGAGGTTACACTAAAGACTATGCTATGGGCATTTGCAGACCAGTTTAAGAGGGAGTGGTAAAAATATTTGGCCTATCTGTTGTTTGCTTACAGGGAGGTGCCCCAGGAATCCACAAGTTTTTCACCCTTTGAGTTGCTGTATGGGCATAAGGTGAGGGGGCCTCTAGATTTGATTCACAATGAATGAGAGAGTGAGTGTGAATACCACAAAGAGTCTGTGATGGCATATGTCTTAAACCTCAGGACAAGGCTCAGGAAACACATGGGCTTGGCCCCAGAGAACCTGATAGGAGCCCAACAGCAGAAAAAGGTCTGGTATGACAGGAATGCTCAATCTAGAGAGTATGCTGTGGGGCAGCAGGTTATGGTTGTCATTCCTGTCAGACACAATAAGCTGCAGGCAGCTTGGGAGGGACCCTTCAACGTGGTAAGGAAGGTCAGTGATTTTAACTGCATGGTAGAACTGCTAGGCAGAAGGCAGGGGCACAAACAGTACCATGTTAACATGATGAAGTCTTACCATAATAGGGAGGCCCTTGTGCTAAGCATTTGCAGTAGGAGGCAGGAGGAGTCTGAGGGGCAATCTATGACCACAGGGAGCCAGCCAGCAAAATCTTAAGTTACTATTGTGGCACCTAGGGTTGCAGGCATATGATATGACAGTGCAGCACTGTACTGGGGTCAGCAATGCCAACTGCTAAGGCAACTGGGATCTCAAGACAGTGTATGGGGTAATGTATTCCCAGATAGGCTCATCCCTCTCAAGCAAATTGGAATACAACAGGTTAACCTCAGATCAGCAAACTTTAGAAAAATATCTGAAATTTAATTATTTGATAAGGTAGGCCATCAAGATGTTTCAGTGCAGCTAGAGACACAAAGTCTGTTCTAGGAAGCTTTCTGTATTGTCTTTGGGGTGAACTAATTGCTACTTTGGAAGCATGAAGGAATGCAATTGTTTTATGACTTCCAGCACCTGCCAAAGATCTGAGCAAAAGCCCATGTTTATGTATTTTTACAGGTAGATGCTAAATGCTACGAGCTGCCAGCAGTGGGGATTTTGCCTTGGAACTAGAAGTCAGATGACCAGAAATGATGTCATTCTGCAAGCTATCTCAGCAGTAATATTTTAGATATTATTTTGAAAAGTCTCTTAGACAGAGCATTCTGTCTTGGACATGACAACAACAACAAGAACCATTCACCACATCAGCTGCCTTGCTCTATGGAAGTTGCTAGGGTGTAGTAACTCTCTTAGATTCAGTCAGGAATACAGTAAAGCTTAGTTTAGATTTTGTTTTTCCTTTATTTGTGTAACCCTGTACTGCAATGTTATTTTAAATATTTCCTGTGGTTTTGAACTCTAATGTCACTGTGAATATATATTGAGTATTTTTGTTCTTTTATTAGTTATTATTGAATATATTTAAATGTTCATTGTGGCTGATCTGAGTACAGATATTTAAGTTTTTGAGAGTACTTGCATATTTATTTGGTGACACTTTGTGGGCTACTCCTAATAGTGTTGCTCTTGGTCAAACTACCATTTGTATTAGTATTAATATTACACAGTAAAATTGGACATCCTTTGTTCAGGGCCCTAAAGTAGCTGATAAGGAGTGACTGCTGGCACTGGTAACTACCTCATAATCTGGGCAGAAGGAGAGATAGCTAGTAAACCTGTGCCAGCCTTTCCCAGATGTGCATGTGTGTGTGTGTGTGTGTGTGTGTGTGTGTGTGTGTGTGTGTGTGTGTGTGTATGTGTGTGTAAATCAAAACTCAAAGAGGATGTGTCAGCTACTTGGGCAGGAACACAAAACACTGGTTTTTGCTTGTTGCTCAAGGTCTTGGCTTCTTCAATCAGCTAAGATCACAACTCTGTAGCTGTGCCAGTGGGGAGTTTTACTGGGGATCTGGAGAAAGAGGGAGAAGCCAGCTCTGGACTGACTGTTCTCTGTGTGCTCTTAAGGAAAAATTTTCATGTGAAACCAAGGGGGTAGTGTATGTTTTAAGCTGCCCCTTCAACATGTTTTATGTGGGGGAAACAAAGAGGATGTTTCATTCACAATTTATGGAACACATTAGAGACATTAAAAATGGAAGGAAATAAAAAATTATTGCTGCTTATTTTATAGAATCACATAATAGTGACTATTCATTATTAAAAGGATGTGTTTTGGAACAAATTGATTCTTTTTATGGAGATGACAACATTTTAAAAAGACAGACTTTTATATAAAGAAAGCAGTTACATCTTGAAATTTAATACCCTAGTCCCTAAATGACTTAATGGGGAAATTAACTGGAGATGTTTGTTTTAAGAAATAATTAGTCTAATTAATTATTTTATTGTTTGATTATTATTAAAATGTGTATTTAAACAGCAGTTGTAATTGAATTTGTATTCCATGAAGGTGTTTTACACCGAGGCGCTAGAATAAATCTGTGCATTTTATGTGTTTTTCGAAGACTCTTGTGAAGTTTATTCAATTTGGATTTTGGTTGTTTATCATTCAGAAGATTTTTGGTGGTTGTGTTATACTGGAGTATAATGTCTTCTGATCCGAATGTGGATATACCCCATATTTTAAGGGAAGAATTGACTCCCTTGTTTGGTGCTACAGGTGGTCTGAGTTCTCTTATGGGTTCACAAAGAACTATGGAGCAGTATATGAATTGTCAAATGACCACAGGTCCAAATTCGGAGACTGTAAGTAAGTCTGCTGGACCTTTATTTGATGCGTTTGTTACTGAGAGAGCCAAATGCATTGCTAATCTGTTTTTATCAGTGGGACAAGTTTTAACTAATGTTCCGTTAGAGAAAAGAGAACTGTGTGATAAATTTGAAAAACATTTGGAGAAAGAGACCCGTGTACATTATAACATTCTGGGCCTGAAGAGATATGTTGAGCTGAATATTACTCTGAGGGGTCTCCGTTTTGTGAAAAATCCTAGTACTCCATTTGACAAAAAATGCCCCATAGATAAATAATTCAGGGATTGATGGTTAGCAGCTTCCCATAAATGTGTTATGGATTGGCTACAAATTTTGCTTGAAAGGGATGAGTTAAAACATAAAAAACTTAAACAAGAACTGGTTACATTATCGAATACTATTACCAGCTCTATTGGTATTGCTAATGCCAATAATTGTTTAAGTAAGGTGAATAGTAAATTGAGTACATTAGAGACTGAACTCATTAATTACAAAAAGAAGAAACTGATAAGAGATGTCAACAACGATGAAGGGGGCCGTGCTTTTGTAGTTTCAACTAATCAGTGTAAAGTTAGACCCTGGAGACAACATGATGACCAGAAGCAGAAGTCGTCGGTTTCTTTTACATCTACAGATGGTTCAAACTTAAGCAACAACCAGGGAAGTAGTGATGAGGATTATCCACCGCTACCCTATCCTGAACAGCCACAAGAACATCAGAATCGGTTTCGGGGGAATGGAGGATGGCAACAACATAAACAGGAACAGAAAAGGAATTGGAATAATACCTATAATGGGAATAGTTCTTACAACAGAGACTACAGAAATGAGCAATACAATAGTAAGAAATTTAAACGCTAATACAAATATTGCTGGTAATGATGTAACCTCAAATGTTTCAAATATTGTAAATTTGTCAGGGTGTGAGTTGACACAAGAGCAATGTGCAGTCTTGAGTTTGGAATTAAAATTTATCCCAACAGTTGTTTCACGGATTCATGTTTTTCAACAGGAACTTTTTAGATTTGTTCGTAAAGTATATTTAAAGTGTTTTTTCTCATGTAGAGTGGATAAGAATGAAAGTAATAATGATTTTATTGAAGAGTCATCTAATGAAAGTTTCTTTTCATGTGAGGGAGAAAGTGAGCAACAATATTGTGATGAAGGATTGTTTGATTCGAATGCATATTGTTTATTGGATACTTCTAGTATCCCAGTAGTTAGTAAATTTATGCCTCCTTTTCAGAACCAGAACATTTCACATTTCCATTCAATAACTAGTTTTAAAGGAAGCAATATATGTGAGGAGTTGATCAGACACAAGAAATCCATACACTATAATTTAACTTATAGGGAATGGAAGGCATTGTTAGAACTGCAGACTAACAAAGGGCTGGTAATTAAACCAGCAGATAAAGGCAGTAGAGTTGTTGTAATGAATGCCATACAATATCACAGAATGTGTATTGAATATTTAGAAAATAAAAGAACATATGAATGTAGTGGGTCTATATTATGAAAGCGAAAAACCCTATGAGCGAATACCAAAATATCGACCCCTATACCGCGAAATACAAAAATCCCGAACGCACTAAATAGCGAAAAGAAAAAAATCGAACTGTCATAATCGGCCAACCCCACCACTACCTATATACTACCTACCCAAATAAAATAAATAAAGCACATACATACACTAACCAAACCCTACTTCTAACATAAAGTAAAGCACAAAACCCTACTTCTAACCTGACACTAAACTCCACATACACAACTAACTATGCACTTTCCTTAACCCCTCCCTAACCCTAAGGTCTGTAACTATTGCATACGTCCCCTACAGACATACACCCAAACAAAACAAATAATCCACATACATACATTTAACAAAACCCTACCTCCAGCACTACACTAAATCTAACATACATTACTTATCTAAGCACTTACCTTAACCCGCACCCTATCCTAAACTCCGTAACTATCCAACACTTACCTTATGCAGCTAATCCAGACAGGCCAACCATGGAAATTTGATATTTCCATTTTCCCGGTTTTCGACTTTCGCTCTAAGTCCACTTCGCGCTATATGGTTTGATGTTTACATATTCGCGCAAACGTCTTTTCGCTCTCATAATATAGACCCGAATGTAGTGAAGATATATGCTTGACTAGGGCAATAGACAGATATAATACTTTGTTACAGAAAGGCTTACGTTTAGGCTATTTTTCCAAAAAAAGATGTGGAAACTAAGTTGATTGTTAATAATAAAGAACTGGCAATATTTTTTTGTTTGCCGAAGATCCATAAAGATTTGGAAGTACCTCCAGGTAGGCCTATTGTTTCTGCCTGCAGGTATTTCATACATAATATGGGTAAATTGCTACATGAGATATTGCTTCCTTATGTGAAAAAGAATTTATCTTATATACAAGATAGTTCTGAATTTTTGGAAAAAATTATTGATATAGAATGGAAAATGGGAATGTACTGGATTGTATTGGATGTGAAAAGCTTGTATATTTCCATAAAGCATAAAGATAGTATAATTGCTATGTTACATTTCTTGGGTGATAACCCCCACTCTATGTTCATAACAGAAATTATAGAATTTTGTCTGGTGAATAATTTTTTTGTATATAACAAGCAAATTTATAGGCAAAAAGAAGGCACTGCCATGGGGGCACCATTTGCCCCATGTATGCAAATCTCTTTATGTCATATTTTGAAATAACATTCCTGTCTAAACAGGAGTTTGTGAAAAAACATGTTAAAAGATATTCTCCTTATATAGATGACTTAATTTTTATATGTGAAGGAAGTGTAGAAAATGTTAGAAAATGTATATTTAATTTACATCAGAACCCTTTTAACCTTAGTTTTGATGGTTTGCAGCAGGGAACTAAAGTACATTTCTTGGACTTAGAGTTAGAAGGGAAAGTAAATGGCACAATTGTGTCAGGGGTACACAGGAAGTTTGTGGATGACAATCAGTTTTTAAATGCGTCTAGTTGCCATCCACCCCACACAATAGCTGCACTCCCTTATAATGAGTTTTTAAGGCTATCTAAGATTTGTAATGAAACAGAGATTGTGGAAAAGGAAATTCATAAGTCAATGGAAATGTTTATAAGGAGAGGTTATGATGCTAATATGGTAAGGGAAGCTAGTTGAAAAGTATATGATAAGAATAAAAATTTTAGTGGGAAAAATATGGGAAGAAAAAAGACGAAAGAGTTTGAATCAGATCAAACACAACAGATTTATTTTGTATCTATGTACAATATAAAAAGTTCCAAAATATTTAAGATGTTAACACATTATTGGAAATTTTTATTGAATGATGACTTTTTGGCTGGTATTCTGCCAAAATACTTTTCTAAAGCATATACGAGAGGCAGAAATATAAAAGATATGTTAGTGTGGGGACTTTTTAGTATGCCGAATTGTACAGTACATAAATGTTTATCTCAAACAGGCACATTTAAATGCGGTAAATGTTTAGTGTGTCCACATGTTGTTAATTCTTTTAAATATATTAATAATGTACCTTTTACATCTAAGGAAACATTTTCATGTGAAACCAAGGAGGTAGTGTATGTTTTAAGCTGCTCCTGCAACACGTTTTATGTGGGGGAAACAAAGAGGATGTTTCGTTCATGATTTATGGAACACATTATAGACATTAAAAATGGAAGAAAAGAAAAAAATATTGCTGCTCATTTTATAAAATCAAATAATAGTGACTATTCATTATTAAAAGGATGTGTTTTGGAACAAATTGATTCTTTTTATGGAGATGACAACATTTTAAAAGACAAAATTTTATATAAAGAAAGCATTTACATCTTGAAATTTAATACCCTAGTCACTAAAGGACTTAATGGGGAAATTAATTGGAGATGTTTGCTTTAAGAAATAATTAGTCTGATTATTTTATTGTTTAATAATTATTAAAATGTGTATTTAAACAGCAGTTGTAATTAAATTTGTATTACATGAAGGTGTTTTACACTGAGGAGCTAGAATAAATCTGTGCATTTTATGCATTTTTCACAGACTCTTGTGAAGTTTATTCCATTTGGATTTTGGTTGTTTATCATTCGGAAGGTTTTTGGTGGTTGTGTTATACTGGTTTTTGCTTGTTGCTCAAGGTCTTAGCTTGTCCAATCGGCTGAGATCACAACTCTGTAGCTGTGCCACTGGGGAGTTTTATTGGGGATCTGGAGAAAGAGGGAGAAGCCAGCCCTGGACTGATTGTGTTCTCTGTGTGCTCTTAAGGGAAATTGCACTTGATACAGAGAGCTGCATCTGGAAATACTGTGTTTGCAGCTGTTATCTTCTCGGTGAGCATCCCCCACAGTTGCCAATGGTGAGGACTGAGGCTCTCTGATTACTGGCTGTCAGTGGTGGGTCATCACAGACATCACATCTGGTCACTTGGCTCTAATACAATACACACCAAGAGCTTTGCTAAGATCTGTTGCAGCATCTGAAAGCTATAAAACAATTTCAAAAACTTCCACCCTTCCAAGGTAGCAATTAGTTCACCCCTAAGGACAATACAGTAAGATTCCAACTCCTGGTTTTCCCAGACATTTTTGTCTCTGGCTGCAAGCAACCTGAAAGATAGCATTTTTATGGCCTAAACCAACCCATTTAATTTTCAACCTATTTTTCTAAATTAGGTGGACTGAGATTAACCTCTTCCCTTCCAGAATTCTCTTTTAAAACATATACATTTAATCAGTTATGATGATAATGTCTGACATACATGTATATCTATTTTCTGTTCAGCAGGACCCGCTGTTGATGCATTTTTAACACAAGCAACTTTACAAGTGCATTTTTAACACAAGCACCTATACAAAGCAGTGTGATAATTAAATGAAATAAAATTCTTTACAAAACTCCAGCTAGCTGTGCTGGCATATGTTACATATGCACTTCCCTACTCTCCCTAGCACTGATGGCACTACCTCATGTCATCACATCTCTACCCCCTTCAAAGACTCAAGCTAGTTTTTCAAGTGATCCTGGAAAAACATTGCTTGAGACAAATGAGCCTGTCTGACAACAGATTAGCCTATGTCCTATCTTGAAAGCCCGTCTGCATTTGGCATTTCTGACCCCACTATGGTGCTGCACTGTCATGTCATATGTCTGCAACCTTAGGCTCTACCCTAATAACTTGACATTGTGCTGGCTGGCATGATATTGCCATTTTAAGGGATTGTGGTCACTAACCGCAGTGAATTTTCATCCATACAGATAGGCCCAAGTTTCTGCAGTGCCCATACTATGGCTAGACATTCTTTTTCTACAGCTGCATAACATTTCCTCCCTGGGTTGGAGTCTACAGCTGAGATATACAAGTGGGTGCTCTTCTCCCTCCGAGGAAATTGGCTGAGTACATCTCCCCCCCAATGGTTTGATGCAGCCACCTGCACAACAAATTCTTTGCTGTAATCTGGACTAGCTAACATGGGGGTCCTCCCAAAGCCCCTTTAAGCTTTTGGAATTCCTGCTCACAAGCTGGGGTCCACACTACCTCATCTGGCCTGTTTCTCTCATCATGTCTGTGAAGGAAGCAGCTATTGTACTATAATTGGGAAGGAACTTTCTATAGTACCCAGCTGTCCCCAAGAATGCCCTCACCTGCTTTTTGGTAACAGGGACAGACCACACCTGAATAGCTTCCACTGTGGCAGGTTCTGGCCTGATCTTACCACTCCCTGCTCTATGTCCCAGGTAGGAGACCTCTGCCATACTCACCTGACACTTACTGGGCTTAATGGTCAACACTGCCCTTTGCACTCTGCCCTGGACCTCCCTGACATGCTGAGGGTGCTGTTGCCAGGAATGGCTGTAGATAGCAATATGATCCAGGTAAGCAAAGCATAATCTCCTGCTCCTGCTAGGATATTATCTACCAGCCTCTGGAAGGTTGCTGGGGCATTTTTCATCACAAAGGGCATCTTCATGAACTCTTATAATCCAAAAGGAGTCATAAAAGCTGACCTCTCTCTCTGGCAGTGGGAATCAAGGACATCTGACAGTATTTCTTGGTCAGATCAACAGTGGTCAAATACATAGCCCCACCCAACTGCTCTAAGGCTTCATCTGTCCTAGGCATGGGGTAAACATCTGGTTGTGTGACTGTTTAGTTTTCTGTAGTCCACACAGAACCTGGTGCTGCCATCTTTCTTTGGTGCCAGCAAAACTGGGGAGGCCCAGGGACTGCTGGACTCCTGGATTACCCCCATTTCCAACATTTCCTGTATCTCCTCCCTTAGAATCTGTCTTCTTGCTCATGTACCCTGTAAGGGGCCTGCTTGATTGGGCTTTGGGGTCCTGTATCTACATGGTGCTGCACCAGGTGAGTGCACCCAGATTTCCCAGTGAACACGCCCCAAAACTCCTGCAATACGCCTTGGATTTCTTGGACCTGAGTGGAGGATAGCCACTGGGACATTGCTACTCCTTCCACTGAGCCTCACGATGGAAATCAGTCATCAGATCCCCTTAGCACCACAACCTCCTTATCATTGTAAGGCTTCCTCATGTTAACATGGTACAATTTGTGCCCCTGCTTCCTGCCTAGCAGGTTTATCATGTAATTAACATCACTGAACATCTTACCACTTTGAAGCATCCTTCCCAAGCTGATGGCAACTTATTGTGCCTGAAAGGAATGAGCACCATAACCTTCTGTCCCACAGCATACTCTTGGGCTCTTATTGTGCTTGACAGGAATGAGTGCCATGACCTTCTGTCCCACACCATACTCTTGGGCTCAAGCATTCTTTCATACCAGACCATTTTCTATTGTTGGGGTCTACCATGTTCTCCTGGGTCAAACCCATGAGCTCCCTAAGCCTCATCCTGAGGTTTATGCCATATGCCACAACAGACTCCTTGTGGGATTCACACTCAACCTTCCACTCATCACGAATCACGTCTAAAGGACCCCTCACCCTATGCCCATACAGCAACTTCAAGGGTGAAAAACCTTCGGATTCCTGGGGTACATCTCTGTATACAAACTGGAGATGTGTCAAATATTTGTCCCACTCTCTCTTAAACTGGTCAGTAAATGCCCATAGCATGATATTTAATGTAGAGTTTAACCACTCCACAAGACCATTAGTCTGGGGGTGGTCCTTAGGTGCTTCAACCTACAGCACTTCCACAGACAAGTCAGCAGGTCTGATATGAAATTGGCACCTATGCCTGTCAGTATTTTTAACAAAGCTTTTGCCACCTTCTCTGCTTTGATGGAGGACATAACCACCACCTCAGGGTATCTAGTAGCATAATCTACTACCACCAGGATATGCTTCTTCCCTGTGGAACTTGGGGTACACAGAGGCCCCACAATTGTCCATCCTATCCTCTGAAATGGTTCTTCAAACACAGGTAAAGGCATCAAAGGAGCTTTGACGCTGTCTCCTGCCTTGCATACCTTTTGACAATGCTCACAGGTCCTGCAGCACCTTATTACATGACTTGCAATCCTAGAACAATAAAAGTTCTGCATAATACATCTGTTGGTATGCTTTATGCCCACATGACCTGCAAAAGGAATGTCACAGGCTATGGCTAGAAGTGCCAGATGGTACGGTCTGGGCACTACCAACTGCTGTATTATCTCACCCTCTAGCCTTCCCTCAGGGGTCCACTCTCTATGCAGTAACCCTTTGTTTCACTACACAGACTCCTCTTTTCCTTGAGAATCAGGTGTCTCCTTAGCTACCTCCCTTAAGCCTCATAAGGTAGGGTTTGTAAGCTGAGCCTGTCTCAACTCTACCTTTGTGACCCTTCCCAGCTCCCTTTCCACAGAAAGCCTGGTATCTTCTGACAGTGGTGCCTCACTGTCAGCCTGGGTACTACCACTCACCTCTGTCCTTACAGTCATCCTGTCCATGGGAACATCAGTACCTACTAGCAGCTGTGGCTCACCTTCAGACTCACTGCTGCACGGTAGCTCCCTCCCTGAAATAGCCACATCACCAGCCCTGGCTTCAGGTATGGGGTCTGTCTGGGTCTATCCCAGGCTACCTGACCCACATGTCTGTATACAAACATGACTGTGTTTAGCTGCATGCACAAAAGGTACTGCATTATCAAAATAATTCCCTATCAAGACATCTGCAGGCATATCCTCAAACACCCTACCTACTTGCTTCCTTTTCCACCCTCCCAATCAAGGTAAATCCTGGCTAAAGTTATTTGGAATTGGGATGCTCCTAAAGTTCTGACTGGAGTGGATTGCCCAAGCAAGTACTGATCCTCTTTAACCACTGCAGGCTTCACAAAGGTTATATCAGAGGCTGTTTCGCTCTTAGCAGTGGCCTATTCTCCATCCACTAAGATGGGATACAAACTCTGGTGATAGTTTGGTACCGCTCTTGTCTCCAGACAACTTACCACTGGCATGCTGTTATTCCCTCTTGCTGGGTCCCTCACATTTTGCTCCCCACCTCACTTCAATAGACATTTGTATGCTGCATGTCTCCTGTGGTTACATTTAAGACATCTAACCCTTGATCCTGGCTGTGTACTTGAACAAGTGGCTTCCCCTGTCACTGGTGGACTCTATTGGGGTGGTTTAGGCTGTTCACCATGGGTTCCCTTATATCCATGTGCAGCACTGGGTATCCCCTTCTTGTGTAGTGGTGCCCTGCTTGCTAAGTAGAAATCCCCTTTTCTCCTCTGCCTGCCAACTAGATTCTCATGTCCTCAAGCAAAGTGCTAAGGGCTTGTTCCTTCACCAAAAGGTCTGCCAGTCTTTCAAAACTGGTGACCTGAAACCCACTCTTCCACCTAAAAAAATAAGTGCTTAGCTCAGAAATATAATAACATACACTTTCATCTGTCTTGCATCTATGCTCATGAAACATTTTTCTGTAAGCTTCAGGTGTTAACTTAAAACATTCCAATAAGCATTGTTTAACTTTATCATAGATTAAACAATCAGTATCAGACAATTTAGAAACCACAGTTGCAGCTTTACCATGGACTAAGGGGTCAGGAACTGTACCAAGAGGCTTTGGTCAGCATTATACTGTTTACATACTCTTTCAAATATATGAATAAAACTATCAAAATTATCACCCTCTGTAGACTGTGGAAGACATTTACTGACCTTTATTGTTTCTGGGGTTCGGTTATTTCCTTCCCCATTACCTCTATGACCCTGACATGGAGTCAGCATCTCCCTGTCATCTTGGCACTGTTTCTCCTTTTCTTCAGCCTCCAAAGACCACAGTCTCTCTGCTGATTCTAATTCCAAATGTTTGGCCTTCAGCGCAAATTGCTTTAACTCCAGATGGGTTTTTAAGTCTTCTGAGGAAAAGATGAATTGTCCTGTTTCTGAAGGCTGCACATCCCTATCACCAACCTGGCTGTCTTCCTGGTTGGTGGTCTGTGTTGCAGCTATGATTAAGGCTGAAATCAGTTCCGCTTTAGTCAAGCTGGCATGCACCAGTCCTTTAGCTTCAAACATCTTGGCCAGCTGGTTCTTTGTCAGCTTGCCATAATCTTCTGCTGACATTTTTGCCTGCTTTCCCTGACTAAACTAAACTAACAAAAATAAATAAAACTCTTGTGAAAATGAAACTCTGTATGTTTACCTTGTGGCTGCTCAGGGTACACACATGAAGGTGACAACTGCCTACAGGCTACTGATGTTCAATTATATACCACCCAGCTGCCACCGATATGTGATGGTTCCTACTCCAGGTCAGAAATCAAAGAGCTTCAATCCTCACAACTGACATCAGTGAGGGAAGGCCACTAGAAACAAAAATGGATAAACACAGTATTTTAAGATGCAGCTCTCTGCACCAAACACAATTTCTCTTAAGCGCACACAGGGAGCACACTCCAGACCTAGGGCTGGACTATCTTTTGCTGTCTCTCCAGGCCTGAAACAAGACTCCACACTAACCACTTTGGAGCTCTGTGTCCCTGTTCCAGGTAGCTGACACAAACACTCGGATATTTGAGTTTCACATACACACATACACATCTGGGAAAGGCTGGCACAGACTTACCAGCTGTGCCCCCTGCCTAGAGTATAAGGTAATTATGCTGCCACCAGTCAGCTACTCTAAGGCTCTTGCAAGGGTACCCAATTATACTGAGCAAAATTAATGCTAATACAAATGGTAGAGTTTGACCAGTGCAGCAAGGCTTTCAGGACCGGCCACAATGTCACTAAAATAAGCATAAGTACTCTCAAAATGTTAAAAGTATTCTTTAAAAGACCAGCCACAATGAAAGGTGCAGAAATATTTAATAATAAACAATACAATAGAAAACATGAGAATACTGAATATCTAGTTACAATAAACACCAGAGTTTCTAAAAGAGGCGATATAAAAAAAATAACACAGTTGGATAGATTCACACAGATGCATAAAAACAGTGCTTAACTAATTTCACTATATTTTCCTGACTGACTAAAGAATTACTGTTTAGTAAAGTTTCTTACTACAGCAAGGCAAGATAATGAGTGTTGAGTTGCTTACTACAGCAAGGCAAGATGAGGTGAGAGGTTGTGTGAAATATATGTGAGAGATCTTTCCTGTCAGATTCCGAAAACAATGTGCTGCTGCAAGAGTTCCATCATATCTCTTACTAAAATCTAAAGAATCATTTCAATGCTGGTTATAGAGTCACCTGACTCTGGTACAATACACACCCAGAGCTTTGCTAAGATCTATTGCTGCATCTGAAAGCTATAAAACAATTTCAAAAACTTCCATACTTCCAGGGTAGCAATTAGTTCACCCCTAAGGGCAATACAGTAAGATTCCTAGCCCTGGTTTTCCCAGACATTTTTGTCTCTGGGTGTAATCAGACCTGAAAGGTGAAATCGTTATGACCTAAACCAACTAATTTAATTTTCAACCTATTTTTCAAAATTAGCTGGACTGAGATTAACCTCTTCCCTTCCAGAACTCTCTGTTAAAACATGTACAGTTAATCAATTATAACAATATTGCCTGACATACATGTGCATCTCTTTTCTGTCCAGCAGGACCTACTGTTGATGCATTTTTAACACAAGCAACTTTACAAGTACTTTTTAACATAAGCATCTGTACAAATCAGTGTGATAGGCAAATGAAATAAAATTCTGTAGAAAACTCCAGCTAGCTATGCTGGCATATGTTACACATGTATTACCCTACTCTCCTTGGCACAGATGGCATTATCTTATATCATCACAAACATAATGGAGGCAAGATGGAAAATGGATCAAGTTTTAGAATGCTATTAACATTGAAAAGGTGTTCAGCTCCATGGAATCATGCTCATTACAACCATCCTTGCAAACATTTGATATAGGCCCAGTTCTCAAATGCTGGGTTTTCATCCACTAGTCTAGCCACAATGTCCTTGCATTCACCAACGACACTTTATCCTCTCTTTTGTTATCTCCAGGTAGTGATATCTGCTTCTACCACTCTTATTTTTACCTGTCATTCTTAAGCATGACCTGAACATGCCATGCATGGAGCAAGAAAATATAGCACCAATCAGCTCCAAAGGAAACTCCATAATCCCTACCAATATGCTGACTGACAAGCACTGCACCCAATATTCCAAACTAGATACTTCTGACATTACTTTATATTCTCACTGCAACCATATAATCAATAAAAAGGCCTCTTGCCATGGATATGAACTTTCTTACTATCTCCATTAACTGCTTGGTAGATTTGGGCATCCTGAAGCAATATAGAAATTGGCACATATATACTGACAACCAGCTATTTCTCAGACCATCTGATAAGGTTTGTGAGAGATGTATTTACACAATCTCACTGGAGGCAAGGCTGTCACATAAAAGCACTCCTAATATCAATCAGGTTGTCAGTAGTACACATAATGCACCCATCACACACAGTACAAAGCAGACACATAGACCTACACATGTTGAGGCACTTAAATGCAACCTTCCTAAAACCCAAAGATGTCCTAGATGAAATACATATAACAAATGCCCTCAGCAGCCCTGAATGCACTCTTTCAAAACATCCACATCAACACATACAGCCACATCTCATGGAGCCATTACTTCAAAGTCCATAAGCCAAGCCAACACACAATCCAACATTCTTGTCATTCCAAACTCCATTGTGAGACACACTGATGTCCCTCTCCCTAGGCTGAGTAAGGAGAAAGTCATAGTCAGTTGCTTATCAAGGGCCAGGGACTGGCACATTATGCGTGCAGTCAGGTAATTGAACAAGTACCAGTATGACTCAGTCATAGTCCATGTGGGTGTAAATGACCTGAGATGTACTTCCCTATACTATATGAAGAGAGACATCATGGTGTTCACAGAGTATGTATTCCAGGCTGGTATCAGCCTAGCATTGAGCAGCATTTTACCTTCTCCAAGGATGATGCCACAATATGAACAGAATATGAGTGACTTTAATAATTGCCTTAGTTTCTGGTGTCACTCTAAGGGGGTGCAATATTTATCAGCATGGAAGAAGATGGTGAACAGATCATGCTGCTTTGCCAGGGATGGTCTGCACCTCTCCCCTCTAGGCTTTTGAATGTTGGCTTAAAACATTACCCCCCTCATGGTGCCTTTTGCAGGCAATACCACACTGAAAGTACTTTTGACATAGCAAATCAAAACCAAGAAAATCTAGATATTACTGCTCAATGCTAGGAGTCTAAACAAGAAATAACACTCCCTAAAAGCCCTCCTCACTGTTGAGAATGCTGACATCTGTGCAGTCACCGAACCATGGTATAAAGCCACAGAGAGCATAGCACACTGGTAGTGCAAGGCTGTAATGCTTTACACACATTTAGACCAGCTACTACACAGACAGAGACTAAAGCTGGAGATGTCTGAATTTACATCAAAAATAAATATACCTCAAGGCTGGTTAAATAGAATGATGCACTTGAGATTCCACAAGTTCAAATTACCATAGGCAAAATCCCATACCACTTCCTTGCAAGTTATAAGTCCCCTTCTCTTACCCAGGAACCCATAAAAAGAAGTTATGTCTTACCATAATGTTCCATCTGTGTTGTCAATATTTACTTATCCTTGACTGTGGGCTCGGTTCCGAACCTTGGAACCAACTTGGCCATTATTCCAGCTCATGCCTTCCAAAACCTCTCAAGCTAGGCTCTATCCGTAATGCTCCCCACCAAATTACCACAGATTGAGTTTGCCTACGATAGTGATGAACAAGAAGTAATAGATAAGAGACCATATCTATGTCTCTATTATGAAGCCAGTCTTTGGGAATATTTGGTCCACTAAGAATCCTAAGGAAGGGGGAAGGAGGGAGGGAATGTTAAGGATTAGTGAAGATCAACAACACAGGTGAAATGTTATGGTAAGACAAAACTTTTTTTATCTGATGTTGCCATTCTTCACCTAATCCTTGACTGTGGAACAGAGTCCCTAGCTACATGAATCTTGGGAGGTCTCATGGAAGAATATTCCTGAGAACCATTGAGCTAAATGCTGTACGTCCCCTTGAGATCTGGTCCAGTTTGTAATGAGTAATAAAGGTATGAGGAGATGCCCATGCAGCTGCTGCACAAATATCATCTAAGGAAGCTCTGGCATGAAACACTGCTGAAGCTGCTGCAGCTCTTGTTGAATGAGCTTTTAAAGGCTGTGTTAAGTGGAGTCCCTTTTTGTTGTAAACAATGGTGATGCAGTCCTTAAGCCATTTCGCCAAGGTAACCTTAGATACTGGATTACCTAAAGAGAGTGAAGAAAAGGCAATAAACAGTTGGTCGGATTTTCTGATGTCCTTTGTTCTGTGAAGGTAAAAATGTAATTGTTTCCGTACATCTAGTAAGTGTAGACAGTACTCCCCCTTGTTGGAAAATTTTGGAAAAAAGACTGGGAGGTGTAAGGATTGATTGATATTTGACTCTGAAGCAACCTTTGGCAAAAATGAAGGATTTGTCCTGAAGAAAATCCTATCCTTATGAAATATCAACAGGGCAGTTTGCAGGACAAGACTTGAATTTCTGATATTCTCCTGGGCGAAGTGATAGCTATCAAAAATAAGGTTTTTCAAGACAAGAACTTTAAGTCACAAATTGCTGAAGGTTCAAAGGGGGGAGAAATGAGAGACTGTAGTACAAAATGCAAATCCCATGGAGCAGAAGGTTGTTTAAATGGAGGCCTGAGCATCAAGGTTCCTTTCAAAAATGCTTTACAAAGTTCATGTGACATAAGTGATGAACTGTTCAAACTAATATGAAAGATAGATATTGCAGCAAGATGCACCCAAATGATAAAAGCTGATGAACCAGCCTCATTGACTAAAGCTAAGAAGTCTAAGACTTTATCTACAGATGCTGAATATGGGTCAGTGTTACAGTAAAGTGACCATTTAGCGAATTTTATCCATTTATGATGCAATTTTCTAGTTGAAGGCTTGTGGTGGGCCAGAATTATACGTCAGATGGGGGAAGTGCGGAGGAATGCCTGGCAACATTGGGAACTGGAGAAGCCACGCAGTGAGCTTGAGATGCTGAAGATTCAGATTAACCATCCTCTCTGGGTTGGACAATAGGTCTGGAGCTGGGTCCAGTATCAAGGGTTTCTGAAGTAGATGAGGCCAAATGAAGGGAAACCAGACTTGTCAAGGCCAGAACAGGACAATGAGAATTATTCTGTTCTTTGACCTGTTGGCTTTCTTTAGAAACTGACATATTAGAAGAGTCGGGAAAAGTGTTTAGTAGACCGGGGCGCCAATCGTAAAGGAGAGCATATCTGGGTGACTCCCCCAGGAGGGATTAGGGCAAAGTAACTGCTGAACTTGTTGTTCAGAGGGGACGCAAACAGATCACAGCAAGGTTGGCCCCCAGTGTCAGAAAATCTTTCCCATCACCACTGGATTGAGACACCACTCATATGGCATAAGGATGGTTCTGCTCAACTTGTCCACAATCATGTTGGAGCTCCCCAAAATGTGCTTTTGCCATTAGAAAACAGTTGGAGGAAATCGCCCATTGCCATCTGAGAACTTCTTGACAAAAAGGATACAATCTGGTTCCCCCTTGTTTGTTGATATACCAGACTACTGACATGTTGTCTGTTTGAATTGCAATCATTCTGAGGGAACGGGTATCTTGAAATGCTTGCAAAACTAAGAGTACCACCCTTATCTCTAGAACATTGATATGCAAGTTGGCCTCCTGCTGGGATCAGGTGCCTTGGACTGTCTTTCCCAGATAATGACCCCCACATCTGGGATGCGTCCATTGTCTCTATGGCTTGGGGTTGAGGAGGAGCAAATGATGGCCCAACAAGATTTCATTGGAATGGAGCTGCCAACTCAGGTCTTCTTTGCAATGATTGGTGATAGTTGAAGAATTTGCATGTGATATCTGGCCAAGGGAACTACAGTGATAGAGGCTGCCATTGACCCTAGAGCCTGTAGGATGAGTCTTGCTGCTACTTTCCTGTTTTGAATGATTTGGCTTACTTGTGACCTGATCCGTTGGAGCCCTTTCTAGGGGTAGTGACGCAAAAGCAGTTACTGTGTCTAGCATAGCTCCAATGAATTCTAGTTATTGTGAGGGTTCCAAATGGAATTTTTTTGTAGTTTACAGTAATTCCTAGGATGGAACAAAGATGAAGAGTGCAATCTCATGCATTTACGAGTTGATGGCTGGTGGGAGCAGTAAGGAGCCAGTCATCTAACTATGGAAATACTCAGAATCCTAGCAGTCTGAGATGCACTGCTACCACTGCCATGCATCTGGCAAACACCCTGGGGGCTGTGGTGAGACCAAAGGGCAGTGCTTTGAAATGATAATAACTGTTCCCAGTTGGAAGCACAGGGTTTTTATGTGGCAATACACATCCTGAAGATCTATTGAGCACATCCAGTTGTCTTTTTCCAAGAATGGAAGTATTGATTATACCGGGACCATCCAGAATTTGGTTTGCTAAACTGATTTGTTCAGATTGCTGAGATCCAAAATTCATCTCCAGTCCCCTGTTTTCTTTGGTAGTAAAAAGAACCTTGAGTAAATTCTGGATTCTTTTTGGTCTTGTGGGACTGCTTGGATGACTCTTTTGTTGAGCGTTTTTTTGAATTTCTAAGACTGCTACTTCCCTGTAACTAGGTGGAACGTCTGGGAATCTTTTGGGTTTCGTTGAAAGGGGAATGTTGTAACCTCTGGAAATGATCCTCTGCACCCATTTGTCCCTTATCAGTTCTAACCAGGCAGATTGGTGCAGGAATAATCATCCCCGAACTGCCTCCAGAGGAAAGCAATTGGGCCTCCTTTCAGGAGCACTGGTAGGAGTTACCAGCGAAAGAATCTCTGGACCCCTGGTTCTGCAGGCCACTTCTGTCTCTTGAACAGTGTCTTCCATTATCACTTCCTCCTCTGCCCTGGGAGAAATCATTGCCATGTGACTCTTGGAAAGCTCCTTGGGTCTTTTTGAACCATAGCCTCTCACTTCTCTGGTTCCTAGAATAGGGCCGTTGAGGAGTGGAGAAGTGTATGCCCATCACAGAAAGGGTCTTCCCATCTTTCCCACAACTACCTAGAGTCTCTTTAACCTAGGGGCCAAACAGGGATGCTCCATCAAATGAAGCATTGATGAAAGAAGACTTAAATGGCTCTGCAAAGTCACATGAGTGCATCCAGGCATGTTTGCTAATGGCTACACCTGAACCTGCTGTTCTTGTTGTCCCTTTAGCTGCACAAGCAATTAGCCACATGGATGAATTGGAAATCGATTCAAGGGTGGGGAACTGAGAAGAACCTTATCTCAGACCCCTTCAGCTACTGCTCCTGTAAGAGTATCTGAAAACTCTTTAATCAGATTTCTGTGAAATCTGGTAAAATGCATCATATAATTCAAGGACCTGAGAGTGAAGGTCGATGAAGCATATACGCACTTCCCAAACCTATCCCTAGTCCTAGACTCTTTGTTTGGAGGATAGATAGCTGGACTTTCTTCAGCAAGCTCATTTTTAGTGGCTGCCGCTACCACCATGGTGAAGCCAGGGATACCCTTGTCCCAGTGTTGCTCATCTTTTGGGGCAGAGAGAATACAGTCAGGTCTTTTAGGGGTTGGCTCGATAGAGCAGGAATTTTCCTGTCCCATTGAGCAATCAGTTTAATAAGATCATCAGCAGGTGGAGAGATCCAAGAGACTGAGGGCTGAGCATGAAAAGCCTCTAGGTATACCGATTCCTCTGAAGAAGGTTGGATGGTAGTCCAGCCACCCCTTTGTTTTAGGATTTCTCGGATATGCCCAAAGGAAACATCTTCAGGGGGTGATTTGGGGGAATCTTCCCCTTTATCAAAATTGGTATCTTCTGTGAAAGATTCTTCAGGGGAGTCCAAGTGCTTCCTCTTGCACTTTTTCTTTGAAGGAGTCTCCAGTGGGATGCTCCAAAGAGATGTCCAAAAATGATATAACCAGTGCAGTTTGCTCCTGAGGCTTTTGTACCCTCTCTCCCAGGGAAGAGGATGGAAGAAACTTCAGTTGAGGGGATGGACAAGTTATTTGGCCTGGCAGGGGAGGCATAGACTGTCTGTCCACAATGGACAAGGCCATCTCCATAGCCTGGAAGGCAGACCCCCTCATAGAGGGATGGGAGCCTGGAACCGAAACAGACTCCTTCAGAACCGTGGTCCCACCCCACACTGAGGAAGCCACCTCTGGAGCTGAAGTCAAGGTAGAACTTACATATGCCAAGGTCCCAAGCAGCATAGAGGACTCTGACAGAATCGAAGTCAAACCCTGCCCCTTAGAACCGGCAATGAAGCCTCGGCCCTGGGAGGTCTCCAGTTCCAACAAACCAGAAGAGCTCAGGGCAACTATTGGTGCCAGATAGTTGCCAGAGAATGAGTTCTGACTAGCACAGAAACAGTCGAAGCCAGGAGGGTCGGTACCAGGGTTACGAAAACTTGACTGGAGTCGAAGGAGGAATTTGTATGGGTGTAGAAGAGGGCATGGTTCCAGAGTCAAGGCTAAGAACCAAAGATGGAGGTAATCCCCTCGCTGTCAGGAGATGGTCGACTCATCTCATAATATCTGACTTTGACAGGCTCTTAGTGGGCTAAACAGAAGCGGCAGTTGGAGACCTTGGTGGCTGTCTCTGCAAAAAATAGGCTCAGAGGCCGGTCCATGAATGGGTCTATCGAGGGTGAATAAGATATCCTTAGTAACATTTTCATTTGAGGGTCCTTTGGTACCAAATGCTCTGTCGGTACCAAAAGGAGAGTTGTCTGCACCAATGCCTGAGCTGAAGAGGTCAGTGTTGGGAAGGAGACAGTCAACACCATGGGAAACAGCCAATTTTGAAGGTGGCTCCAAGGAGGCCATCAGAACTGAATTAGTATGCTTTTTAGGTTTTGAAGAGGATGATGAAGAAGAAGAAGAAGAGCTGGCTTCTGTTTTGGGACCAGAGATAGCCTCTTTATACTCACATTTGAGAAATCCTTTTAGTATTAGCTTATTTTTCTGCTCTGTCAGAGTTCTAGCAGAAAACCTGCGACAGATGGCACAATCTTTCCGAAGATTACAGCACCAAGACAATAAACACAAAAGGTATTTCCATCTGAATTTGGCATTTTCCTTTCACACTTTTGACACCTGTTGAAACCAGAGGTGCCTTTAGAGGGTTTATCAGCCACAAGAAAAGTTAAAGCCAGCTGAGACACAGATTAACAAGAGAAAGATTATTTATTTTTATTTTTTAGTAGAAAAGGAAGGGGGGATTACCAACAATGGTAAAGGAAGTTACCCGAAAGTTATTGGGATAAGTACCAATTATGGTACGTTAGAATACCTAATGGTAGAAGACAGAAAAAAAAAGTCACTCACATGCACACACCTAGAGGGGTCTAGAGGACCAGGTATTTAAAAAATAGATTATAGAAAATAAATTGAAGGTAGACATTAATAGAAATATTAACTTACAGTTAGAATAAAAGCCAAGGCTCGAGAGGCTGGTTGAACACATCTGGCACTATGAAGCAGCAAACAAGATCTGATGTAATTTGGCGAGGAGCATTATGGGTAGAGCCTGGCTCGAGAGTTTTTGGAAGGCATGAGCTGGAATAACGGCCAAGTCGTTTCCGAGGCTTGGAATTGAGCCCACAGTTAAGGATTATGTGAAGATTGACATAAGATCACGTATTTAAGCTTACTGGAAATGCTCACCATCCAAACCCAATGCCATATTCATGGGTGACTTTAATTACCCAGGCCTACATCACATTGTTGAATGCACTAAATGTCAAACACCTCTTCGTCGAACCTTATTTGTCAAAGTTTTCATCCGTTGAATGATCATTTTAGAAAACGTTTTCCCACGGTAAGTAACCGGTGGGCCATTATTGGTAATTTGCCCTTTACCCTACTGTAGTGTGATCTCGGAGTTGGAATATTTAGTTAGGAGTGGTGTGGGGGACACAGCCCCTCACCACGGTGGGTTTTAAATAATGCTGTTTTTGTTGTGGTCCATAGGTTGGCCAACTTGTTACTTTCCGTGAGAAAAAGTTTTGCTAAAATGATCATTCGACAGATGAAGATTCGACAAATTGGGTTTGACAAAGAGGTGCTCGATGTTTAGTGCATTCGACAATGTGATATAGACCCTAATTACCCCACTACTAACTGGGAATCATATACAACATCAAATGTGCAGCCACAGAGATTCCTTGGTTTTGCAAATACAAACTTACTGGTCCAGATTGTCAATACACTGACAAGAAGAGCAAACATACTGGATATGGTTCTCAATAATATGGGAGAGTGCTGCACACCCCACAGTGTAATTTTGTCTCTGGTAAGGTCAGACTACAAAATTAACTAACTCTGGAATGTTCAGGAACTACTCTAAAGCTAACATCCCACTAATAAGTAAAAGCCTGGAAAATTTGAAGCCCCATAAACTCTGAGAATACTGCTGCCTATGAAGAACTGTTTAGAGAAACCCTATACAAGCATGTTAATAGTTACAGAGAGGCAGCTGTACCCATTAGGAGTAAGTACAGGTCTAAATGAAAAAAAAAAACAACATCAATAGGCTGTATAACAAAAAGAAGAAAACCATGGAAAAAATTAGGAGGTGTAGCACCCAGCAGGATAAAAGCACTCTCACCAAACTAAACAAACAACTCAGAGAGCAAATAAAGTCTACCAAAGAAAATTTTGAAGTAAATTTGGCCTTACAAGGGCTTCTTTAGTTATGTCTGCAACCTCAAAGGGAATAATACACAATTGCGTGCAGAGCTCATTGCTAATGGAGCCTCACATACTGAAACAGAAGATATAGCAAACCTGCTGGCAGACAAATTCATCTCTAACTTTACCTCTCTCTCCCCCTCAACCTCCCATCAGGAAATACCATCAAATATAACTCTCCCTACTATCACTAGGGACCAGATCTTCAATGCTTTCTTTAAGGCTAAGAACACTGCATCAATGGGGCCAGATAATATCTCAGAATGCCTTCTGAATAACATTAACTCATTCCACTGCATAAGGGAGGACCTTCCACATACCCAGGCAATTACAGACCCATAAGTCTGACTAGCCTCATATGCAAAGTCATGGAAAGACTTATCATGGAATTAATTAATCAGGGCATAGAGACCCTCCAAATACTAGACCTATCTCATTTAGGATTTCTCAAGGGCAGGTCATGCTTGCTCAGCCTGGTGAATTTTTTGAAAAGGTCACCAAAGCAATGGATGAAGACAAAAAGGTATACATTGCATACCTTGAAATGGTCAAAGTTTTTGACACAACTCCCCACTCAGGCATAGAAGAAAAGCTAAATAAACTGGGAATAAACCCCTATGTCACCCATTAGATTGACAAATGGCTCACAGACAGGATACAGATAATCAAAGTAGGGGAAGTTACCTTCACAAAGATACCAGTCTCCAGTGGAGTCCCTCAGAGATCTGTGCTTGGATCTCACCTGTTTGCCATCTACTTTTCTGAATTAAAAGCCAGTACCTAAGGGCTCTGGTTGTTCAAGTTTGCAGATGACTGCAAGCTAAGAGCAATTATTGAATCCCCAAATGACTTAGTCATCCTGCAGGAATGTTTTTCTCAAATATATAACTGGTGTCAAAGTCATGGTATGAAACTAAACACCAGAAAATGCATTATTGTATCCTTTGGGAAATCATCTACCTCAAGATCCTACCACATTTATAGTATGGCCCCAAGTGTTGGCCCAGTTGTTCAGAATTTGGGAGCTTATGTGGACAGGAACATAACTTTTGAACAAAATGTGTCTATTGTTGTAAGAAAGTCCCTCTATATTATGCAACTTAACAAAGGGATTGTGTCCAGATCTAGGGATGTCATTGTCCCACTTTACACAGCCCTCATTAGGCCAGTCATCAAATATAATGCCCCCTTTGACATGTATCTATCCAGACAAATGAAACAACTGGAACACCCACAGAGATACTTTACTAAAAGGATACAAGACCTAAACAACATATCCTATATGGACCATCTCAAAGCTCTGACACAGTGTCTGGCATAAAAGGCATGCTCTGGCCTATTACTGAAGAATTTACTGTGCACCAACAAGTCAAAAAAAGCATCAGAATTACTTGGGCTAACCTCCAAATAGGCTTTGTTCCTCACAAATGGGGAACAGCAGTCATCCCTTTGCACAAAGGACGGCCATCTACAGACCCTGAAAACTACAAACTCATAAGACACACTAGAATCATATGCACAACCATGGAAATAATTATTATGGAAATGATCAATAATGACATAGGAAAACTCCAGACAATGGACCCAAGTCAATTCGTTTTTGTCGAGGCAGGTCATGCCTACTCAAATACTCACATATGTGAGACAGATAAACTAGTACATAACTTTCATGATACAGGATGTGAAAATAGACGAAGACTGCCAGCCCAGCCAGATAGAATTTTGTAGATAATTCTGTCATTTGTAAATATTAATGTAAGCTACAGGCTTGTTCTCTTAAATGTGAAAATACTGCATTGGATATTGAACTGCAAAAATGTAACAACAGTGCACTCTGCTGTAAGAAATCTAAGTCAAGCATTTTATGACTGTCTTTGATGTCAACATTTGGAGCCGATATGTCCAGAGGGACCTTGCCTATTGTTTTAAGACCTGAGTTAATGGCTAGAATTTGCATGTATAAATGTCCTTTATTGCTCTGATTTCTGACTAGGTGTAAAGAATGTAAATGTAGTTTCTGTTAGCCTGGGAACACCAGAGAAGTGCGAAGAATGATGTCATGTGAAGCAGCTCTGTGTTATCAATTTAAAGAGAGAGAATCAGAGAGCTCAAAGCATTTTGTCTTGAGAACATCCAACATCACCAGCACTGCCTGTTTCTATATACAAGTAATTTAGAACTGTGTTTTCTCTTAGCTATAGCTAGGAAATAGGAAGATTAGACTAGTATGTTTTCTGTGATGTCAGAATTTTTCTATTGTATTATTTTAAACATTTCTCTGTGATCTCTGAACTCTTGACTGGCACTGTGTAGGAAGAAGCATTGTCTTGTTTTTTTTTATTATTTATTATTAAATATTTTTAAACCTTTCAACTGTGGCTGTTTTGTGTAGAGATAATTATAATTAAAAATAAGCTCTAAGAGTACATTGCATGTATATAGTGGTACTGTACCAAGTCACTCTAATAAGCCTTGACTGTTCAGTCACACTTACCATTTCATTAATGATGTTGCACAGTAATAATTGGACACCTTTTCAAAAGGGCCTTTGAGTAGCTGATATTAGTGGGTGGTGGCAGCTGGTACTACCTTTTAGAATCGAGAGAAAAGGGGCACAGCCGGAGAACCTGTGTCAGCCTTCCCCAGGAGTGTCTGTGTGGTTGTATAAAACTCTTACCTCAAAGTGTATGTGCCAGCTACTTGGGTAGGGACACAAAGCACTGGTTGGACAGAGAGGGTGCTGAAGGTTTTAGCTTGCCCACTAGGCTGAGATCTAGACCCTATAGCTGTGCCAGTGAGGAGTCTTATTGGTGACCTGGAGAGAAAGGGTGAAACCACCCCCCAGACTGACTGTGATCTCTGTGTGCTCTTAAGGGAAATTGCACTTTACTGTGTGTGTATTTATTGTCCGTTCCCTATTTGGATGCCCCTCACTAGTGTTAATGGTATGGACTGAGGTTCCTTGATTGCTGAGCCAGGGCACGGGCATCACAGAGGATATAAGGATACAGATATTCACCCTTGTGCAGCAAGGATCAGCCAATTAAGACAAATTAAAGGACGACCATTTTTTTCTAGAAAAGTGAATATTGCAGATGGAGATGATGATAAAACATCAACAAGAAGAGAAAGCCAAGTACGATGTCTTCTTACTTATAGTACTGACACGCAGCAAATATGTGAAATTATAAAGAAAAATTGGATGATATTGACAACAGATGATAGATTGAAACAAATTGTAGGTGAGATACCAGCCTTTTGTTATAAGAATTGAAAGAATGTAAAGAGACTTCTATATTATAAAGACAACTCAGGATTTAAGGCCAAAACCTCTAAACAAGAACCCTAACCTTGTGGTAAATGCAAAGCATGCCATTATATAAATACCATTAATACATTTATTCATCCTCACATGACAGAGAAGTATTGGCTTAACAAGTATGCAAATTGCAACAGTAAAAATGTGATTATGTAAACACCTGCATTTCCTGTCATGGTTTTTTATGTCGGCAAAACCAACAGACTCTTTATGGTGTTGCAAATTATATATGAAGATGCAGGAAGAGGTGATCTGCACAATACAAGAGAAATGGAAGAGATAAAGTGGATAGCAAATATGTGTTCTGATCATACACCTGGTTTAAACAGAGTTTTTCCCTTAAGACTGATGCTGAAAGGGCGGCACCTATTTAGATGATCTGTCATTGGCTGTTTACTGTGATATAATTGGATTTTGAATGAAGTTGATATGTTTTTAGTTAGCTTCTGATTGTTTCTCAAAGAGGAGATTGTCCTATAGTTGAAATATGATTAGACAATCTTCAAGATAATAAGACAATGCTTTCTTTTTTATATGGATTTGAGGAAGGCCTAAGGTCTGAAAGCACTTATCCGTTTAGCTTATTTTTGTTTTAACACAGCTGTCTATTTGATTTTAATAAACAGATGTCCATGGTGGTTTAACTGTCTTGGATATTTGTTTTGTCTTTGGAATTATTACCAGTGTAACCTTTAGCGATCAACAGGAAATCTTTTTAGTGTTATACCTACTCAACCTGGTGGACTTTTTTAATAAGGTTACCAAAGAAATGAATAAGGGCAAAGCAGTTTACACTGCATACCTTGATCTGGCCAAGGCATTTGACACAATACCTTACTTGGGCATTGTTGAGCATTTGACACAATATCCCACTTAGGCATTGTTGATAAACTTAATAGTTTAGGTATAAACCCTTATGTCACCCAGTGGATAGCCAGCTGGCTCACAGACAGGACCTAGGAAGTCGGAATTGTGAAGTCCACCTCTATAAACAGCCCAGTCACAAGTGAAGTCCCTCAGGGATTAGTCCTGAGACTACTCCTTTTTGGCTTTTACTTCTCTAAAGACAAGGCCAATGTCAAGGGCCATTGGCTGACCAAATTTGCAGATAACTGCAAAGTAGGACTAGTCATAGAATCCTCCACTAACACTAATGTTGTCCAGGAAGGTCTGACACAGGCAAATAACTTGTGCCAGAACAGTGGACTAAATCTAAATGCCAGGAAATGCATAATAGTATCCAAAACCAACATCAGGGTCATGCTGCTAAACACTAGGAGCCTAAACTTAAAACTGCACTCATTGGAAGCTGCCCTCACCTTGGAGGATGCTGATGTCTGTGCAGTCACAGAGACCTGATTGAAGCTCGCGGAAAGCACCCCAAGCCATACTGGGTTACAATGCCTTCCACTCTTTTACACTATCAAACGAGAGCAGGAAAAATAAAGGAGGAGTAGTATCAATAGTTATCAAAGTCAAACGCACCACCAGACTGGATAGACTGAATGAGTCCCTGGAACTACTCCAAGTACAATGTAATATAGGCCAAACCCCTACCTGGACCTACTGGAGTCACTCAATATACCACCAAACACCCTGGTTTTGGAGGACTTCAACTACCTATCGATAAATTGGATAAACTATACTTGTATCAATGCACTTGCCAAGAGATTTTTGAAATTTGTAAATTCAAATGGCCTGGATTAGTTAGTTGACACCCCCACAAGGGGTTCAAAATTTCTGGACCTGGTGTTTACAAACATGCGTGATCATTGCACCACCTCAAGTGTACAGTTCTCCCTGGTGAGATCTGATCACAGATCGGTCCCACTAGAAGTAACAATCATGTCTGACCCAGCTGAAACAAAACTAAAAAAAATTACTCCAAAGCTAACTACAATGTCCTACAAGACAGCATCAGTCACTTCATAGCTCCTGCCCCTACTGATGGCAAGGATAGCTATCCCAGGATTTACACCAAAGCCTTGTATAAACATGTGCACAATTACATCAACTCAGCTGTACCAGACAGGATCAAAGTAAGTTCCTCAAGAAAGAACAAACCTGCTTGGTGGACATCTGCCATAAACAGGCTACATAATAGAAGAAAGAAACTGCTGTGTAAACGCAGTAAGGGACAGGCCCCTAACGCAAAGGACTCGGCTTAAATAAGAAAATAAGACTCCTAGTAAAAGAATCTAAAGCTGACTATGAATCTAAATTGGCTACCCTATCTAAGGGTAAACATAAGACATTCTTCAGCTACGTCCGCAACCTCAATGGAAAATTCCAGACTTGTGCAGAACTTGTTGGAAATGGCACAACCTATACTGATACTGGGGATATTAAAAACCTGCTGGTGAATAGGTACAGTGAGAACTTCTCCCCCTTATCTCCACCTTTATATACTACAAGACATCCCTCCTACATGTTCTCCCCCTGTAATCTCTAAGGAGCAGGTCCTTAATGCCCTTTCCAAAGCTAAAAACGTGGCCTCAATGTGACTGAACAACAACCCTGGCTGCATTCTAAATTGTTTAAAACAGGAGCTAGCTGCACCTCTGGGTATCTTCTTCAACTACATCCTAAGCACTGGGTATGTCACTGCAGATTGGAAAACTACTACTGTCATCCCCATGCACAAGGGTGGTTCCTCCACTAACCCCGGAAACAATAGACCCATAAGTCCGGGGGAGATCATGTCTATTGAACTTGGTGGACTTCTTCAAGACAGTCAGCAAAGCCTTTGATGAAGGCAAAACTGTGTTTACAGCCTATTTGGACTTAGCAAAGGCCTTTGACACTATTCCCCAGTCAGGTATCATTGATAAACTTACACAACTGAATGTAAACCAGTATATCTTTAGGTGGGTTGCAAACTGGCTCACTGATAAAACCCACACTGTTAAATTAAGGGATTATACATCTATCAACAGAACGGCAACCAGTGGAGTTCCACAGGGGTTGGTCCTGACCCCACTCTAAAGACTTAAGCCTTACCTGTGATATAAACTTTCAGAAGTACAGGCCAAAACAAAGCTGACAAAGTTTGCAGATGACTGCAAGCTGGGCGCTGTCATAGAATCCCCTGGTGACATTGACACCCTTCAGGAGGGTCTTACTCAAACCAGGGATTGGTGCCAAAGTCATGGGCTCAAGTTAAATGCAGAAAAGTGTACCATCATCCCCTTTGGCAAGGGAGACATCTCTGCAAAGTACCACATTGACAACAGCACCTTAAGTGCACAATCCATAGTGAGGGATCTGAGTACACAGGTTGACAGCAACCTCTCTTTTGACCACCATGTCTCCTTAGTGGTAAAGAGAGCCTTCTACGTCACCCATCTTATTAGTAAGGGCATTGCCTCCAGGAAAAAAGAGGGTATAACCCCCCGTACTCTTCCCTTATCAGACCAATAATAGACTATAATGCTCCCTTTGGTATGTACCTTACAAGGCACCTACAGCAACTGGAGAGACCTCAGGCATACCTTAATAACAAAATTCAAGGCATTCAACATATGCCTTATGCTGATAGACTAAAATCCCTGTCTCTATCCTTTGTGTCATACAGACTACCCAGAGGAGTTCTCTGCCTTGCATATAGGGCAACCTCAGATCCTACAGTGATGGAAATGCTGCAAATTAGCAAGTCAAATGGCACTCATTGCACTTGCTCTAGTGACCTTACCATGAGATGCAACAACAATGGGACCTGCTGGAGAGACAGGTTCATCTGCCAAAGGCTTGCCCTACTGTGGAATAGGCTGCTAATACAAGTTAAACAGAGCGCTTCATTGACCCTTTTTAAGCGTAATCTGGATGATTGTATGGGAAATCACAAATTCATCCCAGGGGTCTCAGCTGCTTCCCTTCCGGACATAGGCAGCAGATGCTGAGTTGCCAGTACCATCTATACAATACAGGAATGGGAAAAAATGTGGTTAGGTTTGTAAGGGTCTCAAGGGCTATTAGCCTAGTAATCTCCTATGATCTTATGATCCTATGAAGTCATCCACCTCTGGTAACTATAATATTGATAAACACATTGACCCCGTATTCAGGGACTTGGGAACACACATAGACAGTAATCTAGACTTTGACCATCACGTGTCTACAGTAATGCGGAAAGCATTTTATGTTGCATTACTTATAAACAAAGGTATGGGATCTAGGTCCAAGGAGTTTTTTCTTTCACTATATTCAGCATTCATCAGCCCTGTCACTGAGGACAATGGCCTCTTTGATATGTGCCTAATTAGGCACATCCAACAGGTGGACCATCCGCATAGCTTCCTCACTAAAAGAATACATGCATAATAACATATCCTATGCAAACTACCTCAAACCCATATCCCTGTATTCTGTCTCTTACATGATGTTGAGGGGAGATTTATGCTTGTTATACAAGGCATTGTCAGAACCCCCCTCTAAAGACATAAGCCTTGCCTGTGATATAAATATAACCTGCTGGAGAGACAGGCATGTGTCCCAGAAACTACTCTTTCTCTGGAAGAGACTCCCCATCTATGCGAAGCAGAGATCCTCCCTAAACAAATTCAGTTGTAAATTGGACAATTGGATGGAGGACAGAAAATTCATCCCTGGTTTGGCACCTATGTTTCTAAGGACACAGGCAGCCTGTAAATGGTTCATCTCCCAGGCTCTTGCTTATACTTATGAAGGCTACCAGAACTTGTCAGAGATTTTGGGATGTATGGCTAGACTTAAAAAGGCCCAGTGGTCATTAACCTAGTGCACACCTATGAACCTATGAACTGTTGAACTGTCTGGTCAAGCTTAAGGTCTACCGCTAAACATCAGCAAGGCATAATATCTTCCTTTCATTGTTTTTTACAAGAAACATCTTTATTAAATTATCAAGTGTGACACAGACAAGCTTACATTTATATAAATGAAAATAAACCATAACAACACAATCTCAGCTGCAAACATTATACTTTACAAACCTTGCCAACACAACTGTAGCTGCAAACATTATGCATCACTTTTAATATATCCAGTCATTGTCAGTCAACCATTACATAGCTCATTCAAATCCTGCCTTCTTTTAAACATTGCTCCTCCTCTGCATGTAGTGGTCCCACATTTCCCATTTTTTTCCTGTGTAATTTACTCCTACCCTTTTCTAAAGATCCCAGTTCCAGTTGTTTTAGCCCTGTTACTATCTTTGTTACTTCTAGTAAAGTTGGTTTACACTTTGATTTATTTCCATTTTCTAGTTATTGCTATTTTGGCAGCCATCATAATTAGACTCAGCAAGGCCTTACAATATTAGGCAATTCCAATTCTGTATCATAACTCAAAAAAATAATTTCCCTAGTCACTCCAATTTGCTCACCCAGCATCTCTGACAGAGCAGTCTGCAGGGAATCTTTAAAGTCAGCCAACTCATTACATTCCTAAAAAATAAGTTTCCAGTTACCTTTCTTCCCCATCACATCTCCAACATTTGCTGTCTACCTGAGGAAAGATTCTTTGGAGCCTGCTTGGGGTACAAAGATATCTATGTGAACACTTCCAGGCAAAATCCTAAATCTTCTAGATTTTGTTGCATATTTGGGAGACATACATATATCCCCCCATTGTTTCTTTGTGAATTGCTTATCCAATTTTTCTTCCCAATTCTTCCTAACCTCTTCCGATTGATTCTTATAGTTATCATGCAATATTTTATATGCTCTACTAATTATTCATTTCTTAATGGCCATTTGTGTTCTAGATTCTACTAAAAACTCTACCAGTACTGGTCTTTCATTTAGGACCCCGTATTTCTTTCTCTTTGCCTGTACTCTGATATCAGTCCTTGATATGAAATGCAATCTCTCACCTACAGTCCAAATAGGTTCTTAACATCTTCCCATTCTATTTCCTTTCCCAGTCTAGTTATTTGCTCCCAATACCTTGGTTCCTTTGCTAGTTTTCTCAGATATACTCCTGCCCTCTCTTGCCTATTGTCTGTATCCCTAATTGCAGTCACCCCTATCGGCAGAAACTCCTTTCTCCATTCCCATATTGTCTTAGTTCTTAGAATACCCTCTGCTACTTTATGAATATAATATTCTGTATGGTTATTGTTGACCTTCTTAAAGGTTTGCATCCAAAATCACAGTCTCTCCCTGTTACTTGACCCCCCCCCCCGTTTCTTCATCATCTCTTTTCATTTTGAGTTATAGTTTTCTGTTTGTGCTATGTACAGGAGCCTTAACTGTGTTACTCTATCTTCCTTTCATTCATTGTCTGCCATCCACAGACCTAGAAATAAAGACATGCAATGAGACCTAAACTTAAAGAGGTGTAATGAAAACAGAAAATATCTTTTTTCCCCCTTTTAAAAAGTGAACGCCATTTGTGACTGTCAAGAGTGCAAAACTCCATTGAGTACAAAATTGCATTTTGTTAATCACGGGGCATTCCTTTTTGCCAACATTTTCTGACCATGGAGTAAATTTATTAATGAAAGGTATGGAGTTTACTGCCACTTAATAAAAAAAACTTGGAGCTACCTTGAATTCCATTGTTCAACCTCAAGTGGTATTTGAAAACTTAGTTTACAGCCATATTATTGAATGTTTCACATAAGTAAAATTACGTAATAGACCAGAAAATGCTTCACAAGATGAATGAAACATTTATAGACAGTAGAAGATTAAAATCCTTTGGTGCTTTAATTCATGGAAAGGATAACAGAAGGGAAAATCACACTAATTCCTCCTAATTGTAGAATCCTCCCCCTTCTGCCCATTGTCAAAAAGTAATATATAAAGTAATTATTTTCAAAAAATAATAATAACATGGTTTACAATGGGTAGGGACAGATGGTTAGTCATGCAAATACATTTGTCTCACTTAATCAGAGAGGAATGGGACTAAATAAAATGAGGGTGAGCTAGAGGTAGGTTGGAGAGACCATTGGCCAACTTGCCTATCTCAATCAGGGGACAAAGGGCCACCTGTGATCATGTCACTCTCTGGTGAGGAGAATTATACAGCATGAATGTGAGGATTCATATTACATTAGGTACTAGCAAATTCCTTGCATTGCATGTATATGGAGGTGTATGATGATGCACAGTACAGCAGTACATGCTATCTAAGGAACAAAGAGTAGTTAAGCTACAATGTGATGCAAATGACCTCACTGCAGTAGCAATGCAAACCCAAGTAGCTTAGTGGCTTTATTTCCAGGAGAGAGTGGTCCACCCCTCAAAGGGATATGCTTGGTTGCCACTCCCTATGCTTGGCAGTCAAGGCAGACTGGACTATGGGGTACAAATCACAGAGACACTGATGTCAGCAGTGGGGCTGGCCCAAAATAAACACACACACACACACACACACACACACACACACACACACACACACACACACACACACACATATATATATATACACACACACACACACACACACACACACACACACACACACACACACACACACACAAACACACGCACACTCACACACACACACACACACACACACACACACACACACACACACACACACACACACACACACACAGATCCTCATCTCACCATCAATCCATCCCACTTCCATGCTGTTTACATAAACTGACAAAAACAAAGGACAAACAACAGTTTGTTTTCTAAATTCATTACTGCTCAAACAAGGCACCAGTATACGTAAAAAAAAAATTTGGGGCAAAGTACAAAGATAAAAGCATTACCTCTAACATATTTTTACTTCTAATGGCATGATAGTGAAAAGCTTTGAGGAACATTAACATTTACACGATTCACAGTCATAAGATTACTTGAATTTTCTTTAACTTACAGAATTACTAATCAGCTGGTTCATAAAAATTAGACATGCAAAGCATGTCTGAAAAAAAAAATTCCTCAACACTGATCCCCTGATTCCCTCCTTAAAGCATCTCTGCCTCATATTCTAACAGCACCATGCCAATGTGATGAGTGTCCATCCACATCTTCTTTATACCTGCTCACAGACCTGTCCACCTTTTAGACCAAGAAATCTGGACAAATCCAAAAATAATGGAGGACAAAGGTCCAAAATCAGAGACAGACTTTAAATATTATTCTTAGAAACTAAGAAATCTGCTAGAAAGCAGATTTTGCATTAGCATGCATTTTTCTGAAGGATATGATGTCTGAAACTCAAATGTCTGTCATTATTCACAGTGATTTCCAGAAAAGAACACATTTTATGAGGAACAGACCAAAAATATGAGACAAAAATCTGGAAATTTTGCAGAAATCTCGACAGTTGCAAGGTATGTCTGCTCACCACCTCCAGAGATCCATGTTGTATAAATACAAACATAATCAGATGGAAATAAGAAATCCAAATACCTAGACAAAACGATCCTTTAATGACACATAAAAAAACAACATGCACAAAGCACCTCAGACTGAGCGCTTTCGCCTGCTAATAGTCAGGCATCATCAGAGTCATACTGGTGCAGTTCAAAATGTATTTAAATGAGAAACCAAATACTGACATCATATCTGCTGTGTCTTTCGGCTTTTCCTTGTTAGGGGTCGCCACAGTGGAACTCCGGTCCACTAATGATTGGTAGTTGATTTTTACATACCGAGTTACCAGCTCTGATGCACAACCTTCAACGAAGGTACGCCCATTCACACATGTCTCCACGCAGAAGATGCTCTAGCTGAGAATCGAACCGGACAGAGTCTTACTGTGAGGCGACAATGCTACCGCAGCACCACCACCGCGGGTAAATACTGACATCATATCCTGCTAGTTTAACATGTAACATGACTTGAATATTTAAATCCTTAGCATAGGAAAACATTTTTATAAAAATGTTAACTGTTAAAATACACATAAAAATAGATTGAATAAGGTAAAATTAGCTACTATGTCTATAAACAAACATAATGCCCTAAAACCACCATTCTTACTACTGAGACACTTGTGAATTAAAATGCATTTTTCAGCTGATGTTGAAATACATAGCATGTATCATATACACAGTTCAGAAATATTTCTTGATGTCTTTCAAATATTTTGCAAACACTTTAAGCATCCTGAAACACACTTATACTTATACACACTTATACACATTGGGCCCTCATTTTTAATACCCCAGCCATGGAAATGGACTCATTAATGCCTGGTTTAACCTTGGCATATAACCTTAGTTACCATTCCATTTCCTTCACCTGCAAACTCAAATCCTGGTCACCTTCCCTGACATTGATGTGTACTCTGTCTATTACAAAGAAAATAAACTCTTTGAAATTAGCACAAACTAGACTGTGTGTATAAAGCACTAGTTGTTTTTGCATTTCTAATGTCTCTATTGTGCTCCATAATTCTTATATGCAACCTCCTAACTGTCTTCCCCACATAAAATGCAGAGCATGAGGTGCATGTAGCCAGGTATACCACTAACTTGGTGTTACAGTTACAGCGCCCTGCACACCTCAAAGTCTTATTGTAAGATCTACCTGAACATACGGTCCGTCGTTGATGAACCTGCATGTTGAACAGCTGCCACACTTGTGCATCTTGGATACTGAAAAATTCCTAGTCACACCAGTGTCCTTTCTAAAATCTCTTTGAAATTTCTGCCCCTGCTATAATCCATTTTCGGCTCAAGGCCAAGTCTTTTCTGAAAGTCAGCATCAAATACACCTTTCCAAGCTCTCCTGATACTTCGTCTTAGATCAGAGGCATCATGATTGTATGGAACAACCATAGCATCAAATTTATTGGTACCATGCAAGTTGGTATCCAGATTTGTCCTACCAACACAATCATCCCCAGAATTGTCCACACTAATCTTCAGAATAGGTCTACATTTAGTGGTCTGATTTCTAATTACCTCCTTTCGAGTGTCAAGCAAGAGCTTAATAGGGCATCCTCTTTCCTTAAACATTCCTATAAGTTTGTAAAGCTCCTTGCCAAAATCTAAATCACAACTCACCAATCTGGATAGTCGAACCATTTGACCCTTCACTATGCTCTTATGTTGATGTTCCAGGTGGCAACTCTCATAATGTAAAAGTGTATTGCTATATGTTTCCTTTCTAAATATGTTTGAAATTAATTCTCCTGAGTTGTTGCCTTTAGTTAATACAATATCAAGAAAATCTATTTTATGTGCATAAACCCTGTAAGTACATTTCAAAATTTAAACAGTCATTAGTTAAATAACTCTATAATGCCTCTACAAACCTTAACCTCACCTTTCAAATTAAAGCCTTCCTATTGCCTAATAGCCCTGCTGATAATTCCCTATCTTCTCACAGCTTATGAATATCATAACCTCCCAGGCTCTCACTACCCCAGATCCCAAACCAACACTCCAAATTTATCAAATAACTTTAATCACTTACTCCTCCTCCTCTCATCTACTACAAAAACACAACATCCCATTCGAGCCAGCTATGTTAACCCCAGAACTAAACATTACCACAAACTCTTATTTTAACTCCAGAAACACGTAATCAGATCACTAACTAACCTCATAGTTGATGGGGACATTCACCCTAACCCAGGCTCAAGCCCACCTGATGCAACCAGCCCCATAAATAATGACCCTACTAGCCTGCAAAACTTAAAACCTCCAACTCACTCCTGCTCTGTTACCTAAATATTAGAAGTCTAAATAATAAAATCCATTACTTGCATACATGCTGCGGTAGCGTTGTCGCCTCACAGTAAGATGTTGTCCTGTTCGATTCTCAGCTAGAGCATCTTCTGTGTGGAGACATGCGTGAATGGGCATACCTTCGTTGAAGGTTGTGCGTCAGGGCTGGCAACTCGGCATGTAAAAATATACTGCTAATCATTAGCGGACTGGAGTTCCGCTGTGGCGACCCCTAACCGGGAAAAGCCAAAAGACACAACAACGACTCTTGACTGTACACTTCCCAGATGTACTATACCTTACTGAAACGTGGCTCAATCCTGCTACCACTGATAATTAAGTTATACCTCCAGGTTACAATATTTTAAGACTGGATCGCACCTCTAGGAAGGGGGGGTAGCTGTTTTATATAAATCTACACTTGATGTAACTATTTCTAATGCTCCTCGAACTGAAAATGCAGAAATACTTATTACTAAGCTACAAATTAACAACCACAAATCTATAAATATTGTTTGCATTTATATTCCGCCAGGTAACAAAACAAATACCCTTGAAGACATCCTACAATGGCTGTCCATAAACTGGCCACAAGAAACCATTGTTCTCGGAGATTTTAATATTGACTGGAACATCTGTTCCTCAGACTTCCCTACCACCCAAATAAATTTATATGGCTTCACCCAGGTCATATCATCACCACTAGAATTAGTAAGCCCAACATCAAAGAAAGTATACTCGACTGGATTCTCATAAACAACCACCCCCAAATGTATAAAGCAGGCACCCAACCTGAGGAAATAAGTGACCACTTCCTCACTTATATACTCAGGCAAAAAACTGATATCCCCCAACTATCTACCTTCAAAACTATTAGGAGCAATAAGAGCTTTAATCAAACTAAATTCCAAAATGAACTTCAGTCATGCAACTGGTCTTGTCTAAAACTGCTTCCATTAGACAAAGCAGTTTCGTACTTTAACTCCACATTTCTTACTAACCTTGATAACCATGCACCTACCCAGACTATCAGAACCAATAAAAAACTAGCACCGTGGCTATCTAAAGAAACTAGACAAAACAATCATGCGTAGAAATAAAGCTTGGGCCTCTTGGAGAACCACTAAATCCCCAAAGAACCAATTTATATATAAACAACTAAGGAATGTTACAAAGAAGTCTATTGTCCTAGACAAAAAAAAATATTACTGTAACTTGCAACAAAAACACCAAAATTGACCACAAAAATTTTGGCCTAGTATAAATAACCTCCTCCACCCAGAACATTCTACTACCTCTACCCCCTCGACTACTCTCCAAAACCTCCAGGAAATATTGCTAACAGCTTTAACACTTTCTTTATGGAGACTATTCAATCCCTTGCCAACCAGCTAGCTTCCAATACCCCAAATCTAACTGACCCCACACTCAATACTCAACTCTCCTTCAACTTTCTACCAGTACCAACATCAGTTACCAGATTGTTAATCAAGAAACTGAAACCTACCACTCCATCGGCAGACCTTCTCCCCGCAGAATATCTTCAAGAAGCTGCAGACATAATAGCTTATCCCATTTCAATATTAATCAATAGAACCATCTTGGAAGCTTATATCCCCTCGATCTGAAAAATTTCCCATGTTATTCCTCTCCATAAAGGGGGTAGTTCCGCTGAACTATTAAATTACAGGCCTATTGCCATCCTGTCACCCTTGGCTAAAATTATGGAAAAATGTATCCATAAGCAATTCTTACCCTACCTCAATTTGAACAATCTCCTGGCACCCTCTCAGCACAGATTTAGAACCCACCATAGTACAACCTCAGCCCTTCTTTCCTTATCTCATACAATAAATAAAAACTGTAACAATAACAAGCTTTCCTCTGCCCTCTTTCTAGACTAATCCAAGGCATTTGATATGGTAAACTAACAGCTACTCCTATGGACACTAAAAACTCTCTCCATAGATAACCTGACAATTCGCTGGTTTCATTCCTAAGTGGCAGACAACAAGCTGTACTATGGAAGGATAGCCTATCCTCCCTATTACCATTCACCCTTGGAGTCCCTCAGGGGTCAATATTAGGACCCCTCCTATTCTCCATCTTCATTAATGATCTCTATGCAGTCATCCCAAATGCAACCTGCATTCAATATGCAGATGACTCTACCCAAATCTGTTCTGCCACCTCCCCAATAGACTTACAAACTTTATCCCAAAATACCTTTAACAAAGTTGAAAACTGGCTCACTGATTGGCATCTGCTATTAAATCCAAATAAAACAAAGCTGTTACTCTTCACCCCCGTAAGGTTCCTTTGCCTTCAGTTACCATAACATCTAACAATGGTACCATAATTTCCCCAGAACCTGCTACTAAACTATTAGGTGAAATAGTCGACAATAATCTTAAGTTTGATTCCCACATCGATCGAACCATTAAAACAGTCAATAAGACACTCAGCTCTTTAGGGTCTATATTAGATAAATGAAAGTTTATCTTACTGAATGCTAACATGAATGAAAATCCCAGAACACGAAACCAGAATTGTGAGATTGCAGTACAGTGAAGATGGGAATATTTGCCCTTTCCTCACTGTAGTGCGATCTCGGAGTTGTAATATATATTTAGTGGGGGGGGGGGGCACAGCCCCCCACAATTGCAGTATCGAGTTCCAGGATTTTCGATAATGCCAGCATTCAGTAAGATAAACTTTCATTTATCTAATATAGACCCAATCTTTATATAGGATTAAGCCACTCCTAACCCCATCTGCTAGGACAGTGATTGCCTGTACACATTTACTATCAACCCTTCTTTATGCCTCTCCTATTTATACAAACCTAAGTAAATCTGACCTCAGTAAACTCAGTAGCTGCTATAATAATATTGCCAGATTTGCTACAGGTTCAGCATATAGAACACATCACTGTCTTAACCTTAGATCCCTAGACTGGCTAGAATTACCCCGTCTGCTTCAGTATAACCAATTAATAGTTGCTTACAAAGTTCTCTACCAGCCAGAAATCACACCCATATTCAGAAATATAATCACCCCCTACAGTAACCTAAAAACACTCCGCTCTTCTAACAGAATGCTAGTACAAACTGTTAAATCCAACAACTTAGCTGGTGAGTCATTATTTTCCAACTCTGTTGGCAAAACCTGGAACCTACTTCCTGGTGAACTTACTGCAGTCTACTCCTTAACCAATTTAAAACGTCTCTTAAAAAAACACCTAAAAATTCACTGGTTATGTCCCTGTACAAACCCAGACTAACCTACTCACTATTCACTTTGTATCACTATATCCCTTGGCTACATGTAGAAACTGTCTTTATAATGAGTCTGAAATATCAGCTGTTTTACAAGAATGATTACGTCTCATTTCTAATGGATTGTACTACTGAACGGTATGGCTACTTGCACAACTATGTACTACTACAAATGTATGTGTTCTAGGACAAAAATGAATAATTGTAAAGTTTTTCTGTATGTATTCCAGCAAATCTGGAATATGTATCTATATGTTCTTGTATAAAAATCTATAATTGTAAAGTCTTCTGTATCTATGTACATGTGGAGCTTTTCTCCTCGGGCCTCTGCTGAAAATGTACCTGTATCCAGTCAGACTTTCCCGGTTAACAAATGTAAAATAAATAAAATAAAATAGACACTCCATTCATATAGTCTAGGAATTCCACAACTTCGTCTTGTGTACCTTTCCAAACCACAAGTATGTAGTCCAAAAATCTATAACACACTTTGATTTTATGCATGAAGGGTGATGAAAAAAACATTATTCCTTTCCCATTCAGCCAAAAATAAATTTGCAAACAATGGGGCGCATTTTTGTCCCCATCGCCACACCTGTCTTTTGGCGAAAATATTCCCCCTCGAATAAGTTATTTTTGAGCACTATCTCTAACAATTCTATCAGTAAGTTGATCTTTGTTTGGTTAATTATCCCACTATTTGTCATGCACTCCATAAAAATATTCAAAACCAATGTTGTGGTGGATCACTGTGAATAAAGTTACTACTACATCAATAGCCACAAACCAATCATCTTTTTCTATGTTAATCTCTCTTAACAATTCAAGGCAATGCCAAGAATCTCACAAAACATACTTAAATCTACCCATCACAATTTTACAAAAAATGATCAATAAAGGCTGCTAGTGGTTCAGTTTTAGAATTGTGTGCCGCAACAACATTCTTATGTATCGTAGGTATTCTGAAAATAATCGGAATCCTAGGTACATCCACGATCAAATAATTATATTCATCAAGGGTAAGTGCATCTTTCCCGAGGGAGTCAAATAACATGATGTCAATCTTGGAATATGCCCTATGTATCTCACTTAAAGACACCCTTTCATAATTTTCTTCGTTGTTCAGCAAAAGATACATTTTATATACATAATCAATCTGCTTCATAATCATGATGCCGCCACCCCACCCCCCCTTGTCTGGCTTCACCACCCTTTAATTCCTGTTAGCTGATAATTCTTTCAATGCCAAACTCTTTTCTTTAGTGAGATTGTTACATCTAAATCTGCTATTCTTTACAATTTCCCTAAAGTTATTCTTGGCAAGAATTTCAAACATACCATTGGGTTGCTGGGAGGTAGAAAAGTACTTCTGCGTTTTAATGTAAATGGTTCACTAATTGGACCTTGATTTTTATGAGAAAAAATTAACCTTAACTGATGCATAAACAGTCTTAAATTAACAAGTAATTTTTCAATGTCTGTTCTAAATACAGGCACAAAGTTGAAACCTTTCCCTAAAACTCTAGTATGTTCATCTGTTAAAGTGAAATCACTTAAATTGTAAATAGTGCCAGTTTCACATCTCAAAGTAGGTCCATTCAAAACATTTTCATTGATACCAGGTCCAGCAACATGTATTGAAGCGCTCACATTGTCAGAATAACTACTGAATGAAAAAGCAGTGTCACATTCAGATGCAGTTGTGTCAAAAGGCAGTGTAACATTGTCAAAGTGCATCAACGCCTCCCCCCCTCCCCCAATTCCTCCTCCTCATTAAATGAGCCCTGGGTGCTCCCTGAAATGAATGACCACATTGCTTTTGATGCTGTCTGTTCATCAGACGTTCGGAGCATCTCAGTGGGGGGGGGGGTTCTTCTTCTAAAAATATTCATCACTGTCATCCACCATTCTTCTATTTTCATTATGATTGACATTATTCTCAACATAACCTTCTGTGTTACTTTCATTGCCATAAACATTAATGAGAGGGGGGTTAGGGTATGCTGTTTTAATTAAAAAATCCTGCCTGTCTCTATCCAACTTATTCAACTTTCTCTTACAATTATTGTCAGCAAAAGTTTTGACGTCAGACAATATCTTATTGTATTTTTCTGACACCTGCTCAAACAAAAGATCCTTTAAAATACTATCATTGAGCATTTCAATGTCACTTTCTAACTTATGCATCTTACGTTCGTTGTCTTTAATGACAATATGCATCACCTCTAGTCCTGTGCGATCAAATAAGTCAGATGGAAATATAACCCCCCCCCCAAGTGGAGGGCTGCTGTGCTCTCACTGTGTCAATAGCTCAAGTGGTTGCATGCTTGCCTCTAGTATAAAAGGTTGTGGGTTCTACTTCCACACCAGGTAGATTGATTAACTGACATCTGGCAGCTAGTGGTGAGGGTTAACACTGTGAGCAGTAGTTCCTGTGGTACAGGATTTGCTTCAGTCAGCCATTATTTGCCTGATGTTTGAACTTGAGCAAGTCATTTAACCAGCCAGTGCTTGGGAGCAATTGGCAGCTTGGGCTGGACTCCTGAATGACCCCCAGGACTACAAACCTATAAACTTATACATTTTTGCAAATGTTTCTGTAGCTTCATTTGCTAGTATACTGGTGTACAGAATATCTCTAAAAAGGCATGGGTTCTAATCCATTCATATATAATTTGGGTTTGAGGGTGGCATAATGGTTAAGTTGTTTACCTTACAAACACAAGATACAGGGCTTGATTCTAACCTTTGGGAAACATAGGCCTCTTGGGGTTGCTAGCCTAACCACCACCTATGAACATTGTATAAATGTGTTTATTTATGCAACATTTGATAAACAGGTAGATGTACTATCCGAGCACCCCTTTCAAATGGCAGCAGTGTACATTTACAGTCATAACTATGCATTACACATTTGCAGTCATAACTATAGGACAGTATTAAGTATGTACAATTGATATACTGATTGCAAAATATGTTTACCTATTGTTATACAGAGGTGCTTGGTAAAGACCGGCACAATCATAAATGTACTTAACAACAGATATACGGAAGTATTAGCTTGTGATCTTCTCGATACAGAGAAAGTTATGTTTACCAGACACTAAACAGAATATACATAAACACAATGCAGTTCACTTCCTTACAGGTAGTTATCAAACCGAATGAGCTTTGAGAGTCTAGGAATGGTTAATTAGATTTGCCTAGGTACATCAAAGCATCTGCACTTTTCTTTCATGAGGTGCATTTTCAGGATTTTTCTAAAAATATAGAGATTATGTATATTCATGATGGTGTAAGGTAATTTATTCCATGATAAATTGTCTTTCTGATAGTGAAAGTTTGTATGGGCGTCTGAGTAGGACTGAATTATCATGGTTCCATAGGGAGTAGTTGTTTACCCTTCGCTAAACTTTGCCTTTCAGTGGTAGACAGTAGCTTTCACTTAGTAATTTGTTTGTCAATGTGTTTAGCAAATTTATAGCTCTAGCTGAAACTGGTAGCCAGTAGGCTTTGTGTATTTATGCAATGGTGCTCTGTTAGTAGGTCGAGGTTTATTAATCTTAGAATTTTGTTTTCAGTTTTCTGTAAGATTGCAGTGTGTTTTGGTTAAAGGAGAGTTATCTGAGGTAGGAAATATTCTAGTCTTGGAATAAGTACATTGAGTGGCATAGTCTGCCTAGGTTCTCAGATAAATATCAGAAGAAAAAAACAACAAAATCATGAGCAAACGGCTTTATTCCAAACTTCCAATAACATCCAGTGATTGCTTTCGTCTTTCCCAAGACTTCTTCAGACTGCATGAAGGGAATAAAACACCACATTATATACACTAACAAGTGAACTAAAAAAAACAATCAGAATAATTCAACAATTAAACAATTACTGCTTGCTTTAATGTCTAAGACTTCTCCACTTTAAATAAATCTTAAAATTCTCCCTATCATTTAATCCTGGAGGGTTGTTGACATCTTATCTTAGTTGCCAGCAATACTCTCTCCAGTCTAATTCATCTTCGGCATCTAATCTATTAGCAACTTTGATCTAAAACCAAAAATTCAGGGGAACCTTTACATTTAGTTTCATAATAATGTTTTCTCCAAGCATTGTTGACATTTGCTTTATCTATAGCATTCACATGCTCACATATCCTACGATTCAGTTCTCTTGTGGTTCTCCCCACATAATAAGTCAGACAAGCAGAACACACAGATAAATAAACTATATATTTAGATTTGCATGTGCAAAAACCATTAATAAAAATCTGTTTATTTTTTATTTTAAGACCATCTGTATCCATTTTCAAAAACAACAACACTTGCAACTAAAACATTTAAACATCCCTTTTTTACCCTCCTTACTATTGCTGTTGTTAAGATTAGGTTCTTAGGTAAGCAAGTGGGACATTTTCTAGACAACCATTAGTCAATACACTTACTTATAGTGATGCAACACGAGGCAGTAAGGTCACATTTTTGATAATTTCTTACAGGTAAGTACCTTTTCCGATTAACTACTAGTAAAAGCTATAAAAGTGGGTCTTTTAACGTTAATGGTTGCAATGGTGCTAAGCGTTGTGCTATACCAAGATGTATAACTGAGGGTTTCTGTGTATTTAAGCAGAAGTTATTCTGGTGTAACCAGTTTCAAATTAAAGCAAGGGAGTTTTGCAGAGATGTATTTCAGATCAGTAGCAGTATTTCTTGCTTTTGTAAGGATTATGTCATCAGCATAAAAAATGCAGTTTAGGTTTGGAAGACCCTCCACAGCGGTTAAGTCATAAATATGGCAAATAGTAAAAGGCACAGCACTAAATCATGGGATATGGCTTTATTTGATGTGGTAATATCTGATTAAATATTATTAGAGATGACTGTAAATGTACTGCTTACAAGATATTCTGAGATCCAACCACAGATTTCATTTGTAATCCACATTAAGTTAACTTTTGTAAAAGGAGGAAGTGATTGACAGTCTCAAAGGCACATTTAAGGTTAATGAATATACCACCTGTCCAGATTGAAAGGAAAGCTGCTTTAAAGCATAATCACTTTCACCCCAGTTTTACTGCTCAGTTCAAAACCATACATTGATGGCAATGCTGAAATATTTTTCTAGAATATTTTTGATAGAAAGGTAGGGCTCAAAATAAAATTCTCAGTATGCAAAATGTCTGCACATTAGAGCACAAGCTCTAAGATTGTTCATATGTACAAACCTGGAGGATATATATTTTTAAAGCATGCAGACATTTTTACTTCTAATTTAGGAATTTCTGAAGAAAAAGGTTTATCTAGACCTAGCAGTTTTTGGAAAGCCATACCTCCTAGGAACTTAGGCTAGGAAGGAAGCCAGCTGGATTTTTTATAACCTCATTATGAGTAAGAATTCTTTATTTCAAAATTGGAAAATAAGCCCTCCTGTCTTCAGCAAAACTATAGACTCTGTAGCTATCCAAATTGTACTTCCCTACTTGGACTTTTTCTTGGAAATGTTGTGTCAGTTTTAATATAGTACAGAAAGTATGAGCATGAGCAAATCAAGTCTTCAGCTAAAACATGCCTGCAACTAAAAAAACATGGAATCACAGAGACTGTCTTGAAGCTCACTGCAATGTACATTGCAAAGTTCTTAATAATAACAAAACTGCCCACAACTCACTTTCTGCCCATTCCTGACTATTATAACTTATTAAACCAGAGCATTGCTTGTGATAAGCGTCCATTCTAAACAAATTATAAATCAGCATACCTTTCAACTGTCCCTGAATTTCAAGGATGTCCCTGATTTTGTCTCAAGATTTAGCTGTGTCCCTCTTAAACACTCCTAAAACTGTTAATTTTACGTAAAAAATTTGATGGATTACACTTCATAAATAATGACAATTATTAGTTCCAGACTTATTTTACACCTCACAGCAAGAGGTTCTCCAGTTCGATCCTCGGCTGGGGCCTTCTGTGCGAAGTCTGCATGTCCTCCCTGTGGTCACGTGGGTTTCCTCTGGGTGCTCTGGTTTCCTCCCACATCCCAAAGCCCAAAGACATGCTGTAGGTGGATTGGACACTCTACAATTGGTCCTAGGTGTGAATGCGTGCATGTGTGTGCCTTCTGTGGAAGGTTGGGCGCCAGGCTGGCAACTCAACACCGTAAACCTCCACTGCCAATCATTAGCGGACAGGTGATCCGCTGTTGCGACCCCTAACCGGGAAAAGCCGAAAGAAGAAGAAGAAGTCAGGAAGTCTCTGGGACAGGAACCTATCACTCCAGCAAGTTCTGTTTATTGTGGTGACAAGGTTAAGGTCTCTGGAGTGTGTGGCCCTCAGGGATTAGGATTTTTCTAAGTGTAGCATGTCCAACAGCTCTGGGTTTGACATGGCTTTGTATGTTAGGCATAAATTGCCTCTGAGTAGGCGATATGCGACGGAGTAGAGATGGAGCTTCTTAAGGCAGTCAGCAAAGGACATCTGTTTAAGGCCAGTGATCCTCTTTGTGAGGTATTTCTGCTGTCTTTCCAGTTGTTGCAAGTCCCTTGTGAGGTACATCCCAAACAGGGCATTGTACTCTATAATAGCTCTAATAAGGGCTGAGTAGAGGGGGACTATGACCTCTTTTTTTCTGGGTGAGAAACTTTTTGGGATGAGGTGTGCCACATAGAAGGACTTCCTGACTACTTTGGCTATGTGGTTGTCAAAGGAGAGACTGCTGTCTCCCTGTGTCCCTAGGTCTTGTATCACACATTTGGTTTTGCGTGGACTACCGCCTATGTGGTAGTTTGTTGACACAGGGTTTTTCCCAAAGGGCATAGCTAATGCATTTTTTGGCGTTGAGCTTAAGGCCGTGGTTTTGACACCAGGCATCTGTCTCATCGAGGCCCTTTTGTAGAATGTCCACATCCTTAGGGGATTCAATAATGGCCCCCAGTTTGCAGTCATCTGCTAACTTTGTTAGCCATAAGCCCTCTGTGTTGGCTTGGACTTCTGAGAAATAGATGCCGAACAGGAGGGGACCCAGGATTGAAACCTGTGGTACTCCACTTGTCACTGGTCTGGAGATGGATTTGGAATTGGTTACTTTCATGGTGTGGGTTCTGTTGGTGAGCCAGTTGGCCACCCACCACGTGACATAGGGGTTTATGCCCAGTTTCATGAGTTTATCAATAATACCAGAGTGGGGGATGGTGTCAAAGGCCTTGGCGAGATCTGGTAGGCTGTGTGAACTGCCTGGACATCTTGAGGCAATGTAAAAATTGCCTCATGTACACAGACAACCCTCTCCTCCTGCCACCCAACACTACAACCTGTGAGAGATGCACTTATCTAGCCAAACTGGAGGTAAAGCTCTCTCCAACCAAGACTGAACTTGACAGTCATGAGGAGAAGGTAAACATTTGCACCACACCAAACTCATCACATAGTCTCACTAAATCTACACCACCAAAATCCACACATAGTAACAAAAAAACATTGCCGAAGGCTCTCAATAATAATCTGTCTACGCAACAGAGACCTCCAAAGCAGAAACGCAAGCAACCTTCATCCCCCAACACAACCCAAATCTCACATAGCCCACAGACTCAGTGTACCACTCAACCACAGCCAATAAGGCAAAACAACGTACCCAACACACTAGTCATAAGTGACTCTATAGTCAGGCACACTGATGTCCCACTCACCAGGCTAAACAAGGAGAAGGTTACTGTCAGCTGCCTGTCAGGTGCCAGGATCCGCCACATAACCCACGCACTCAGGTCACTCCACAACAAGTACAAATATGACTCTGTCATTGTCCATGTTGGTGTGAATGACCTGAAACGTACCTCCCTGGACTACATGAAAAGAGACATGGAAGAGCTCTCCGATCTTGTAGCCCAGGCAGGTGCATCATGGCTTGTCGATCATGTCATCCCAGGCTGACAAATACTGGATCCCCTTAGAATAACACCAGAAGTTTAGCCAATTATTGAAGTCAATCATTTTGTGTGTGTGATTGGGTCAAATTGACTAATGTTGATGTGACACCTTAACCTCTTGTAAAAATGGGGAAAAGGAGGTTGATGACGACCACAGTTATATGTGTGTGTGTGTGTGTGTGTGTGTGTGTGTGTGTGTGTGTGTGTGTGTGTGTGTGTGTGAGAGAGTACATATGTGTAGAGAAGTCTGAAACTATGAATTCTAATAATTGCAATGCTCTGTTCTTAAGTATGGTTTTCTGAAGTTCCACAAGGGGTTATTAGGGGTTGCCCCCTTACAGAAAGCATGCTTTAAATTGTTTTTCAATTAGTGCTGTTCAGAATTTTTGTTGGTTCACAACTTGAATAGGGAGTCATATACATAAATACATGCATACATACATGTATACATTTAAAGGATGTTTTTGCCCTATCTGCCTGAGCATAGCAAATATAGAGGTAGGTGGTAAGGGGAAAACTCCACAAACAACAGGTCAAGGGCTGCAAAAACATGCTTAAAAATTACTTTTATATTCAGAACAATTTGCAATTCTGGGCTACACACTACAGGAAATTATATCTATTTATCTATCTATCTACCTAGCTGTGTGTATTTGTGTGTACAGATAGATAGATAGATAGATAGATAGATAGATAGATAGATAGATAGATAGATAGACAGATAGATAGATACATCTCTCTTTCTGTAGATATATATGATACAAGCATGTGTGGATGTGTTTGCACAATCTATGGAAATTACTCTCATAATACTTTCACATTATTTCAAAACAACAATATTAAATGTTACAAAGTGGCTAATTTTGACATGAGAGATGTTATTTTGATTTGCTGAATATTCGGGTTTCTATTGGAATGACAAAAACACATTTTGTCGAATGCGTTTTCATCAACACCTAAAGAGCGAACAGGCAAAACAGCGAAGCGGCTGTTCAGTGAATTCTTTCCCTGGGAAAGAAGTCGTTTGACCACTCCGTTGCTTTGCCGTGTTCTGCACTGTAGTGTGGTCTCAGAGATTCCCTTATCCAGTATAGCTCCCGAGCGTAAATGTGCAAGAGTTACTGACCTTAGGGTTAGGGGGCGGGTTAAGGTAAGTGCACATGTATAAAAGTGTTTACTTTTTTGTTTTTTACGTTAGATGTACAGTTGAGTTAAGTGCATATGTGTTTTAAGCTGTTTACTTTTGTTTTGGGGGTGTAGAATTAGGGTTAAGGTAAGTGTGTATGTGTTTGGAACTGTTTACATAAATGTGCAACAGTTACTGACCTTAGGGTTTGGGTGCGGGTTAAGGTAAGTGCATATGTTTTAAAATGTTTACTTTTTTTTTTTGCGTTAGATGTATGGTTGAGTTACTGCATATGTGTTTTCAGCTGTTTACTTTTTTTGGGGGGTAGAATTAGGGTTAAGGTAGGTGTATTAAGTGTATGTGTTTGGAAGTGTTTACTGTTTTTTTTTTTTTTTTTTGGTTGTAACAGCGATTTCTTTCCCTAGGGAAGAAATCAGTGTTCTGAGGTGTCGACATTTTCAGCTTCCACTGAAAAAGGGTCGATGAAACATCGTTCGCTGTTTTAAGCGTTCAGTGTTTTAATATAGACCCGAATATTCTATATGCTATGGTAAAAAGCAGGTATTCACATTATTGATATGGAACACCTGAAAAGATATCAGTAAAACATGAGCTGAGAGCTCATGACACAAGAAACAGAGTCTTCTAGCAGAGAGTGATTTTATGACCAAGAGTAAAAATCCTTGGGGAACCTCCTGACCAAAAGAAGTTTCAGTGTGCCAGGAACCTGTCCCTGAATTTACTCAAAGGAATGAAAGAAACTTGCCTGTTGATTTTTTTCTCGAAGTCTGATTGTAGAAAGGCCTAAAAGCTACAAAGCAGCTTGATCCAACCTGGACTGTAAGAATCTCATATGTTTGCCTGAGAAACTTTGCAAATAGGCAAGTTAAACTTTAAGTAATCAGAGTTGTTTGAAGGGATCACTATTGAATTGTCAGCACTTGAAATACTGAGTGATGAAAAGCTGGAAAAAAATAAAAGAAATCTGGAGAAGAGCAAATCTCAAAAATCGCTCTTCTCCTTACAAATTTTTTGCAAGGGAGCAAGCACCCCTACACCCCCCATGTGGGGTCAAACTCTAAACTTATATATTATGAGATCACTATAACTCTGAGATAAAGGAATATTCTGAGAAATGAAGAAACAACACATGTTAATTGCTGTTTTTTAATTTAAAAGTGTGCATTGTGGGTATACTTTTTAACTCTTACAAAGGCTTATTGTCCAAGGCGCTAGAGGAGAGAGCACTTGTTTCTCAATAAATCCTTTTTGAATACCTTTTGGATTTGCTGGCTGCGTTGTTTCTTCATTTTAATACTTCTCTGGTGTTTGTTCATTGAATATTCTGAGAAATGTAATCTCAGACTTAATATATGTAAGTCCGTACTTTCGGACATTCAGTTTCTGTGTTTTGGGACTCTAGCAGGTCCCAACATATCAAATGGTTACCTCTCTGGGTGTAAGAGTCTGCTGGTTTTGTTTATGTTGGAAATGAACTATGTATTTTATTTCTACACTGTAAACGAAATGGGCTGTCTCTTGTTTATGACAGTTAATATAATCTATAAGGCTGTGCATATTAACAGAGGCATAGCTAGGGTGGGTTGAATGCGGAAACCACCACAGGCACAAGATGCAGGGAACATGATAGCCTGATGCCAGCTGGATGATAGACACTGTATTCTCAGTCAGTGCTGAAGTGCTTCAATGTTCTGCATGTGCTATTTAGACTGTTGCAAACCGCTTGCTTTTTTTATTTGTTCTTCAACTTCGAGTTGACAGGGGTGCTCTGCAAGTTAGATGGCAAGTTTCTGTGGCAAAATGTTTACTTTAATGTTGTAAATGTTGTGCATAAGATAGCGCTATTTGTTTAACAGTAGGTCACATGGCTTTTATAGTATTAATGCAGATATGAAAATATCGCTAATATTCAAAGCTGCTTTACCAAAGAAATATTTGTATCTAAGAATGTCTTTATAATATTCACTATGTTTTAATGTTATTTTTACTAACAGTAATTGTTTGCATATACCACCTTCATCATGACAGTATCACACTCCAGTTTTGGCATTATTAATGCAGTCCTGAAGAATATGTCCCATTTTTCCATAAAGTTTTGCAGGCACCACTCCTTAACGGTTAGAGCCATGTACTGGCCACATTGACTATTTATTTAGTTTTAGATGTACATCTGTACTTGGACAGTATAAATTAAAATTTGAAAAAAATGAGTATACTAAAACAATGACTCTACCCCTTACATATACTATGTGCCTATAAATCTTCCATTTTCTCCTTTACCTACGACCCCTCAAATTATAGTCTATATACTACTCTATGTACAAAACTGATTGTACTCTACTTACTCTGTATATATTGTGCATTATTTTTGAAATGTTGTTTAATTTGTATGCTTCACATGACATTTTTTGAACTTTGTAATATGAATGCTTAGACTATATGCAATCTGCTCATTTGTATATATATCCATGCTATGTACCTCTGTTTCCTGTTTTCTGTTGGAGCTTTTCACCTCGGGTCTCTGCTGAAAAGGGCTGTTGCCCAGTTAGACTAATCTGGTCAACAAATGTCAATTAATAATAAATAAATAAAATGCTAGTCTCAGGACTCTGAGGAAGTTTCCTGTTAAGATCAGTGTGCGCTTATAGGATACACAGGAATTCTGTTTTCCTGATGACTATACTCTTCTGGGAAGTAATGAGTTAATCCATTTGCATCATATATTTACTCTGAATATTATTCTGCTCTTCCTCAGTAATTCTTGGAGTGTCTTTCAGTCTGAGAACATCATCTTCCAGATGATCTTCCAGAATTGTATTGCAGTTTGTTTTAGTGTCACTTTTGTCTTGGCAAGATACATAAGTAGATTGTCAGGCCTTTCTTCCCTATAGAAAACATGAGCGTTGTTGCAGTTTTCACAAAAATGTCATACTCTCCAAATATACTATCCCAAATTATTGATGCCCATTAGACATAGTTAGTTTAGCCTGGCACTTCTAATGAGACTGGGTCACCTGGGGACACCCTGCAGACAGATAAACTACTAATAGCATCACTTATGGCATGACAAGCCGCAAACCAAGCAACAAAGGCATAGAATATATATATATATATATATATATATATATATATATATATATATATATATATATATATATATATATATATATATATATGAGCGTGTGTGTGTGTGTGTGTGTGTGTGTGTGTGTGTGTGTGTGTGTGTGTGTGTGTGGTTACAGCTCAAAATATAAAAAGCACATTTGAGTGCTCAAATGACTGAATGCTCATTTTTATGGTGCTTGTAAGAAGCAGCATGTAGGAAAATGAATTTGCCTAAGAAGGTTATTGTGAGTGATATTTATACATAAGTATTCACAGGTTTGAGTTAAGGTAAGTGGATACATTTACTATTTTGCATGTTTTGTGTTGTGTGTGTTCCGTGTCCTTTTGTCTTGTGTAGTGGTACGGTTAGGGAAAGGCACTTAGCAATGTAATATGTAGGGTTAGAGTTAGCACACGAGTATGGCTTTAGAGTGAGAAAAAACCCACAGCCTTCTGATCATCTATGATAGATAGATAGATAGATAGATAGATAGATAGATAGATAGATAGATAGATAGATAGATAGAGACATACTTGGGTGGACTGCCTTTGGTCTAAAAGATGTTTGCTCGACATCTCTTCAATTGACCACATTTGGTCAACTAAACAGATAGCTGAGAGGTATGCAAGATCTCACAATTCTTGCGATTGGGGAATATGCCCTTTCTCCATTATTGAGCAATCTTGGAGTTAGTATACATAATTAACGGTTACCTATCAAAACATCTACTCTTCATAACATCTAAACTCAAAACATCAAGACCATAACATCTAAACTTCAAAACATCTAAAACTCATAACATCGAATCTCAAAACATTGAAAACTACAAAGCAACTATAAATAACATCCCACACACTGTTTGCTATGTTTTTGCAGGGGGGACAAGCCCGCTGCACCCCCAGGTGGGGGGCTACGTCACCCACACACCCCGTAAATTAAATATACCAGCTCCAAGGTCGCACTACAGTGGGGTTAGGAAATTAACTTTTTCCCTACTGTAGTGTGACCTTGAAGTTGGTATATTTAATTTATGGAGGGGTGTGTGTGTGTGTGGGGGGGGGAGGTGGAGCCACTAATGGGGGTGCGGGGGGGCTTGCCCCCCTTCATAAACACAGTAAAAACTCTGTGGGATGTTATTTATAGTTGCTTTGTAGTTTTCAATGTTTTGAGATTCGATGCTATGAGTTTTAGATGTTTTGAAGTTTAGATGTTATGGTCTTGATGTTTTGAGTTTAGATGTTATGAAGAGTAGATGTTTTGATAGGTAACCATAATTAGCAGCAGGTGTGGTGGGACAGCTCCCTATATGGTGGGGTATGTGTGGGGGGCTGCCAAGTTCAAAAAACAATGTTGATTGTAGTTTGTTTTACTTTACATTTTGCATATGCTAAGGTTGTTTCTCATTTCATGCATGGTAGTGTGTCAATGTTGGTGTTGTATATGTTTTGTGGTAGATGTTTTCAACGTCAGCATATGGGTTTCTCAATGAAAGTAGGTAGAGCTATATATATATATATATATATATAAATATATATATATATATATATATATAAATATATATTTATATATGAATATATATATATATATATATATATATATATATATATATATAAAATTATGTCTCGGTGAAGGGAACAGACACACACACACACACATACACACACACACACACACACACACACGCACACACGCACACACGCACACACGCACACATATAGGTACATTTTATTTTGTCAACTGTTCATTTATTCAGCAGAATGAAGTATATGTTTGTTTGTGAAAATGTCTGTCATGTTGATTATCTGTTTTGCAGAAACAGGTAAGTGGGTTTCTATTGGCTAGTTTCTGTGTGTTTCAATTTGGTTTTATACTTAATAGTTTAGTATTAACTCTAATTCAGTTATTACAGGTGCTTTTACTATATTGCAAGAATAATAAAAATTAATTAAATTTAGATAATTCACTCATTACATGCCTATAAAATGCATTTCTTCTGGTTAAGAGGGAATATATTTTTTATTATCGATTATATTGGTTTACAGTATAATAATATTAATTTAATAAAATCAAACAAAATATTATTTTACAATTAATCATATTGACTCTCAGATAAAGACAGCAAAACTCTGGCAGCAGACAAAAGTGTCCCCTTGCTCTGATTTTATTTATTCTAACAATAAACCCTATAATTAAGTTGTTTTTGCAAGATACAAACATCCCATTTAAAATGAAAATATAGCTTTTTAAATTTCTGGTTTATGTGGGTGATTTAATATTAGCAAACATGTGACTCTATAGATCTCTGCGGCATACACACTGTAATATTAAAATACAGCTATAGCATTCTTTGAAAGACATATCTTGTTATATAGGTTGTTGCAGTTGCAGAGCAGAGGTTTCTGGAAAGACAGGCATAGGTCAATTCTTCCCTTCAAACATGTTCCTTTCAACTGTACAGATTTTTGCAGAATGTCCAGATTTTTGCCTCATATTTTTGGTGTGCTCCTCCTATAATCTTTACCTTTCTGGCAAATAGCTGAGGATTGAAGTAATTAAATAATGACAAATATTTGAATTTAAGAGTCCACATCCTTCCGAAAATTCATGCTAATGCAAAACCTATTATTCTATCAACTTTCGAAGTTTGTAAGAGCAATATTTAAAATCTGTCCCTATTTGTTCCCCCATCATTTTATGCTTTGTACAGATTTTTTGCTCTAAGAGGTTGAGAGGTAATGGACATTAGTGATGTGGTACTACCCTGACTGTCGTACAGGTAGTTTGTTCCATCCCAGGTCCCACATCCCAACACACCTCCTGGTATGAAGGGCTGATCCCCCTGTAAGCAAATGAGTCCAAAATCTCCTCAGCCTCAGTGAACCCCTTCAGTGTTTGTGATCTAGCCCTCTGACGGATCTGTGCATTGCAATTTCTTGTTCTTTTTTCTTTGCATGGAGTGTCATATGAGTACTTCTTCATTGAACCTTTGGGGAAGCCTATTGTGGCCACCCACATCTTGCACCAGTCATTGTTAAACTTTGTCCCAATAATGCCTGTCTAGGAGGTGCACACTGTGTGTCTAAAGTGCCTTCAGTCTCTTGGATGGTCTGTTTATTAAGGTGTTACCTCTATCCGTTGGCCATTCCAATACATGTACACATGTAGCCGAAACACGTCAGTCAATGGGTGTGAAAAGTATGCATGGTATGCTATGGAATGCCATATTTTTGGCTACAGCTCCCCCTTTATTCTCCTGTCTGTCAGCTGCAGTTAGAGCTATACACAGTCCCCAACTTATAGACATGCCTCATCATGTGTCTCTGGAACCCCAAACTCCCTGTTGTGTGCTTTGTATAAGGGTAGCTTCTCCCCAAATACACAGGCAGACTGATTGGCATTTGCTGATCATGCCCATCAACACTTTTCCCTTCAAGTGGCTGTGCCTCTTGCCCCACCCTACCTATGCTACTGCTTGTGCATACAGGTTGTTTTTTTCATATGCATCACTGGGGTTGCCAGTATTACATCCTGACATTTCTTGACAGTAAGCCGCATCCCTAAGGTAATGTAAAGACACAGTTTGCATCAAGTAACCTTAACCCTTTTAACAAGCCATACACAGATTCACCGATTTCAAATACCTTATACAGTAATTGCATGCAGCAAATGTACAATGAGGCAAATATGACATGTAAAAGGAATAATGTCCCTCTTTTTTCACAGAACAAGGACATTACATTACCATACAGAAACACATTTGAGCTACAGCCTGGAGGATACACTGACTGGTCAAGCAATTTCCTTGACACACAGTAGGTAGGCAAATACAGAATGAGGGAATCAGACCCTGGACTAGTAAGGAATAATATTGTATCCTGTGAAAAGAGGGAAATAATATTACCCTTCCCATAAACAAATCTGAGCCACAGTCTAGATGCACTGTCTGATTAAATCACTTGTTCCAAGGTACACAGCTGGCAGATAGCATATTTCTCTGCACCTAATGTTTAAGAATGTTCCTAATTTTGCCTCACAATTTTGCTTTTTCTTTCATAAAACTGTTTTATTTTTTTTTTAGAAAATATGGGTGGTTACCATTAGTAAATACTGATAATACTTGCAGTTATAGTTACAGACTTCATTTATTTCTGGAAAAACATGCTAATTCACAGGCTCTTTTTCTATGGACTTTCTAAGTTTATACCACCGATATTTAAAAAGCATCTATAATTTGAGACCTTTTCTCCCTTATTATTTTCTGCTTTGTCCCTAACTGTAGAGGTAAAATGTTGAGAGCGATGGCATACAAATACAGGATGTGAGACTCAAACCTTGGAATAATACAGGATAAAGGTAATACTAGCTCATTGCTTTTTCAGTCCCCTCTTTGCATACAACACTTACATGAAAAATAAAGGTATAGAGTGTCCGACTTTCAATATTTTTCAGTTACCTTGTGAGTAGTTGTAGAGGGCCCATTCAAAAGTGAGCTGTTAAGTGCTGCTTCTCACACATGCTCTTCTCCTTTGTCTTTCAGTGCGAAATTATTCCATGACTAGAAGTTGAATGGCTACCCGCTCCAGGAAGTCTTCTGCATCTTATGCTTTTGATTTGCCCCCCCCCAAAAAAAAAAGGTAATGCCGCTACCAGTAACCAAGAGTATCCTCAAGCACATAAGCTGGCAGTCCCAGCCACTCCACTGAAGAAATCATTTCTCAGTGAAGCTGAAAGAATGTCATCAATGGCTCGGTAGTCACAAGTTAATCAGAAGAACACAAAACATTGACCTTCTAATGAAAAAGTAAAAGTTGCATGTCAACAGCCCCTGTGTTTATTCTTTACATTTCAACAGCTTCTTGGCATTGTTTCATTGTGCTTGGTTTCTTCTTCAATCATTTGAACTTCTCCGTCAGTCAACACCAGTGGGTGAGGGCAAGCAGGGTAGCAGTGTTTATTCATTCTCAGAGCTCCTTTTCTGTGTAGTGGACATGCTAACATCACAAATAAACAGACACTGACAACTCTGGGGAGATGTGTAAGCACTTAAACTGTGCTTCAAACACTTTAAAAACTGGTGCATTCACTTGTAAAAATTAGAAAGCTAGACAAGGGGGTCCATTTCCAGATAATCCAGAAACATAAATAGACAAGTAGTAACTCTGTGCCTCATGCTGTATCACATAATTAAGGTGTGCCAGAAGTAATTACAAGTTACATGTAGGATATGATGCTCAGGCTGCAGTTTGAATTGCTAAACACTGATGATGATAGCTGTCAGTTCTATTCCCTCACAAAGCGCACCTGGCTAGTAAGAGAAGGAGAGCAAACTCATGCCATTTTTCTACACAGTCAGTTCAGGGAGCAGCTGTTTAAGATATATGTGGATCAAGGTACTGGCATTCCCAATACGTGTGACCAATGCAGGCACTAATATGATGACCTGTACTCTTGCTGCCCTGAAGATCTGCAGTTTTGGCAGGTAGAGGTGAAGCGGCGATGTCTGAACGGTATAGTAAGTGTTTGATATTCCTTCTTGTCATATTGCTATTACCATTTTTTTCAGTCCTTCACAGCTCTATTTCTGATATGACTTTCTTCTCTTTAACAGATTCCAGGATATACTAAATTAACTATTGTGGGTGACAATCTGTTGTGTGCTGCTGGTGGCAACTATGCTATGTGTAGTAGTGTCACTATGTTGCTTTGTGGGATAGCACACACTGGGGAAATTTTAACCACCATTTCATACTTCTGCATCTTTGCATACACTTGTTAATGTAGCTGCTTCTGCTCCACTGTACCTACACCTGGTGGTATAGTTTGCTGTCCTAGCTGCGGGCACTCTGCTTCATTGTACATTCACATTGTAGTATAACATCCTAATGAGGCTGTTAACACAATCTCAGACATTTCCATGTTTCCTTGCATGTATATATGGAGCTGTATCTTTGCACTGTAACTGTAATGTGCATCTCTGTCACACCCACGATTGCGATATATGATGGCTTACATATCCCTTTTGTTCTACAGCATAGGCAGAGCGACAGAGACAGAGAAAGAGGAGAATTCTGAAGGTTGTCACATCAGCCAGCAGAGACTAATGGCACAGCAGGTTTACTTGTGTCCTATTTTCACACTTATTATGCATAACAGAGATAAGGATGGTGGAATTGTCTGACTGGGGGAGGCTTTTGGCCCATCCCAGATAGGTAACCAATTTCAATCACCTGCCCTTCCTTAGCCAGAGCTGAAGCATGTGACGGAGGTGCCAGATGACAGGGCAATAACTTTCTAGGTTGCTATGCATCAACACCACCTGCAGTGTGTATCAGAATCTCTTGACCAACTTACCATTGTGAACAGGTCATTTGAAATAAGTGTGGCCCAGGCCACTGGCCAACAGGACCACTATCTACTAGGTCCCAGTAATAACTCCCTGGGCTGGTTGTCAGCTGACATGATGCCCATACCTCACCCTCTTGCGAATGCACATCCACCTCTGTTCAACGTTATTGTTATATGTGTGCTTGTGTGCCCCTACAGATTCACCTCCCCCTACTCTCCACTTTCATACCTTTCACCTCTCACCTTTTCCCTTCTCTCCCCATATATACAAAATGGGTGATTTTCACCACATAAAAAATGTGCCCCACCTTCCCCAGCCCTGCTTTACCTTTCGGTCATCCTGTTGGAAGTTCCTCTGATTGGCATATCCTTTGCCTTACTTTCTTGCACCTCCCTTTCAACCACTTTCATGGAACCAATAACATATACAACTTGCTGGGCAGTCCATACTTCTCAGTCATTTCTGATTTTGAAGATTGTCCTGGATTTTGCCTCATATTTTTGCCCTGTCCCTCATTAAACAATTAGATTTTCTGGCAACTCATTGCAGATTACAGTTATTCAATAATACCAAATATTAGAGTTTCATACTTAGCATTGTTCAGAAAATGCATGTTGATGTAACATCTTTTCTGCTATCAACTTTTTAAGGGAACTACAGTGCAGTGCAGTCCGGCCTAATGATGGGAAAGAGAAGCTTACGTGGTCTACTGAAGTAATGGCTCTCCCCTCATGGGCAAGCAGTTACAGTCAATAGCTAACACTAAGCTTTTTTAGACAAGACTCTGTGTAGTCTGCAATCAGTAATATCATTTCAAACATGCTGCATTTAATATAATCACTAAAAGTAGTTAGATATGGTCAGAAAATACAAAACTGAAAGAAAGGGGAAAACATGGAATCTTATAATGTGAAGTGTAGTGGAAAAAATACAACTGATGTTACCAACAGAAGTATATGCTTATTAAAATATAGGTGGATTTCCCTTACTGGCAGATGCTGCTAGTTTAAGAATGTGAACACTTGGCTTAATTTGGTCTAGTAATCAATTTTTCATACTTTTTATGTGTGAGAAAGAACATATTTCAAAAGCCAAAATTGCAAATAAATTCAAAGAAAGTAAAAGAGCATCTACCAAGCAACTTATGGCAAAGCTGTGCATACTTAAAGACAAAAACCACTTCAAATGGTCTCCTTGTCACTGAACAATATTTTATTAACAGGAAAGGTTTAGTTTGTGTGGTCCTTCAGTTGCCTTCATGTATATATTTTTGGTTCAGACACTTAACTTTGTTAAAATAAGGTTCATTTCAAAATACAGCATAGTCATTTTAATATTTATTCCCCCTGAAATGTGAGAAAATCCATGACTGATCATTAATTATACATTTGTTTTAAAGTACTTGGAATTTTCCAGTTTTGCTGTCTTTGCCTATGGCTGTGTGTCTGATGAATTTTCATTCTGACCACAATTCTTTCTGATTGTGGCTACCTCTCCATTTTCAAATAGCAACACTTCTTGTAGTTATTATATCAATGAGATGCACTGAAATATTTTTTAAGCCAACATTCTTTATTTAATATTATTCAGAACATTTTGAGTCTCCAAGGATCTGTGGTTTTGGCTTTAGAACTAAGGGTTAACAAGAGATATGTCTTTAAAACATAAGAAAACATATATTTATACTTACTCATTTCAGCTTTTAAGGGGCCCATCCTTCCACACAGCCTTTGTAAAGCCTTGACCATGTCATTAAAGTGATTTTACTGTATCCTAGGGGACGTTTACAAGTAAAATATTCAGGCATTGCTCAGTTAGCAGTTCATTATTTTATATAGTTCTAAGATCCATATTACTGTGATTTGAATGAATAAAAGAATAAAATCTTTGTATCTCAAATTTAATCTGGTCCATTACTGAAGCTGTAATCTTGTACTGCCTTGGGCAATGTCATCATTTGGAGCTTTATAAAAGACCATCCCAAAGTAATGCTTCTTTTCATAATAGTGCTAGATCAGCATCTGTTGTGAGTGTGTGCATGTTTGTTTGTGTGTGTGTGTGTGTGTGTGTGTGTGTGTGTGTGTGTGTGTGTGTGTGTGTGTGTGTGTGTGTGTGTGTGTGTGTGTGTGTGTGTGTGTGTGTGTGTGCGTGTGTGCGTGTGTGTGTGTGTGTGTGTAGGTGCACTCCTACATAACATTAAATGTTCAAATGATTGCTGGTGGGGATAAGGTCAGAAAGCAATTTGTGTTAAGCAATCCCTTTATAAAAAACATAGATTTGATTTGCTAGAGCCATTAACATTGTGAGGTGGGGGTGGGGGGTCTAATACATTTTAACAGATGTAGATGCTTTGTTTGTGCTGTTATACTCTGGTCTTCCCGAAATATTAAAAGTGACAAATGAAAAAACAGTCAAAAATGTAATTTTATTTTAATTAATTTATTATCTGTGTAAGTGATCTAATCCTGTGGGGACCCTTTTTAGCCACAGCCCATTTCAAAAAGATGAGGGAAAATTTAATATACACATGGACAGCACAGAGTAGCCAATGAATTAGCACTATTTTAGGGAGATGGGAGAAAACTGGAATACCCTGAAGAAAAAAAAAAACACAAAAACACAATAAGAATATCTAAGCTACACACACATAGTAAACAAAGGTCATAATTTTGGACCCTGTAATGTGTTAATGAATCTGCAACCAGAGAGTCACTATGCTGCCAATAATTGCCATGATTCTGCACCTGTCAAGTGTAGTGCTGCATAACTCATCTAAAGATTGTATGTGTGCTGTGGGAGGGTGGGGAGACAGCCAAGAAAGATATTTGGGATAGATAAACCATATGGAGAAGGATACGGCATTTGACAAAAAGCACATATGATGAGTCAAACTGAAATGAGAGAAAAGTCAAGAAAAAAATGAATGCTAATCACTAATCCCGAAATAATTGTTGAGTTGTGCATGCAATGCTGTGGCAATACAGACAAGTTATTTGTACAAGTAACCATGGATTCACAGATCCTAATGTAAAAGTATCACAAAAGAAGGTTAGTTTTCTTACTGTGGGATTTCAGAATTTATTTAGAAATGGCAAGTCAACTGTGAGATGCATAAGATATGGCTAAACCATCAGTGCAAATGACAAGAGGGTCTACTCTTCCTTCTGTTTAAGTCAGTGGAAACAACCTCTGTCTGTAGCCCCACATCTGAGCTTCTGAGCTTATTCACAGAATTCATAGATGTATTTTTACAGGAATAGACCCTCATTCTTGCTTACATTATTTATAGTGTTAAAGATTAATTTGTGCAAGAAATTATGCATGCTGTAATTTTTCATTAATTTACATGTGTCAGTATACCTCTCAATTGTCCATATTTTCACAGAATGCACAGCTTTTTGCTCCATATTTTTCTCTGTTCCTCATAAAATGTGTGTTTTTCTCGATTTTTGTGGCAAATCAGTAAGGACTGAATTCACTAACTAATTGCATGCATTTGAGTTTCAGACTACATATCCTTAGTAAATGCATGGTAACACAAGGCCTTTTCTTCTAGCAACTTTCTAACTTTATAAGAGCGTTATTTGAAATCTGTGCCTATTTTGGGGGCTTTATCCCCACATTATTTTTGGCTTTGTCCAGATTTTTTCTGCTAAGAGGTTAAGAGGTATTATAGGTTTTTAAAGACTGTAACTACATTATATAAGGTTGACATAATTCCTTGGCCTACCTATGTACTCTTCCAATTTATAATACATGCTGTAGAGCTACACGCCCTGCTTGCACCCTATATTTATATAATCATTACAATTACCACACCTTCATTATTCTTTTATGTATGCATCTTGTATTATCACTGAACCTATCCCAAATGTCAGGTAGATTTTTATGCCCACTACCCCTTTAGTATTCATCCTTACATTGTTTTTTATTCTACCATTTCACCAGTTTAACATCATCGCCCCTCTTTCTAGAACAGATTTTCCTCTGAAGGAAACTGTCTGTATCTTATTAACGTTTTTGAAATATCTAAGAGTTTCTCTTATGATGATTACCTTGCCATGTGCTGTTCCTTGTTTTGCCTAAGGGACTTGAATTTTGGACTCAGGCCTTTATTTGTTCTTTTGACATCATCCACAAGATCAAACCTCCACAAGTAGTAATAGTGTTATTTACAGATTTCATAGATATCTCAAGGCCACTAAGACTTATGATCATTCACATCTTGCCAGTACCCTCCCTCATGCTGGACTTCCTTTCTCCAGGAGTCAATATAAGTAAATCCCAGAGTATGGCTTCATATCCATTCCTGTAGGTTATGTTTATAGAAAGATAGTGAGTCATACTGCTTAACATGCAGGGGAAGTTTATTCCAGAGGTTTGGAAAATGCTGGGTTATAAACTGGTCCTTCCACTGTAGTTTTTTTAAATCTTTTAGTGAATATTTAGGACCTTGGTTCTAGTATTAATGTTGATATTGGACCTACAGAGACAGGAGGTCTAGGACAACTATGACTCTTAACCATGCAGTAAGTGAGACACAGAACTCCCCTCAAAAATCTATAAGACACTTGGTGGTATGAATTTATATTTCAGCCTTTTCCCTACAGTCACTGTAACAGGACCTTCCTTATCTCCACCATGTGATTCAGTTTTTCCAATTGCTGGCTAGTCTGGGCTCACTTGTTACCAAAAACATCATCTGATGGCATCCCATATCCGCCTGCCCAAAGACTTATGGGCAGTTTGATGATGGCACAGGTTTCCAGTTATGTCATCAGGATCTATATTGGTGGTAAGGGGAAGATCAGCAGATAGTAATTGCAACAACCTCAAGGGAATCCTCCCTTAAATATCTTGCATTTTTAATTTGAGTTTATATCATATTTGGTCCTAAATACTGATGTTAGACAGTGCAGGACCAACTAGTTGAAAAAATCAGTTTGATTAAGCAAACTTCTTGAATAATCTAAATATTGAGATCCATAACTACTTACCTATCACACTCACTTGATTGTGCACATACAGATCCACCTCCCCATGCACACAGACACACACACACACACACACACACACACACACACACACACACACACACACACACACACACACACACACACACACACACACACCACTCAATATTCATGCACCAAAACACATCAAAAAACACAAAACATACTTCTTATAAGGAGTACAAGCTACCCCCCCCAAAAAAAAAACTTATAACCAAAGACAAGATTGCACTTATCTTGGTATAAGTGTTGTGTGGAACACAGAGTCACGCAAATGCACATCACAGACTCTTCAAACAGTCTGCACTCTGCCTTCACACTCTACATATCAAGTGCATCTTTCAGAAACACAACACATCCTCATACTACACATACCCAAGATTCTGACTACACACTCATACAAACACAAACACACACACCCAGAAACTCCTGACCCCTGACCAGTCAGTACAATAAAGCCTTTCCACCATACACATTGTAACCTCCACCTGAAAACACATGCACGTGTGCTCAGACACACCCTGCTAGACTTTGATCACTCACTGCAATACACAAAACAGACACCATATTGCAAGCATCTGAGCACATATCACTAACGCCTGTATGCATGTATACCACTACTTTTCATTTACTAACACAAACACAGATATATATATTTGTTTGTTTGTGTCTTTCGGCTTTTCCCGGTTAGGGGTCACCACAGCGGAACTCCGGTCCGCTAATGATTGGCAGTTGATTTTTACGTACCGGCTTGCCAGACCTGACGCACGACCTTTCATGCATGTCTCCACGCAGAACGCTCTAGCTGAGAATCGAACCAGACAGCGTCTTACTGTGAGGCGGCAATGCTACCGCAGCACCACCACCGCAGCTTATATATATATATATATATATATATATATATATATATATATATATGTATATATATACTGCGCAATTTTAACCATATATATATATGTATATATATACTGCGCAATTTTAACCAATTGCTACAGTCCTTACATGCACAAAAATGAAAGTTATATACTTACCATAACAGTAGATTCATGTTGTGTCATTTATGTCTGGTTCAGCTGTAGGTTGTTGGCCAGATCTGACCTCGGCACTGATTCTGAAGCTCTTCTGTTCCAGAACTCTGACTCCTTTCCTGTCCATAATTTCCTGAACTCCACCTCAGTACCTGAGATCAAGTTTTCCCCCCTTAAGATATTATATCCATATGCAGACAAATGCAGTTGTATACCAATCATATAAATTCTGTTCAAGACTAACTCCAGAATATAGGGCAGTAAAAATGGTAGGATTAGGGGAAACAGGTAGTAAGGATTGCTCCCAGACAGGGTATGCCAGAGTCGACCTGGCCATCAGAACCTTAGTTATGACAATCTGTAAGGGGGCAGGTGGGAGGGAGGTTGAACCAGATGGAAATCAGACAAGATGGATCTAATATTATAGCAAGTACATAACTTTTGTATCCGATGTTGTCTATTTTCATCCAATTCAGCTATGGGACAGATTACCAAGCATATAGACCCAGGTAGTATCAAGGAAGGACATTCCTGAGGATGGTGGAACCAAAGGACGAACATGATCTAGACTGTTCATCCAGTTTATAATGAGATATGAATATATGAACTGTTGACCAAGTAGCTGCTATACAGATATCATCAATAGGCAGTCTGCAGGCAAAGGCTGTTAAAGTGGTCAGTGCCCTTGTGGTATGAGCCTTTGGTTTAGATTGTAAAGACAAGATCTGTACATGAAGGAAATATTCAGATAACCATCTAGAGAGAGCAACTTTAGCCACTGGCTTGCTCAGTCTAGGTTTTGAAAATGCCACACAAACAATTGCTCTGACTTCCTGAACAGTTTGGTTCTATAAAGATAAAAACTATGGTGGTGATGAATGTCCAGCATATGTAGCACATATTCACCTGTGTTTGAAAAGCTTGGAAAAAAGACTAGCAGGTTTATTGATTTGCTTAAATTAACCTCTGATGCACTAGTTCTGAAGAAAACCCTGCCTTTGTGGAAGACCAAATAGGGTGGCTTGCAGGAAAGCACTTGCATCTATGAAATTCATTTCACTAAAGTAACTGCCACCAGAAAATTGTTTTCCAAGAGAGAAATTTCAAATTGACTGATGTTGTTGGCTCAAATAGTGGTTGAATCAATGCTTGTAAACTGATGGTAATACCCCAGGCAGATACCAGGTCTCTGATAAGAAGTGGTAGAACAAGAAACTCTGTACCCATGAGCTACCACATAGGTGGTAGTCTACTTAACACTGAAAGTGTGATAAGAGACCTTGGGACATAGGTGGATAGTAGTCTCTCCTTTGATAATCACATCGCCACAGTAGTCAGGAAATCCTTCTACGTGGCACACCTCATCACAAAAGGTTTCTCATACAGGAAAAAAGAGGTCATTGTTCCCCTCTATTCGTCACTCATTAGACCCATTATAGGGTACAAAACCCCTTTTGGTATGTACCTCACAAGACATCTACAACAACTAGAAAGGCCGCAGAAATACCTCACAAAGAGGATTACTGGCCTCAAACAGATGCCTTACGCAGACCGTCTCAAAAAACTCCAGCTTTACTTTGTCGCTTATCGCCTACTCAGAGGCGATCTCTGCCTAACATACAAAGCTATGTCAAACCCAGAGCTGTTGGACATGCTCCACTTAAAGAAATCCCAATCCCTCCGAGCTACACACTCTAGGGACCTAAACCTTGTCACCACAATAAACAGAACATGCTGGAGGGATAGATTCCTGTCAAGAGACTTCTCATACTCTGGAACAGACTACCTATCTATGTCAAACAGAGCTCCTCATTAGCACTCTTCAAGAATAATCTTGATGATTGGATGGGTAATAAGAAATGCACCCCGGGGATCACTTCTGTGGTTCTGCTTGACAGGGGCACAGGAAAATAATTTTCTTGGGTGGCGAAAGCCAGGGTACATTTTTGGCTAGGCTTGTATAGGCCCTAGGGCCAATAGCCTAGTACCTACCTATGAACCTATGAACCTATTACTCAATTTGCTTCTTATTTTTGTAGCTTTAATTTTTTTCATCTGTTAGATTTTCCCATGGCTTTACATAGTAATTTTTATCGCTACATTATTGTGCCATACTTTGTTATATTTTCTATTTCATCAATTTTTATTTTCCACAAAAATATTTTTCTTGGTAACATTTTGTTTTTCTCTTTTACTTTTTTAACATATTCAAAAAATTATCATACTTATTTTTATACAAATTTACTACTAATCTATCATCTTTTTCATTTATCCATTTTAACACTTTTTACAAACTTAATGAGGCAGCATATACCACTGGATTAATTAACCCTAAGCCTCCTTATAGGTTCATAGGTTCAAAGGTAGGTAATAGGCTATCTGCCTGAGGGCATTTACCTAGCCAGAGTGTGTCGGCTTTCGCCGCCCCATTGATTAATTAACTGATCCTCTGTCAAGCAGAGCCAATGAAGTGATCCCAGGGGTGTATTTTCTATTACCCATCCACTCGTCAAGGTTTCTCTTGAAGAGTGTTAGTGAGGGGCTCTGCCTAATGTAGTTTGGAATTTTGTTCCAAAGCATGGGGAGTCTCTGTGACAGGAATCTATCCCTCCAGCATGTTCTATTTATTGTTGTGGCGAGATTTAGCTCACTAGAGTCACTAGAGTGTATGGCTTGCAGTGACTTGGATTTCTTTAGGTGGAGCATGTCCATCAATTCTGAGTTGGACATGGCTTTGTAAGTCAGGCAGAGATCACCTCTGAGTAAGCAATATGCCACTGAGTATAGCCAGAGTTTTTTCAGTCAGGCTGCATAGGACAAATGTTTGAGGCCAGTAATCCTCTTGGTGAGGTACTTTTGTGGTCTCTCCAGCTGTTGGAATTGTCTTGTGAGGTACATCCCAAATGGGGCATTGTACTCTATGATGGGTCTGATGAGTGATGAGTAGAAGGGCACTATAACCTGTTTATTTCTAGATGCAAACCCTTTAGTAATTAGATGGGCCACATATAAGGATTTCCTAACTACTTTGGCAATATGATTGTCAAAGGAGAGATTACTATCTACCTGGGTCCCCAGATCTCTTATTACCTCTTCTGTATTAAGGAGGCTGCCACCTATGTGGTAATTCCTGGGTGTTTTGTTTTTCCCAGACAGGATGACTATGCATTTTTTGGCATTTAGCTTGAGGCCATGACTTTGACATCAGGTGTCCGTCTCAGTTATTCCCTTTTGGAGGATGTCCGTGTCAGCCAGAGAGTCAATTATGGCTCCCAGTTTGCAGTCATCGGCAAACTTGGTTAGCCATAGCCCTCCTGTGTTTGCCTGTACTTTTGAGAAGTATATGTGGAACAGTAGGGGTCCCAGGACTAAGCCTTGAGAGACACCACTTGTGACTGGTTTAGAGTCAGACCTGGAGCCCGCTATTCTTACCGTGTGAGTTCTGTCTGTAAGCCAGTTGGCAACCATTATCGTGACGTAGGGGTTTATGTTCAAGCTGGTGAGTTTTTCTGTAATACCCGAGTGGGGAATGGTGTCGAAAGCCTTGGCGAGGTCAAGGTAGGCTGTGTGAACAACCTTTCCCTTGTCCAAGGCCTTGGTGACTGTCTCGAAGAAGTCAACCAGGATTAGTAGGCATGATTTGCCCTTAACAAAGCCGAACTGGATCGGGTCAAGTGTTTGGAGGTTCCCAATGTCTTTGTTAATGAGTTCCATGATGATGCGCTCCATAGCCTTGCAAACAAGGCTAGTCAGGCTTATGGGGCGATAGTTACCAGGGTCAGTTGTGGCCCCTCCTTTGTGGAGTGGAATAACCATTACTCTGTGCCATTCTATGGGCATATAGCCTGTGGAGAGGCTGAGGTTGAACAGCGTGTCTTGGTGGGGGGTTAGTTCGTTCTGTTGTTCATGCAAGACGCAGCCTGGGACACCATCTGGCCCCATTGACGCTGTGTTTTTGGCTTTTGAAAGGGCAATTTTCACCTGTGCATCTGTGATTTCCAGGACACTACACTTTTCTGGTATTGTTGTGGGCCCTTTTGGGGGTGAGAGGGGGGGTGAACTTTGCACTGAATCTATCTGCCAGGATGTTGGCAATATCAGTAGGTTCAGTATATTTTGCGCTATTTCGCACTAGTTCAGTGCATACTTGCAAGTTGCCACTTAGATTCTTAACATAGCTAAAGAAGGCTTTGTGGTTATCTTTTGAATCCTTGGCTATTTTTCTTTCAAAGTTAGCCTTGGATGATTTTATGAGGGACCTTAGTTTCTTACTGATACTGATCAGGGATGTCTTTCCTTCTTGGGATTTGCTTTTTTTCTGAACTAGTTTCCTCCTTCTATTGTATAGCCTGTGTATGGCAGGCAAGGGTGCCCGCAGGCAGGTGCAAGGGGGTGCACTTGCACTCCCCTGGAATCGGCTGACTAGTTTAAAAAAAAGTTGTTTTTTTTTGTTGTTTTTTTTTTTTGGGCGCGTTCTTCTTTAAGAAGAAAGAAGTCCAGTCGCGGGTGTGCTGACATCATCGCTCATCGCGCAGTGCACATATTTTCAAGTTTGCGAGCGGGAACTGACACAGACGGTTTCGGGTTTGCAAGTGGGAACTGAGACGGACTTCACTGAAGATGGAGGCGGGACACGGACAGTTTCGGGTTCGCAAGCGCAATACACGGATACTTAGGAGTGCGCGGAAACTGAAATGGACAGAAGATGGGACATTTTCAGAGTGAGTAGTTGGACGAAAGATGGGACAGTGTGTGTGTGTGTGTGTGTGTGTGTGTGTGTGTGTGTGTGTGTGTGTGTGTGTGTGTGTGTGTGTGTGTAAAATGCCCCAGACCAGGTCTAGCATTTAATGTACTCTTCTAAGAATAATTATGAACGGGGAAAGCAGCAGTCAGAAGTCATGGTTAGGAATGATAAGTATTTGAATATGATGTGGATTTTGAATACCATGTTCTTGTGTGGCAAGGGCATTGCCATCCCAAGGCCTGTGTAACAGTTTTTTCCCTCTTTCAGTCCCTTAATTATTAGAATGATCTCCAAAGCTGTTGCATTTTGGGGAAAAAGAGCAAAATCATTCAAAATTACTATAGTTTTACACTCAGGAAAAGTCACAGTTGCTGCTGCCACAACTACTGATGTCTACTAATCATTATAACTCTGCCATGCTTTTTTAATTCAACAAGAAGAAAGCTTATTGTTTCTAAGATATCACCAATCCCTCAAGTAAAATAGAATTCCTGTACCATAAATGCTCATATGCAAGGTTTAATATTAAAGGAAATAGAATCAAGACAGTTTGTCCAACTTTACTCCCAGGGGTAAAAGAGCTAGAACTCATTTAATTAAAGCAGGTTTTTCATTCAGCAATTGACACTATGACAGACAACATTGAAATGACGAATTAGTACTTTTGTCTGCTGACCATTGGGTGAGTGGATGCTTTCAGTTAGTTCACAAATCAGTTTGTTTGTCATTCTGTCAATAAGTATACAAAATAATTTAACAGGAGATCCAGAATGGTAGAAAAAATATTTATATACATGTCTAATATTCTTCTTGCGTGTGTAAAATGTAAAATAAAATATGTTGCTCTGACTGTTTTGCACAGGGTCCCCTGGGTTCAAGACGTGGCAGTGAAATGTATGGTGGTAACGCAGCATTTTATTCTAGCAACTTTCCAACATTATACAAGCAATGTTTAAAATGTGTCCCTGGTTTTTAGCCTTTTGTCCCCCCCCAAATAAATTTTGGCTTTTTCCAGATTTCTTGTGCTGCAAAGTTCAGAGATACAGCTGAGTGTCGAGTAGATTTTACAAGGAGCTGAGAGCTGCAGGGGAGCAAAAGTTTAGTGCTGCTTATGTTTAGTCTGCTTGCATTGTTAATAGCACAACAAATAGTGTACTTGCTTTTGATGCTGAAGGCTGTGGGTTCTACTCCCACAGTAGGTAGATGCATTGCTGATACTGTACTGTGTTGTAAAGGGGGTGGATGCTGCAGTCCTTTTGGCAAAGATACCTAGTAACTATGAACCTGTTATCAGTTTGCTATCCATTCCCTATTGCGGTATTACTAGCTTATCATTTTTTTATTGCATGCAACAAAGGCAATTTATTCTTCAAGGGTAACAGACACTTTATTTGTAGATTAAACAATGACATATAAAGTTGTTTGCTAGCAGCAAGCCAGCAACCTCTTTATTAGTTACAAATTTCTTTAATGTGGATTTTACTACTTCAGAGATTGTGCATATTTTTACTGATACTGGTGGACTATAGAAGGTTGAGTAGACTTTTTATGATGGAAATGTTCTGAATTGGGCAGTTTTGTCATTGGTGTATGCATTTTGTTTCACTGTTTACTGGAAAAATGTTCAAAACAATAAATTTAAAATGCCCTCTAACAACTGTACTGTATTGTACAAGGAATATAATGTAATACAGTCAGGAAGGTGTATCAAAGAGCATGTGTATGTTATGTTTGAGGGGCCTATGATTTTGAAGACAGCCCAGAGTTAATATTTATCTGCCACTGGCAAAATGTATTTTCTTTGAATGTGGGTTTCAATGCTGTTTCAATGCATGTGAGTTTCAAGGGCAGAGAAGTTTTAATGTTGAGTCTATTTTCATTGTGAGACTGCATTGCTTTGTTTAACAGATACGTATTAGGGTTTGTGCTGTAAAATGCAAAATAAAACTTTCAAATGAAATCTAAATCATCGCAGAAGTAAAGCAGTATGCACATTATAGTGTTTATGGTAAATGGGGCAAAATAACCAAGGAATGGGACATTGGAATGGCTGCAGGGGGGAGGCTCCATTCGACCATGATTTTGTGAGGGGGGGTAGCAAACTCAGACAGCCCCGGTTGAACTATACCTCTCAGTTGTCCATATCTTTGCAGAATGAATAGATATTTGCTTCTTATTTTTGGTTTGTTCCTCATAAAATGTGTGGTTTTCTAGAAAATCATTTAGGAATGAAGTCACTAAATGACAGACATTGAGTTTCAGACGTCATAACCTTCAGGAAAAAGCAAGACTGTCTTAAGTTTATACAAGAGCAATTTTTAGTAGTGTTTGTATGTTCCCCCAATATATTTGGCCTTGTCCAGATTTCCTGCATTAAGAGGTTGAGAGGTACGTGCAAATCACTTTGTAGATTAGGAATATCCAAACCTCTCAATTGTCCCCAATTTTGGCTCAAAATGTTGCTCTCCCCTAATAATCCCTCTTCCAAAATGGCAATTTTGGAAGAAAATGTGGAGGGTTTCTAATTATATATAACTGTAATGATCAGTTATAGATTACTTTTATTTCAGAAATGCATGTAGATGCTCTTATTTTGTTAGCTGCTCAAGTTAACAATGTTAATATTAAAAAGGTGTCCCTTTTGACAGGTTCCCAGCTGTATTGTGTGGCAACTTTATATTTTTGCATCACATTTTGGTCCGTTTTCATAAAATTGTGGTTTTCTGGCAAATTAGTGGCAAGTCATTAAAGATTGAAGTTAGAAAATAATGGCAGACATTTGAGTTTCAGATTTTATACCCTTCAGAAAATTCGTACTAATGCAAGATCTACTACTGTTCTATTATCTAAGTTAATAAGAGCAATATTTAAAAATTGGCCTTATTTTTGGGGCTGTGTCCCACTTCTAGTTCTATGTATGGCTTTGCCCAGATTTCTTGCTCTGAAGTTGAGAGGTATGAGTGTCAGAGCCATCACTGTCAGCCAGAGACATTTCAAATTATGACATACTTATTGCACCCCACCCCCCATTGTAGTGGCTCTGGATGTGTCCAAGGAAGGCAAGGAGCAGTTATGCAGTGTAAGTGTGCAGCAGTGTAAGTGTGCAGAGTATTCCCCCATCCAAGGTAGATCACAAATACGACCGTGGCTTTTCATCTGTCTTTGATTTTGCAGAATGTTCTGGTAGATTTTTATACTGTTGATTTATGCTTATTATTATTCAGGAACTGCATGCTGTCACAGTGCCTTGTTGCTCTGTTTAAGTAGCCATGGTTTAATGAACATCAGGTAAGCTTGTTGGAGATTGTAAGATGCAAGTAAGCTTTAGTAAGCATACTGTTAAAGAATTACCAGCATTGAAAGCCTTTCCGTTGTTGCCATGCAGAGAATATTTACATAACTAGATAATGTATAAGCCTTGGGTATTGAAATGCATATGACAGTATTTGTAATAAAAGGACAGGATTACAGTATTTTCAGAAGCTCATTACATTTTATTGGAGACCAGTGTCTTATAGCAGTGTCTGTGTGTTAGTACACTTGTAGTTGGGTGGCTTTAATGGTATATGGTAAATAAGCATTGCTACCTTACTTAAAAGCCAAGCCCTGCAACAACTAGGTAAGCTCCACACTGAAGTCAAAACACAATAGCTCTGGTGGGTAAATGTACTCTGTAGTAATCAAAAAAGGCAAATGTTTGAAATAACTACAGCTTATATGCAAACACAATAGGTAGTGATGAAACAATGCTCTGCTAAAAATGCTTTAATGCTCCACATTGCTGAGCTGCAGATCAGTTATTATCACTGGCTACCAGGATTTCACCCACTTCAGATCAAGCACGGTGCCGTTCAGTGCAACCTTCCCAGAACTAATTCAAGTCTGACCAGAATTATTTGGTGTGTGTGTGTGTATAAGAAGGAGGTAGCATACCCCTCAGCTGTCCAGGTTTTTGCAGAATGTCCAGATTTTTGCCCCATATTCCTCCTAAAAAGGATTGAAGTTGCTAAATGAGACATTTCAGTTTTAGACGTCATATCATTTAGAAAAATGCATACTAACACAAATCCTGTTACTCTTCCAATTTTCTAAGTTTGAGAGCCATATTTATAATCTGTCCCTATTTATTTTAGGCTTTGTCCAGATTTCTTGCACTAAGGTTGAGGCCTTGAGGGGTGTGGTATGTTTGTGTGTGAGAGAGAGAGAGAGAGAGAGAGAGAGAGAGAGACAGTGAAATGCCTAAGTTAGAGTTAGCAGGTGGAATTTATTTTCAAGTGCATTTTCAAGGAACTGCGAGTTTTAAGGGAAGCGAAGTTTACTGCTGCTCATGCCAAGTCTATTTACAATGTGCAACTGTTTTGTTTAGCAAATGGTATCTCTATTGTGGTATAAAGTTTTAAAGCTATGTTAGTAGCACCACAAGTAGAATACTTGCATCTTAATGTAGAGGCTTGAGGTTTTATTCCTACAGCATGTACATTTGTATGCTGCAGTCCTGAGGATGTCCCCCTTTGGATGAGATGCCTAATAACTATGAATCTGTTTTTCAGCTTGCCATCCATTTTCTATTGCAATATACCAGCTTACCATTTTTTTAATTTAACATAGGCAATTTATTCTTTGACGGCAGCAGACACTGAATTTGTAGATGAAACACTGAAATATACAGTTGTTTTCTAGCAACAACCTCTTCATTAGTTTCAGATACCTTTAATGTGGAATTTTTCAGATTACTTTTACTTCGGCAGAGATTGTGTGTATTGACTGATATTGGTGGATTGTAATGAGTGGCCTTTTATGGTTGAAATGTTCTGAATTGGGCAGTTTGTCATTATTGGTTTGTATGTTTTGTTTCATTGCTTACTGGAAAAATGTTCAAAACTATAAATTTAAAACACACCCAAACAAGTGTTGCTGTATAATACAAGGGATATAATTCAGTTATATTTTATATATTATAATTAATACAATCAGGTAAATCAAATAACTTTTGCATGGCTCTAACAGTGTGCAAGGAGCCTATTGCTTGAAAACAGTTCAAAGGTAAATAACCTGCCACTGGCCAGATGCATTTTCTTTGAATGTGGGTTTCAGTGCTGTTTCATTGAATGTGAGTTTCAAAAGTAGAGAAGCTTTAATGCCAAGTCTGTTTTCGTTGTAAGACTATTGCTTTGTTTAGGTTTAATAAATGTCTATCAGTGTTTGGGCTATAATGTTTGAAATAAAAGTTGTAAATTAAATCCAACTGCCTGTAATCATTGTAGAACTAAAGCATAAAACAGTATGCACACAGAGATTGGAACAGTGTCTATGGCAAATGGGGAGAAATAGCCAAGTAATGGGACACTTGAATGGCTGTGTGGGCGGGGCTTGTGGTGGGTGGACTTGGGCGGGGCTGTGTTGGCAGGGGGCAGGGAGAGCTATGTGGGTGGGGCTCTTGGTTTGCACCCCCCTGCAAAAAGTCCTGCGGGCTCCCTTGATGGCAGGGGTCCACCAGACTGGTTTCCTTCTCTTAGAGGAGTCAGTCTTGGTTTTGCTAGGGATGGCATGATCAATGCATCCTTGTAGGTGCTCATAGAGTGCATTTGTAAAGGTTTCTGCATCTTGGGCAGCGTTATCCTTTAGGGTAGGGGCTGTGAAACTTACTGCCTCTGTCTTAAGTAAGGTGAAGTTAGCTTTAGAAAAGCTTTTTACTGTGGTTTCCTTAGTTGGGAGTGGTGGTGGAGTGTGGACATCCAGAGTGATTTGTTTATGGTCTGATCTGACCAGTGATGGGTTGACCTCTGGTGTGGAACACCTGTCGCCCATGTTTGTGATGACCAGGTCCAATATGTTTTCACCTCTGGTAGGGGAGTTTACCAGCTGATCCAGGGCATTTGAGTTGATGAATTCCAGGCAGCGCTGGGCCTGGGAGTCTGTACTCGAGTAGTTTTCCCAGTTAATGGTAGGGTAATTGAAATCACCCAATATCAGGGTGTTCGGTAGGACCTTCATGTTTTCCAGTGTCTCCAGAAAGGTGGAGTGGTGGTCCTGGGTCATGAAGGGTGATCTGTAGCAGACCACAATTTGCATTGCAGATTTGCCCAATGTTAGTTGCACATGGATGATCTCAGAGGTATCATGCTGTGACACTAACCTGGAGGTGTAGGTATCCTTGATGAATATGGATACACCCCCTCCTTTTGTGTTTCGGTCCATGTTTTGTGGCTGAAACTTGTGGTATGAGTTGTAGCCTGGTAGTGCTGGGGTGCTCTCTGCAGCCTTGAACCAGGTTTCAGTTACTGCACAAATGTCGACATTATCCATACTGAGGAGTGCTTCAAGCGCGTGCATTTTGAGATTTAAACTCCTGGCATTGAGTAGCATAACCCTCATTTTTGTTAATTGTGCTGTTTACGGAGATGGGTTTGACTTTTGAGCCTTGTCTAAAAAAGGCACTATGGGGGCAGCAAGAGCTTTGGCCAGTATTCAAAAGCCTAGGGGTGACAGGTGCAAGCCATCTCTTGTGAAGCAACGCGGTTTGTTGAGCATGGCATCCCAGGCTGACAGACACTGGATCCCCTTTGAATGACACCAGAAGCTTAGCCAATTGTTGAAATTGATAATTTTTTCTTTATATTGAGATATCATTCTTGGTGAGGGCAGGATGCTACTCAGGGTTAGGGTCATATCAGCCTGGGCTACATGATCAGAGAGCTCTTCCATGTCTCTTTTCATGTAGTCCAGGGAGATACGTCATTCACACCAACATGAACAATGACAGAGTCATATTTGTACTTGTTCTGGAGTGACCTGAGTGCTTGTGTTATGTGGCGGATTCTGGCTCCCGACAGGCAGCTAACAGTAACCTTCTGCTTGTCCAGCCTAGTGAGTGGGATGTCAGTGTGCCTGACTATAGAGTCACCTATTACTAGTGTGTTAGGTATGTTATTTCGCCTAAAGGGCTGTGATTGTGTGGCACACTGATTTTGTGTTTTATGTGTTGTCTGGTTTGTGACGGGAGGTGCAGGTTGTTTGGGTGTCTGCTTTGGAGGTCTCTGATGCTTTTGCAGGTTTTTATTAAGAGCCTGCGAGTATGATTTTGTGTATTTATGTGTATTTTCTACCAGTGCTGGTTTAGTAGGACTATGTGTGGCTGGAGGTGTGGTGCAAGTGTTAACCTTCTCCTTTTGACTGTCTGTTCCAGTCTTGGGTGGAGACAGCTTAGCCTCCAGTTTGGTTGTATAATTGCATCTCTCGCATATGTTAGTGTTTTGTGGTAGGAGGAGAGGGCTGTCTGTGTACATGAGGCAGTTGTAACATTGCCTCAGGATACCCACATTCACCAGCTGGACTGGAGAATACACCTGAAATTGCCCTTTGGTCATGCCTGAATAGTAGGGTGAGCTGCTTAGTCACTTGGTTGGTGAGGGTAAATAAAGAGCCTTGCCCTGCTGGGCAATCAAGTGTCAGGGTATATTAGTGCTTGTTATTAGGTCTGAGCAAGTGCTGGGCTGTAGGATGCTTTTTGAGTGCTCAGGTTGAGAGTTAAACTAGTTTCAAGGGAAAAACTGAAGAGGAGACTTAGTGGGGCCGGGAATAATTTGACCCTAGCTAACCGGCACTTCTTCATTTACATATAAAACTCCTCTTTTTATTGGGTTTAATCTAGAACCCCATATTAATGAAAACATTATCTGCAATAATTCCTTCTCAAATACTGTTGGCAGTATAAATACACTTGCTAAGGATGCTATATTTCCCACCCATACTGAATTTATCAAATAAGCCTTTGTTCTGAATGATAATTTATATGTTCTCCAGAAAAGATCTGGTTTGCTTTATTTCTTCTATTGTTTTTTCCATTGAATTCTATTTACATCTTTATTCCTAAATTTTAATACCCAACATAGACATTTTATTTATTAATATATATACCCTATCTTTACTACATCACCTAAACCTTTACTTTTCTCTTTATTTAAAGCCATCTCTATTACCTCTAGACACCCATATGTGCAATTTGTTACTTCTTTTATCCAAATTTTGTTTTTTGCAATTATTAGAATGTCATCTGCATATGTTAACAGAACTGGAATTCTTAACCCTTCAGGTGTTATATACCCTGCTTCCTTCATTTTGCAATTTATTTCACATACTATCATATTCATAACTAATGCAATGAGTATACAGCTCATTGGACATCCCTATCTTATATCACTTTTCATATGTATGTATTGGCTTAACCAAACATTTACAATTATTTTCACTTTATTATTATTATACATTGACATATATAATTTCCTAACTTTTTTCACTTATATTATATTCTTTCATTATTACCCATAAGATTTCATGTCCAATTGTGTAAAATGCCTTATTAAGGTCTCCTATCATGATTTTTGCTTCTTCTTTTCTATTCATAATATCATCCACAATTTCTGTATCATTAATAAATCTTGACAACCCTTCCCCTTTATACTATATATACCATCTTCCACAATATTTTCCATTTTAGCTTCAACTCTCTTCTGTATTATTTCCATAAAGATCTTTTCATCATTATTATTCAATACTATCGGTCTCCAGTTTTTTAATTGTCTTCTATCTTCCTTCTTCCGTATGAATTTAAGTATTCCACTACATAATTCTTAAATCTTATACATAAAACCTTTATTTAACCATTCATTTGAAATCTTTAAAATTATTTTTTTGACAATCCCTTAAATTTTTATACATTTCATATCCTATTCCATCTAGTCCTGCAGCTGAAACTATATTTTCACCTCTGGAAAACTAACCACTTGTCCACCACTGATGACTATTGCCTTTTTCTTCCTGTAGTGTGATCTCGGAATTGGAATATTTAAGTAGGGGCATATGGGGGGCTGGGGTGTGGGGGGCAAAGCTCCCCACTTTGGTGGGTTTAATTGCTTTACGGTTGTTTTTGTTAGTAGTGGCATAGTGATCAATTTCCCAGAGTGAAAGTCGCCATTCCGGGAATTCGCTGTTCTAAACTTTAGATGTTGTCATCTCGCTGTTAAGCAAGTCAACATTATGGTCAGACAATGTTATAAAGTAGAACCATATAGATAGATAGATATAGATATATACATACTTACTGCTATTACATCAACGATGTCAATGCCATGAATACCAGAGTTGCTAGTGGACCTTCAATGTTTACCTCTGCTGCTTGTACTTAACTCAAGCTGATCTAACATCGATGTGAGCCCACTGAACAGTGAAGGTGTTATTAGAGATCTGGAGACACAGGTTAACAGCAACCTCTCCTTATACCACCACATTGCCACTGTGGTAAGAAAGTTCTTCTATGTGGAACATCTCATTACCAAAGGTTTGGAATCCCATCCCTGAAGAAAGCCTTAAACACATGTTCTACATGGACAGTCTCAAAAAACTCCAGCTATTCTCTGTCTCATATTGTCTACAAATAGGCAATCTCTGCTTGACTTACAAAGCCATGTCTGACCCAGCTCTGTTAGAAATGCTTCATCTAAAGAAATCCCAATCCCTTCGCACCACATGCTCCAGAGACCTCAACCTCATTACCACAATCAGCAGAATATGCTGGAGGGACAGATTCATAACCCAGAGACTGCCCATGCTCTGGAATAGATTTCCCATACATGTCAAGCAGAGCACCTCACTGGCCCTCTTCAAGAGAAATCTTGATGAGTGGATGAGAAATAGAAAGTTCACCCCTGTGAGATCACTCCAGTGGCGCTACTTGATAGAGGCACTGGGGACTAACTTCGGGTGGCATGATGCCAGGGCACTTCTATGGGCTAGGGTTGCAAAGGCTCCAGGGCCATTAGTCTAGTATACACCTATGAACCTATGAAAGTTCACCAAGAATACCCTACTCCTGAGTTATTGCCAAGAAACCTACTTGAAATCTAAATGTCAATAAAGAAAGTTTGTGACAGCTACTAGGCCTGCAAGGCAGGCACCAAAGTAATGCTGGAGAAGAAAGTAGACCAGCCTGCTCTCTGCCAGATGGTAGGCTATCCAGAGGTAGAGAAAACAATACCAGTCTGGAGGAATTAAAGCCTCACCACTCCATAACCAGGAGGAGTCAGGGGACAAACAATAGGTCCAGCACTGCATACTGCCACAGGAGGGGGGAGGGGTAAGAAATGTCTGTCCTCACACTTAGCAGTGCAGAACCTGGGGAATGTGATCCAGTGGTGGTCTCTTTTTTACCCCAAGAAGGATTTCGAGAAGGGGGATATACTCAAGCAAACTGCAACCTTCACACAATCAATACTGATATGGGAGAAAGGGGACAATGGTGGTCCTTCTGTGGGTCCCAAGAACCAAGCCAGTACAGGGAGTCTAAACCACTATAACAGATACATAAATGACCTCCTTTCAGTAGCTTATCAGAACCAAAGGGTGAGTGTCTCTTTTATAAGTAAATATCTGGCTATCAGTCTGCAGATTACTACAAACCTTACCAATAACCAGAGGTCAGACTCAAACTTTGTTCATTGTAAAGGTGAGGTAAATACCTTAACCATTATGCCAACCCCCTCCCTGATTTTGAAACAGTGCAAGACATTCCACAGTTTCTTCTGCCAGTTCCCCCCAAACTCTGCAGAGTCCTTAGAACCTGAACCCTGCCTCAAACTACAAATGAGCCAACTGAAAATAGACTCTCCTGGCCAGAGAAGGGTAGACAGGACCAGAGGATTAAGGGTTGACTCCCCCACTGGACAAAAGCTAAACACTGGAGTCCAAGATAAGGACAAGAACTCAATATGTCCTACCCTGCTAAAGTAGTGAGGGAAAGATAATATTTCTGTCAGGAAGCAAAAAGTTTAGTTTCTAGAAGGAATACTAATTCGGAGACCAAAGAAGAGGATATGACCATACAAAACCCACAGAAAATCAAAATCACCTAAAAATGAGCCATCATGGAAACAACTTGAAAGCAGGTGCAATATGAAGATACAAGACAACTTCCACCTTGACTAGATATCCACACCACATACTAAGCCAGGCTGTGTAGGCTTTACAAAGCATAAACTCAAAAGTTCACAAAAATATGTGGGGCTAACAAGTCAGCCCTCCCCTAGCACAATACTTAAGGAGTACTATCCATCTTAAAGATATGGAAGAGCCATGGAATGTGAAGGATAGTTCCTGACCAGCTATACTGCCACTGCACCAGGATCTCAAACTGCATCCAGACAACATCTAGAAGAAGAGGGAATAACTACAAGATACCTCCTGATCCAAAGGTCATCTGCACTTCAGATGAGCTCTCATACTTACAGTGAGGTATAGCAATGGAGGCTGTGTCAACCTACAGCAATTAATACTCCTCTCTGCCTAGGCATGCGTACTCCCTAGGAGGACAGGGATTGCCATTATGGAAAGCAGATGGTCCTAGCTGAGAATGAGAACAAGTGTTCCATAAGCAGGAGCTTGGTGGTACTCCCTCTGTGGACAGATTACCATACAAAAGGATGTATTAAACAACACTTCCTCCCATCTTAGAAGTTTATCTCTGCCTAGATGATTTGAATTACATAACCTAGCATGAAACCTGAAGTGGCTAGAGGTGTTGAAAAGAAGAGGAACAGAAAACACTAAAAATGAGCCAAGCTAGAACAGATTCAGTCCAGCCAGGAAGTAAAGTCACATTCTGATGGCCTGGGAGGACGTGGTTAACAGGCCATGATGCTTTTCCATGGACTGTATGAACTTAACCCTCTATCCTTTGGATATTGGTAAAGATCTTTTCCACCTCCATAGTGCCTTTTTTAGGCAGTACCAAACTGATAAACCTCACAATTTAATTGAACCTGCTGGGAGAAGCATTTAGAGAAACAATCTAACAGGTATGTCCAAAAGCAGGTAGGTTGGAGAGCCACAATGCAGAGTGAATGGGAGTAAGGCACCGAGGCAATGGCAGGAGAGAGCAAGCAGAGAATGTGATGTTCTTGTGCAAAGAACGACCATATGTTGGGGTAGTCACTGCCGTAACCTAGAGGGCAAGTGCAGCATTTAACCAGGCCAAATTTAAAAATAAAGAAATAGCTAAACAGCTACTGTTCAGTGGTGTGGGGCTTGCTCCAAGAGACACAGCTGTGGGAGCTAAAACTATTAGGGAACTAATTATTTTTAGTCAATACTGCCATCTGGTGGCAGACATGGACATTTAAAGTAAGTGAAGAAAAGCAGTGTAAGATGAAAAATGTTGGCAAGGGAATAAAGAAATAACACAGGTTTGGGGGGGCACTTGGCTAGTGTGCAGGCGTTTCTGATGCAAATGCTACAGTACACTAAAACATACTTGGCAGCACATCCTGCCCCCATTCTCACCCACCTCCACTTTCATTAGATTTATACTCTCTACACTTCTCCCCCTCCTCCAAGTAGCCAATCCTCCATCCCCACCAACAGACCCTCCCCTCCAACCTATCATTGCCTCCTCCCTCTATCTAGTTATTCCCCTCCTACACTATTTAATCTCCTCCTATAAAAATCTCTGCTTACAGCACTACCCCCTTTCCACTCTAACCTCCTCTCTACTCAAATAAAATCATTTTCACTGCTACACTTAAATAACCACCACATATCTCCTTCAACATGTCACCACTATACCTTATTATCCCCTTCCTCCTACTATCACTGTCAACATCATACCATTCTCCCCTACATTACCAAACACCAACAACTACCCTCTCTCACAACTACTACTCAGTTCTCAACAACCCCACATACCTCATCTGCCCATACCTATTCCCTGTCTCTCCATCTGACCTCTTTACTACAACATAAAGTAACGCTTCTCCCTCCAACCTAATAACACACAGAGATTCCTTTACTCAAATCCTGTTCTCCTCTTTGCTTGGGTTCCTAGATACTCTACTCTTGGATGGTGACATCCACCCCAATCCAGGACCTACCTCCCCAAACTCTCACAAGCTATCATACACTACCTCTCCCCCTCAGATACTACAACAAATTTACTCTCCCTCACCTAAATCTCTAACTATTTTCTCTCTGAATATCCAAAGCATTGTTAACAAAATCATAGCTTTGCATTCGGGGAGCAATGTTAACTCCCCTCATATGCTAACCCTCTCAGAAACCTGGTTAAAACCTCATATCTCCAACTCTGAAATCCTACCCCCAGGCTACAACATCCTTCATGCTGATAGACCAAACAAGAGAAGTGGAGGAGTAGCCATCCTCTATTCTGGCCAACTTAATCTCTCCCCAGTCTCAACTTCCATACCCAGCTTTGCCCCTGCTGAAATCCTTATTGAAAACTGCCATCTCAACCCTCACAAAAAACTCACCATAGTATCCATCTACATCCCTCCAGGTGACAACACCCCTATTCTCAAAAACTTCCTCTCCTGGCTCACCCTACATGTTCCTTATGAAACTATTATACTTGGTAATGTCAGCATTGACTGGGCTTCACTTTCCTCCTCACCATCTACTCATACCTTCAACCTATTTGGCTTCCACTAACTTATTGCCTCACCTACAGGACCAACAAAATCTCTACTACCAGTTCTATAATAGATTGGATCCTTACTTCCAATCCCAGTCTCTATCATAGCCATGGCATTCTTGCAAACTCTCTAAGTGACTATTCCCCTACCTTTATTCATAGAAATTTCAAACATTCACCCAAAGAACACCAGTACAGAGAATGTCACAATCGGGCTCAATTTGATCCTGTCAAGTTCAACTATATATTATCCAACATCAATTGGAACATCCTTCATAACCTCCCCCTTAATGATGCTGTTATTACCTTCAACAAGATATTTCTAGATGTACTTAACACCATGGTCCCATCCAGAAATATCAGGGTAAAATCAAACTGTGCCCTGTGGCTCACAAAGCAAACACACTCATTTATCCATCAGAGAGATGCTGCCTGGAAAACTTGGACCAAGAATAAAACCCCTTCCCTACTGCAACATTACAAAAAACTTAGAAACTTGTGTAAAAAATAGTCATTAAAGACAAAAAAAACATTCCTTAACTCCAACCAGTATAACCCACACAATAACACCCCCCCCCAAATTTTGGTCTACCATTAACAAAATCCTCCACCCCAGTAACCTCTCATCCCCCAACGCCTTCCCTAACCATAGTGCCTCAGACACTGCCACTCAACTAAACAAGCACTTCATTGAAACAATTCAAAAATTAACAACAAATTCCTTCTGCCTCTGTCTGCCCTTTCCTCCCAGACCATCTCCCTCCAACACTTTCTCCTTTCAACTTGTTCCCACCACTTTCATCAAAACTCAGCTGAAAAACTCAAACCCCATTCACCCTCTGTCAATAAATTATCTCCATATTTCCTTAAAATCGCTGCCGTTTCCATCTCCTACCCTGTCACTATTCCCATAAATCATTCCATTACCAAAGCCCCTGTCTCTGACATATGGAAAGCCTTTTTCACTATCCCTCTTCATAAAGGTGGAAACTCCACAGACCCATTCAACTACCAGCCCATTGCTATACTCTCCCCCTTTCTAAAATTCTTGAAAAATGTGTCCACACCCAATTACTTAAACACTTACTGGATAGCAATCTTTTAACTCCCACCCAGTATGGATTTAGATCCCACCATAGCACATCTACTGCACTACTCTCATTCACCCAAACTGTAGAAGAAGCCTGCAACAATGTTCTAGTTTCCCATCTATTGCTTGATCTCTCCAAAGCTTTTGATACAGTCTCACACCCCAAAATGGTATCCAAACTTTCTGATCTCCATCTCTCTACCCGCTCTATAAACTGGATCTCGAGTTACCTATCTGATAGACAACAATCTATTCGCTGGCAATCTCTCACCTCCCCATTCCTACCCGTCAACACTGGCATTCCCCAAGGCTCTATTTTGGGTCCACATTTGTTCAATATCTTCACCAACCAATTACACACAGCCACTAAACTTTCCACTCTCTTGCAATATGCCAGTGACTCAACCCTCATTACCACCACCCACAGGATCCCTGAACTCCTTGCTCTTACCCAAGACACCCTCGCCTCCATTAAACCTGGCTCACCGATAATCAACTAATACTAAATCCAAAAAAACAAAACTGCTACTTTTCTTTCCCAAAACATTGGCTCATCATAAATACTCCTTCTCCCTTACCTCATTTAACAACACTATCATCATCCCTGAACCCTATACTAAATTACTTGGCGTCACTATCAACGATGAACTTAAATTCGACATACATATCAATCCCTGTATAAAGAAAACACACCAAAAACTTGGTCTTCTGTACCATAATCACAAACTACTCTCACCCTCCACCAAACCCTCCCTGGTCATGTCACTTCTCTTACACTGTCTTCTGTATGCAGCTCCAGTCCTTACTAACTTTCAGTCATCTCTTCTCTCCAAATTAGAACAAACTAGATTTGCTTCCAGTCTTCCATATAAAACCCACCACTGTCTCGCCCTTAAATCCTTACAATGGCCTGAAATCCACAAACAACTACTACTTCCTCAACTACACATTACTCACTCTGTTCTCTTTAACTCCACATCCCGTCCCTCCATCGCTAACATTATATCACTCTATAACCCACAGCATCAGCTTTGTACATCTGACAAACTTCTCCTAGATATCTACAAACCTACAAAGGATATAGGAAAGTCCCTATATAAATTCTCTGTTGCTCATACCTGGAATGCCCTTCCCCTCAACTTAAGACGTATTCCCAAAAAACACAAATTCAGACTTAAGCCTAAACAATACCTACAAAAGACCTGGCCCTGTCCTTGTCAAACTCCAACCTGAAATACTGCTGCTTTCTTACCATTTCTACACCCTTACCCATAACACACCTTCTTATTTTATATTTCTTTTCCTACTGTATACCTACATCTTGTTCATGTACATACTTTTTACTCATTTGAGTCTATGGCTGCTACTTGTATAAATTGTTGCAAAAGAATATACTTCTGATACTGCACTATCTTATGAAACTTGAACACAACCGTATAAATTAAATTGCTTCTTTTTTTCTTGATGTAGAATTTCTAGAATGTACTCCACTGTAATTGTATCAAACGCATACTTCTTAAAATTTGTAAAAAAAACTTTTGCAAAATTGTAACTTGTATTTTGGAGCTTTTCTCCCTGGGTCTCCACTGAAAATGAGCCCCTGGCTCAGCTGGACCAACCCGGTTAACAACTGACAATAAATAAATAAATAAATATCTGAGGGCAGTACTGCTCAATGATAAAAGTCTTAACAAGAAACACTACTCCCTGCAAGCCTTCATCTCCCTGGAGAGTGTAGACATCTGTGCAGTAACGGAGACATGATTTAAAGTCATGGACAATAGCCCAGCAATGCAAGGTTATAATGCCTTTCACACCTTTAGATCAGCTACTGCACAGGAGGGAACTAAAGGCAGAGGAGTTTCAGTCTATATTAAAAACAACCTCACATGCAGCTCACCATAAACAGGGTCTCGTACCACATCCTTGCAATCTATAGGTCCTCTCCATGTCCCAGGAAACACATACTACCTATCTAAACGTACTAGAGTCCCTCACCATTCAAACCAATATGATATTAATGGGAGATCTTAACTACTCCTCTATTGATTGGGAATCTTACACCACTTCTAATGCATAAGCCCAGTGATTCCTAAACTTTGTTAACACCAACATCCTGGAACAGTTGGTCCATTTTCCTACCAAGGGTACAAACAGCCTTGACCTTGTACTCCCAAACATGGGGGCCAAAGTTCTTCACCCAATGTAATGTCTTCACGCAACAGATCTGACCATAAGGCAGTATTGCTTGAAGCAAAAATTAAATTCGGGGATCCAGCAAAACCAAATACCTTTAGTAGCTATACCAAGGCTAACCTCCCTCTACTTAGTGACTCCTTGGCTAAATTCCAAGCACCCCCAAACCAAGTAGTATATGCTAAGCTATTTACAAAACCTCTGCACAGACATATTGATAGCTGTATAGAGTAATCTGTGTCCACTCGTATTAAAAATAAGACAAACTCAAAAGACAAGCAATCCTGGTGGATTCATAATATCAATCAGTTATACAACAAAAGAAAAAAATCTTGGCCAAGCGTAGGAGGAACTAAGCCATACATACAAAAAGTCCCCTGACCAATCTAAACAGGCAGCTAAGAGGGTTAATTAATACTTCAAAAACTAAATTTGAATAAAAAATAGATTCTCAGGCAAAGGACAACCACAAAGCTTTCTACAGCTATGTCTGTAACCTCAGAGGAACTATGCAACAATGTGCAGAACTTATTGTAAATGGCATCACCCACACTGAACTGGAGGCCATTGTCAATCTTTTGGCTGCCAGGTTCAGCTCAAATCCCCCACTACTCCCCTGATAGTACAAAGGCAATACTGCATACCACAATTCTCCCAACCATTACTAGGTAACAGGTCATCAATGCACTTTCCAAGGCCAAAAACACTGCATTGATGGGGCCCAATAACATCCTGGGATGCTTAATAAATAGCATGAAGCATGACCCGTCTGGTCTACTTGAATCACTGTTTAACTGGAGCCTACAGTCAGGTTTTGTGCCCAAGGAATGGAGGATGGTTACAGTCATTCACCTACACAAAGAAGGTCCAACCACTGATCCAGGTAACTACAAACCCATAAGTCTGACCAGCCTCATATGTAAGGCCATGGAAAGAATAATTATTTTCCATGATTAATGAGGACATAGGCAACCTGCAAACATTGGACAGATCACAGTTCAGCTTTTTTAAAAGAAGGTGATGCCTGTTAAATCTGGTGGAAGTTTTGAGAGGGTTACCCAAGCACTGGATGAATGCAAGACTGTCCACACAGCTTACCTTGACCTGGCCAAGGCTTTTGATACAATAACCTACTCAGGCATTATAGACAAACTGACTAATTTAGGTATAAATCCTTTCATGACCCACTGGATAGTCAACTGGCTCACTGATAGGACTCAGGAGGTCAAAGTAGGTGAGGTCAACTCCACCAAGAGGCCAGTCACTAGCAAAATCCCCCAGAGCTCAGTACTGGGCCCACTCCTTTTTGGCATCTATTTCTCTGAAATGGAAGCAAATGCTGAAGGTTTATAGCTGACTAAGTCTGTAGATGATTGCAAGCTGGGGATTATCATTGACACCCATACAGACACTAGCATTCTTCAAGAAGGCTTATTTCTGACCAACAAATGGAGCCAAAGCCATGTTTTTAAACTCAATGCTAAGAAATGCATAACTGTGAACTTTGGGAAGTCAACCATCCCAGCTAATTATCATGTTGATAATATGCCCCTAAGAATTGATTCAGTGGTCAGGGATCTGGCTACACAAGTACAGTAGCCTTACCTTCGTCCACCATGTGGCCATACTGGTGAAGAAATCCTTTTATGTTGTGCAACTTATAAGAAAGGGCATGGCATCTAGGTCCAAAGAGGTCATTATCTCACTGTACTCTGCCCTTATCAGAACAGTCAGAGAGAACAATGCTCCCTTTGGTATGTACCTGACCAGGCATATGCAGCAACTAGAGTGACCTCAAATGTTCCTTACAAAAAGAATACAAGGCATAACAGACATGCCTTTTGCAGAGTGCCTTAAAGCCCTTTCCCTCTACACAGTCTCCTATAGATTGCTGAGGGGTGATCTATGCCTGGCTTACAAGGCATCCACAAACCCCACCCTTATGAATCTTCTGCATATTCATAAGTCAAACAGTACAAGAAATACAAGGTCTAGGGACCTGAGTTTTTGTCAATGACTTAAAAAGAACACACTGGAGAGACATGGAGCAGGCTTCCCATCAATGTGAAGCTGAATTTGTCTATTACCCATTTAAGCACAATTCAGACCAGTGGATGGGGTACAGGAAATTTACACCAGGCCTGGCATCCATGTGCCTTATGGACAGCGGTAGCTTATAAATGCCTGGCCCTCAATGTCCTAGTTAGATACAGGACATCATTATTCTTTTGGGAAAACTTGGCTAGGCTTAGAAAGGCCCCTGGGCCATTAGTCTAGTAACAATCTATGAATCTTCCAGGAAGGAGTGGCCACCAATGACCCAGAGTTATGGATATCCAGATCAGGCTGCTCCACTTAAGAAAAGAAGAAAACTAACAAGTGTCCCCACTGGAGACCTTATCCACTTAATGTCTCTCACAGTAGCCCTTCAAAGAACTGGAGGAAACTATTTGTTTTCTGGAAAACTCATTTGGCTCAGGCAAGGGAAGAAGTATTTTAACTCCTGTAGAGTCCAGCATGAGTACGGAAAGAGGAAAACAGAGGTTATTAAGCACATGTGCACCATTTTCCATCTCCTAAAAGTGAAGCAATACAAAAAGTGGGGCATAAAACCCTTACCGTGGGTGCAGATGACCCTTCCTCCAAGCCATGGAGACATCATGAAAGGATTGTGATCCTTACTCAAAGAAGTCTGTTCTGTCAAAGGGAGCCTCTAGCTCATCCTAGCTACAGATGATCTCAGTCACTCCCACCTGCACAGGAACTCAGGAATATCTGCTGCCCTAGTTAGGGTGTCCATCATATCCAGAACACAGTGGTCCAAATTTGTTTCAGCAAGGGCACCACTGGACAAGGTATCAAAGAGGCCATCCTTAATGACTGACACTGTGATTGGGCCATGGTCCACCAGTCTTGACTAAAGAAAAATGGACCAGAGCCTGGATAGATGCAGAGCATATTTGATTATACTAAGCCTAGCTGTGGCAGAAATGAAGATTCATCTTGTCCATCCTGCTCCCTTTATGACACATCCTGTTGCTCACCTAGGGGAAGATTGAGGTGACAAGATATCAAGTGAGCCCTGTGAAGTTACCTAAAATTCATGCTGGAAGTGTCTGCACAAGTTGTTACTCCAGTCTGGCAGACAGCAGTACAAAATAAAAGCTCTTGTGTGTACAACAGCAGTTGAGTACTGCCTCCAGTCTGTAAGATGACATCTTAAAAAGTTGTTTCCAGAGGAATAATGATCAAAGTGTCTAAAGATGCCTTCTCACAGGATCAAACAGTATGAATATAAACAGCACAAGTCCTACTTTTAGAAAAAAAAGTATCTGTTAAATGGAAGGTTCAGACTCTGTAGTTTCATCCACAGCAAGTATAGTGACATCATTAGCCAGTCTCAAAAAGGAAACAGGCAGGGTGGAAGACCAGCACCTTCTACATGCTCTGGAAGCTTGACTGCACTATAGTTCTGTGAACTTCAGTGTGACTTGAGTGCACTCAAAGATTTTGAGAAATGAACCAAAAAACTGGTAGTCCATGAGTACAAAAAGGTACAGGATGACGAGAAGCCTGCACTGAGCCTAGTAATGGCATCCAACCAGGGTCCTTATGGGTGAACTCAGACACTCCCAGGCACCTGAAGGTTTGCAATTAAGGTCCAGGCCCATGTCTAGACTTACCCTCTTTCTCCTCCTACTTTACCAGGACTGAAAAGGGACCTCTGGAGACATATCCTTGGCTCCAGATACACCTGATCCATGACCAGATTACTTTAGGGGCCACTCCACTTAATCAGGTTGGATAGTCTAGGCTGATCAAGTGGGGGAGATGGCATGAACACTTCGGGATGTACCCCTGATGATGGAAGCCATGGCTGCATCTCTTTCCAGTTTCAAGTCTTTCAGTGAAATTGGTAGCAGAATAGGATCCATTCCTCATTAATTAGGTATGATCTCTGACCCTGAAGTCCAGGCGTCTGTCAACAAAGCTGCCTCACCTTTGTGAGAACAGAAAACTGAGCCGTCCTCTACACAATGTCTAAAATGTTTAAATGCTGGATTACCTAGTGGCTAAAGTGGCCAAATTAATGCATGAAAAGCCTCCCCCACCTTTCCACAGCTAACAACCACAATAAGATGGAAGAAAATATTTTCTTATGAGCAAGCACAGAAATGTTTACAAGAACCTAAATAAGTAATATCCAAACTATGTAATGGCAAAAAAAGAACTGGAAGAAGATGAGGGTGCTCATGAGGCATCCTGAAGTGGGAAAGTCTGTCTGTGAATAAGAGATGAAAAGAAAGTACAACGTTAAAGGTACTTAAAGAGTAGATTAGATAGGCTTATTGTCTCCTTCCTCTATCAAGCAAATATAATATAACTTCTGAAAAAATATTGTCAAATACTGAAAACAGGTAATGATAAATGAAAGTTACATACTCACCATATCTTCAGATCCATGTTGTCTTTTTCTGTCCATCTCAATCTATGGGTATTCCAAACCCAACTAGGATCTGATGCCAGCACCTCAGAATCTTCAGTCTTAAGCTCCTTTCTGCCTCCTCTAACCACAATGCCCTGCCCTAACAGCATCTCCTCAGATCAAGTTTGTCCTATTCATGACCCCACACTAGCTTTGAAAAGACCTATACCCTTTCTGACAGATAGGGAAAGCAAGGAAAGGACAACGGCATTATATGGGTCTCCCCAAAGGAGAGCTGCAGGGTTGGTCTGCTCAGACAGCCTGGAGAAGTGACAATTTAGAAGGGGACATGATGGAATGGTCAGTTGAGATGGATGGAAAAAGACAACATGAATCTATTGTTAAGGTAAATACATAACTTTCATATCCCATGCTGTCTTTTCTGTCCATCTCAATCTATGGGACAGAGTCTCCAGTCAGCAAAAATCTTGGGTGGTCTTACAAGAGAAAATTCTGCAGAATGACAGAGCCAAAGAATGATCTAGATCTAGAATGTATATCTACTTTATAATGGCTCTCAAAAGATTGAGTGCTAGACCAGATAGTGGCCACACAAATGTCTCATAGATGAAGAAAAAAGGCAACCAAGGTGTCAACTTCTGCAGTAGACCAAACTCTAGCTGTGCTAGGTAAAGAAACTCCTTTTAAGTAGTATGCAAAGGAAATGCAGCCAGAAAGCCATCTGAATAGGGTCATTTTAAGACAGGTTTGTCCAATCGAGATTTGGAAAATGAAAATAATAGGTCAGTGTTGTCTTTCTCCATCTAGTTCAACCTGCAGGTTAACTAATCCAAGTCAGATCTGAGACCATCCATATCCCAAAGACTTCAGTTTGCTGAGCTCCACCTCTTCTACCCATAATGCCTTGCTCAACTAAGAATACCTTAGACTGAGTTTGTCCTTCTGTGGCTAAACTTACCAAGTACCATCCTAATGGGAAAGACACCAAGGACCCCCCAAAAAAGGCAAACAACCTCCCTGATTCTGTCATCTTATCACCTCAACACACACACACACACACACACACACAGACACACACACACACACACACACACACACACACACACACACACACACACACACACACACACACACACACACACACACACACACACACAGCCATGGGCGGGGGGGGGTGAACTACATGGAGAAAGACAACATGGATCTATCATTATGGCGAGTACATAACTTTCATATCCGATGTGGTCTTATCCATCTGGATTCAATCTGTGGGACAGAGTCCCCAGCCACCTAACACAGCATGTTCTATGGAATGATAATATGCAATACAATGGAAACAAAGGAGGTCCTAGACTTTGACACAAAAGAGTGAGGACCTACCGAAGTAGCAGCTGCACACACACACCATCCAAAGAAGCTCTGGTGGAAAATGCCATGGAAGTTGACACAGCTCTGGCAAAATGACTTTGGTTTGTGATGCAAGGACTTTCCCTTCAAACTAGATACAAAAGTAATATAATCTGACAGCCACTTGGATAGCGTAACTTGAAATACAAGTTTACCCAATTGAGACTTTGAAAAGGAAACAAACAACTGGACAGACTTCCTAAAGGATTTCGTCCTGTCTAAATAGAATCTCAATTGTCTATACAAATCAAGGCAATGAAACAAATGTTCACCTTTGTTGGAGAAATCAGGAAAAAAGACAAGAAGATGAATGGCTTCATTCAAATTATTCTCTGTACCCACCCTGGGAAGAAAGGGAGGATCCATGCAGAGGGACACCATATCCTTATGTAAAACCAAATACAGAGGGACTGTAGAGACAGCCTGCACACAGACATATGCCTGGCAGAGGTGAAAGCCAAATAATAAAAACTTCAAATCAATGGTAGCAGAGGGCTCCAAGCAACAGATTGCCAACACCTGCAACAAGAAGGGCAAATCCCAAGGTGTAACAGGATGCTAAACAGCAGGGCACAGCAAAAATGTTCCATTAAAGTGGACTTTTAAAATATTTAGAGCATTCAAAGGCATATTATCCTTAACAGTATGGAAATTGAAAATGACTGCTAATTGCACTTTAATCACAGAATAACTGGAACCCAAGTTAAATAAATCCACAAAAAGTCCAGAATTGCCACCAAAGGGGCTGAGAAAGGATCAAAACCCTGATAATTAGCCCAAATAGTGAAACACTTCCACTTGCTAGCTTACACCTTCTGTGTAGACATCTTCTGGGAGGAGGACAAGATATGCACCACACTGCCTGAAAGCTTATGATTTCTGTGTTTCAGGGGAATTAGAGAAACTATGTTTATCTTGAGAGCCTGGAGGTTGGGTGGATCCAGAGACACTAGGCAAATGATGAGATTTGGAAGGGGATCCAACACCCAAGGTGCATACGCCAGAAAAGGCCAAAGAAAGAGGAACCAAACCTGACGAGGCCAAAAATGAGAGGAAGATTACAGTCACTCTGCAGTTGGCTGCCTTCTGAAGACATTTTATTATTAACAGGGTCAGAGGATATGTGTATAATTGACTTGGGAGGCCAAGCATGCAGGAGAACATCCCCGGTTAACTGCTCCTGTGGAGGCACTAAGGCATAATAGTTGCTACAGTTGGTGCTGGATGGGGATGCAAAGAGTTCACAACATGGAGTGCCCCAGTGCCAAAAAAATCCAAGCAGCAACTCTTGGATTCAGGGGCTACTCATGAGGAAGGAGAATGTTCTTGTTTAAACTGTCTGCCAAAATGCTGGACTTCCCCGGGATGTGTATGGCAATCTGAGAGGAAATTTCCCATTGCCACACCCTCATGGCCTCTCAATAAAGGGGAAAACACTGGATTCTCCCTTGTTTGTCCTGAAACCAGATAACCAGCATATTGTCTGTATGGACTGAGATCACACCCTTTTGAAGAATGCCTGGAAAGCCTGCAACACAAGGAACCACCCTCATCTCCAATACATTGATGTGAAGATTGGCTTCAGAGGACCAGGTCCTTTGAACTGTCCTCCCTTTAAAATGTTCCCCAACCAATAAAGGGGGTGTCTGCCATGCCCTGTGGGGGGCAAATGGTCTCCCATTGGACACCAAGGGAGACTCCAGCCACCCCCAGACCTGATCTCAACATACATTCATCAGAATTATGGGAAACTCCTTTGGATGTGTTAAGTAAGGCCACTGCACTGTCAGAGTTCACTGCAGAGTACTCATATGGTACCTGCTAGCGGAACCAGACCAATGGAGGCCACCATGTACCCCAACAGTTTCAGGAAAAGAGAAGCCAGAGGCTTTTATAAGAAAACAAAACATCTACCTGTGACAGAAAGCTTGAAACTCTGGATGCTGGAAGTTTTGCAATCTGAGAGATGGTATTCAAGTGGCAACCTATAAATTCTAGCATCTGGACAGGATGAATACTTGATTTCTGGTAGGTCACCATGATTTCCAAGGAACTGCACAATTGGAGTAAGGTGTCTCAGGCCCTAACTAAGATGCTCTCGTGGGGGCAGTTTGGAGCCAATTGTCTAGGTTAGAGAAGACCTGAAACCCCTGCAGCTTGAGTCAGGCTGCTAGACTGCTGTGCAATTGGTGAACACCTGGAGGACAGTGGTGAGACCAAATGGCAGTGCTCTGAACTGGTAATGATCATCCCCCAGCCAGAAGTGCAGAAACCTCCTGGACTGCCTCTCTATCTTTATATGATGGCAGGTGTCCTTGAGGTTGATTGAGCACATCCAGTCATCCTTCCTCAACAGAGATAATGTGTACTGCACCGTGACTTTCCAGAATCTGGTTGGTTTTACAAAAGAGTTGAACTTGCTCAAATCCAAAATTGGCCTGAGGTCCTTGTTCTTCTTTGAAACCAAAAAGAACCTGGAGTAGACCCTGTATACTCATTCGTCTGGTGGGACCTCTTGGATGACATAATTTGCCAACAGCTTCTGAATCTTGATGGCTACTTCCTGTTTCTGATGGGGTGGAACATCTTGGAGATGTGTGGGATTTAAGTTCAGAACTTCTAAAAATGGAAATGAATAGGATTTGGATAATGCTGTTAACACCCAGGTATCCAAGGTGATGGCCTCCCAAGCTACTGGGAGTAGAGACAAATGACCCTGACTGCTCCAGAGTGGAACAGTTGGGCAACCCTTCAGGAATGCTAAAAGGGCCTCTTAGTAAAAGCTGAATGGAAGCCTTGATTCTGTGGGCTGCCCATGCCATGCAGGCAGCATCCATTTTGGTTACCCCCTCCAGTTATGATGAGAACCCTGAGCAGGAGAATCTTGAAAAGACTTTTGCCGAAACCGGTTTGTAATTTTCTGGAGCATTTCTCTATTTATTGCCACTACAATAAATAGTTATTGGTGGTTCACCTCATTTGTGCTGGCCGGTTGTGTGTTTTTTTGACTTTTAACTTTATTCTGACCTTGCACTCTTGCCATACTTTAGTACTGCAGCTGTGTGTTTGCTTGGGACTGAGTATGCTGTTGGAAGTTGGAACTAATGGCTCTCCCGGTTGCAGCACCTCTCTGTTTTATTGCTCCAAGAGTTTCATTTTTTGGGGGATTTATTTGCAAGTTGGTGAATTTGTGGGAGCAGTTGGTGTTCCATAACATCCTGTAATTGTCCTTGATACGGATATGGGGCATACTCTGGATTTACCCAGCTCTTATTTCTGGATTAGTGTCTGATAAGGATGACTTGTGTGTGTTTGAGCATTTGGGCTCCAGAAATGTTAATGATTCAGGTACTGTCTCTAATAATGCTCCAATTTGTGAGAAAGCATTTGAATGGCAATGTAATGTAGTTAAAAAGCTTTGTGCTTGTGTTTGGCATTTGAAACTTTTGAAAGCCTACCATTTTAAGGGGTATTGTCCACAAGGACTGCGAGTGTTTATACAATGGTATATGAGACTGACAAATGTTTAATTAAAGAATGGGCTCAAGCACAACAAACAGCATCCATGATGTTTGCAATGGTGCTTATGGCATATTATGAAAGACAGGTCTCAAAGATTTTGGTTGAAGTTATGCATTATGTCGAACAAGCTAAGAGCTTTGAGGAACAGGCCGAATACAACAATTGCTTTAGAGATTTTTCTTCTGTGCTTCACTTAAGAAGGTGAACTAAGAACACGTAAAATTAAAAAAAATTAAAAGAGACAGTGCTGATTATGTTAATGGGAGAGCCTTCAATATCCATAAGTCAGTCAAATATAATACGGATAAAGAAGGTTATTCTCAAGAGTTGGTAAATAAAAATTGGAAAAAGAGGCCCCAATTCATTTAAAAAAAAACATGGACATGGACTGGTTCTTCTATGAATGATTCATCCTCGACTACAGAGACTGATGTGGAAGTTTCTAATGAGTTGCCAGCAGCCAAAAAGAGGAATCCTTTGGTACCAAAAGAGCTGGACGCAAACATTCCAGGAGGGCCAACGACATTAGAAGCGTTAATTTGCTCAACGGCATCAAAATAATTGACTCTTCTATTATACACAATGTGTCTTCTATTGTGTTAACTGCATGTGAAAGAGAAGTGCTGAACAAGGGATTGGGGTTTGTTCCAACACATATGGTGACCGAAAAGGTTTTTGTTAATGATCTTTTATTTTTTGTAGAAAGTTGAATTTAATGTTATATTTTCAGAATAATAACACTCTAAATGAAACACAGTTTACATTTAGACCATCTACATTTCACCCACCAATGAATAAATATGTGTCTATCTTTCAACAAAAGGGTTTAAAAGATTTACATTTTAATGTTGATTATAAGTTGGTTTTGAGGAGAAATTTGACCCCTGAACAATATCAGGCATTAACATCTTTAACAAATAATTACAATGTGGTTATAAATAGTGGTGATAAGGGGCGAACAGTAGTTCCATGGGATTGGGAAAATATGTACAGGAGGCTATTAGCCAATTACCAAATGCACAGTTTTATCAAAAGATGGTATTAGACCCTACTTTACATTTTAAGAAGGAGACTTTCCAGAACTTGGTTGTTTTTACAAAAGAGTTGAACTTGCTCAAATCCAGAATTGGCCTGAGATCCTTATTCTTCTTTCTAACTAAAAAGAACCCTGAGTAGACCCTGTATACTCATTCATCTAGTGGGACCTCTTGGATTACATAATTTGCCAGCAGCTTCTGAATCTTGATGTGTACTTCCTGTCTCTAATGGGGTGGAACATCTGGGAGATGTGTGGGATTTAAGTTCAGAATTTCTAAAAATGGAATTGAATGGGCTTTGGGTAAGACTGTTAACACCCATGTATCCAAGGTGATGGCCTTCCAAGCTACTGGGTTTAGAGCCAAATGACACCGACTGCCTCCAGAGTAGAACAGTTGGGCAACCCTTCAGGAATGCTGGAAGGGCCTCCTGGGAAAAGCTGCATGGAAGCCTTGATTCTGTGGACTGCTCTTGCCGTGCAGGCAGAATCTATTGTGGTTACCCCCACCAGTCATGATGAGAACCCTCAGCAGGAGAGTCTTGAAAAGACTTTTGTGATTTCCTAAAGAACAGACATTTTCTCCCCTTCTGGTTCCATTAGGACTGCTGAGTGGTAGCAAAACATACTTCAACAGCAGACAATGTCTTTCTGTCTTAAACACTCCTGGTCAAAATCTTTAACTTTTGGTCTAAATAATGAGGAGCCATCAAAAGGTGCATTGATAAAAGATGCCCTGAAGTAGTCTGCAAAGTTGAACAGCCCATCCAAGTTTGGCAATGTATGGCAATGCCAGTACCAACCTCTCAAGGCATCCTGCATTGGAGAGCAGCCTCATGAAATCATTAGTAATGGAATGTAAGGAGAACAACTGAGTCTTTAGAGTCTTCTGAGACTCCAGAGTCTGCTGTGTCTTAATAACCTTTGACACTTGTGACATGATGTCCTTCTGAAGTATGGTCAAGTAAATTAGATAGTTTAGTGTCCTCCGCTCAATTGTGGCACTTTTCCACACAGTCCAATTCCCAAAAGTAACTGTTGTTACCATATGGTGTTCGAACTTTTAAAAGTTTGACAACGTGATATAGACCTGTAAAAAGGATCTGATCAGATGCTCCAAATTTGCAGCTTTTAGGCTGTTGATTAACCTGGATGACCAAGTTGATGAATCCACTGAAGAGGGTTTGGAAGTCCATCTAGTGGGCAAGGACTCCACTATGTGGAGCTGAACTGGAGATGCTTGGATCCAGGGTAAAAAATGGGAGGAATCTGGCAAGAACTCCAATGGAGTAGAAGGGGAAAAGTGAGGCCTAGCCTGTCCCAAAGGATCCTTCTTGAACAGAAAACAGCAGGAGATGTTAATTGCCTAAGAAGGAGCCTTTCCTGAACTTAGCACCGAAGGTGAGTGACAATAAGATGTCTGAGCAGATGGCAGACCCGAAGCTGCCAGAGAATCTGAGAGTCTTGAGACCTTCAGATCTGGCAGAACAGACAGGACTAAGAAAGGGGGATGACCACTTATGGCCCCCTTTGGAAGCCTTGGGGTCCTTGGATCCCTGTCTATGACTCTGATCCAACTTGTCCTCCCTTACTTCAAGAGGCTGAAGAAGAGTTGCCAGAAGGAAAGACACCCATTAGAACAAACTTGGCTCTCCTTTCATTAATGGTGTGAGTGCCAAAGCCCACATATATGAAGGAAGGTGATTCCAGATGGGTGACCCCCAGGTAGTAAACACATCTATCATGGGCATGCTGTGAAGAGAGCTTATGCTGCACTTTACACACTTTTTAAACCATTTTGGTTCCCTGCAGAAAGGAAACAAAGTTCACACTCTATAGGAAAAAAAGTAAAAATTAACAGTACACTAAATTAACAAACTACAGTGAACTTACACTCCATTAACTGCTTAACCTACAAGTGAAATACAATTCAAACACACATGCACACTATGTGGGAAAGGCCCTTCACTATTCTACTATTAAACCTACAATACCTACTCTAACCTATACTAACCTACAACCTATTACTAAATAACTACTACCATTGTAGAGGAAAAAAGAAGCAAAAACACACTAACAGTAGCTGAAAAAGGATTCACTTCAGCAAAGTAAACAACTGAGCTGCTGTCCAGGAATGGTGGCAAATCAGAGCTGGGGTATTCTTAGTTGAGTACAGCATTATGGGTAGAGGAGGAAGAGCTCAGTGAGCTGAAGTCTTTGAGATATGGCTATTCTTGGATCCCAGTCAGCTCTGATAACCCACAGGTTGGATCTAGATGGAAAAGACAACTCTGGATTTCTTAGTTCTGTCCAGATAAAACCTCAATTGATGATGAACATCTACACAGTGAAGTAAGTGCTCTATTGTTTTACTGAAATTGAGGATGAATAGGGGTGAATGAAATGATTGATTCAAACTCGACTCAGAGTCCACCTTAGGCAGAAAAGAAGGGTTGGTTCTTAGCCAAAAGTGGGCTATGAGGATCATGGTCACTCTGCAATGGGCTGCCTTATGAAGGAACTTTATATTATCAATAGGGTAGAGTGTAGGAATACAGGAGGCTGAGGGATGAAGCCTGCAATAGAGTGTCCCTCAGTGACTGCCCTAGAGGGATCAGGGTGAAAAATCTTCTGCAATTAGTGTTGGATGGGGATGCAAAGAGATCACAACAGGGATGGCCCTAGTGGCTGAATATCCATGCTACTATCTCAGGGTTGAGGGGCCATTCATGAGGCAAAAGGATGATCCTGTTCAAACTGTCTGCCAGAATGTTGGCTTTCACTGAGATGTGCATTGCTGTCAGAAACTGCAGAGAGGACATTGCCCATTGCCAGTCCCTCATGGCCTCTCAACACAGTGGATATGAACAGCTTTTTCTTTGCTTATGTACCATATCACTGCTGATTGTTGGAATGGATTGCAATCATACCCTTGGAGAAAAGGGCATGAAAGGTTTGTAGTCCTAAGAGGGACACTCTAATTTCCAAGATATTGATCTGAAGATTGGCCTTTATAATGCCACCCCATCTCAGGAAAGAAGCATCCATATTAACAGTGGCCTGGGGATGAGTAAAAACAAATAGGCAACCCAGTGAAACTTGATTAGATTTCAGCCACCACATAATGTGGTAACAGAAAATGCTAGTTAGATAGATATGGAAGTCCATGGAATGAGAGAAGACTGACCATTGAACTGAAAGGGTTCACTTAAGTGTTCACATGTGAAATCTCACTAGGGGAATTAGGCAAATTAATGCAGCCATTTGGTTGAGAAGTCATATGATTAGGGAGGTTGAAGAGACGTCAACCTCGAATGTGGTAATTGTGTAATTTGGTTGACCATATCCAGATGGCAATCGATGAACTCCATCACCTATACTGGATGTAGGCTGGACTTGTCATAGTTTACTGCAATTCCAAAGGATAGACACAACTGGAATATGTAGTCAGTGGCTTTGATTAAGGATGCTTTTGTGAATGCTGTCAGGATCCAGTCGTGCAGGTATGGGAAGACCTGAAAACCCTGAGCCAGGCTGCAATTACTGCTATATATTTGGTGAACAGCCAGGGAGCTGTGGTGAGACTCAAGGGCAATGCTTGAGACTGGTAGTAATTGGCCCATAACTGAAAGTGCAAGAACCTCCTTGCATGCTTGGCTACCTTTATGAAGTAATAGGCATCCTTAAGGTCTACTAAACACATTCAGTCATCCTTCTTCAATAGGGCGAGAACGGACTGCATTGTGATCATCTGGAAACTGGTCTGTCTGATATATTGATTCGAACTGCTGAGATCCCAGATGGAAATGAGATCTTTGTTCTTCTTTAGGACTAAAAAGAATCTCAAGTAGACCCTGAATTATCTTTGACCAGGTGGGACTTCTTGAATGACTTAGTTGAGAAGCTGCATTATATCTCCACTGCTGCTCGTCTTTTCTGACAGGGTGGAACACTAGAAAGGTACCTTAGCATTTTCTTTGGAGTGACTAGAAAGGGCTTGCTATAATCTATGGATATGACTCTCAATACCCAAGTGTTTGATGGCCTCACAAGATTCAGGGTGGAAAGCCCCCGACTACCTCCACAGCATGACAACTGGGCAAACCTTCAGGAGCACTGCATGAGTTTACTGGAAAAGGGTCTGTAAAAGCTCTGTTTCTGCAAAATGCCTCTGTCTCTTGGGCAGCATCCATTAAAGGTCCCCCATGCACAGGAGAAATTGTCACCAGCAGCATTCTGAAAGGACTACTGTAACTTGTGAAATAAAAGCCATTTCTCCCCTTCTGGTTCATATAAAAAGAACTCTGAGGGGTTGAAAAATGAACCCCAATGGCAGATACCATCCTTCCATCTTGTTTACTCCTAGTAAGAGTTTATTTGAATTTTAGACCAAATACACAGGATCCATCATACAGGGAGTTAACAAAGGACATTTTTAAACAGTCCACAAAACTGCACATGTGCATCCAGGCATGGCAATGCTTGACAGTGCCAGTTCTTATAGCTCAGGCTACACCATCAGCAGTATTAGACAGAAACCTCATGAACACATTTGTTATCGACTGCATAGTGGACTACTGAGCATCCAGGCCTTCTGGGAAACCAAAGCCCATCTTTCACACTTCTCAGATCAAGTTCCTTTCAATCATCATCATCATCAATCCCCTTTTTCCCATTTTCTACATAAGGTCAGGGTGTTGTGTCAATTATCACCATCTCTCTCAGTTCAGTGCCACTCTCCTTCTTCTACAGTAATGCCTGACTGTTGCAGGCCTTCTCTCACATAATCAGCCACATCTTTTCTGGATGTCCTTGTTTTCTCTTGCCTTCTTCCCGTTTGCCCCAAATCTTCTTCATCAAGTTGTCTTCTGCTTTTCTGCATGCACTAAAACCACTGTAATCTGTTCTCTTTGACCTTTTCTACAATTACAGCTACTTTGGCTTCTGCTCTTATTTCCTCAGTTCTTTGTCTCACAGTGTGCATCCTACCACCTGTCTCAAGCACTTCATCTTCATCACCTCTAGCTTTCTTGATTGCTCTGCCTTTACTACCCAGGTGTCTGTACCATACAATAGTACTGGTTACACCACTGTTTTGTACATCTTACTTTTAAGCTTCTTTGGCATTCTTCTGTCATATACTACACCTGACACTCTGTGCCAGTTGGCTGCAGCCTCTCTGACTCTATTCATTCAGACTACTCTTCGACACAACCACCCCTCCCAGATACTTGAAGCTGTTAACCTATTCCACTATTTTCCCTTCTATTTCAATTCTCAGTTACATCAGATTTCCCACATTTGCTGCCATTACAACTGTTTATCTGTACTCAGTTTTATTCTATGTGCCTTCAGTTTTGCATTCCATTCTCCTATCCTTTGCTGAGGTTCTTGCTCAGCCCCAGTGTCTGCTTGTAATGCCACATCATCTGCATTGAGCAGATTTGTTGATCTGTCTCCTTCAACCTGTTTGCGAATGTAATCCATCATCAGTATGAACAGCAGAGGGCACAGAGCTGAAACTTGATGCACGCCCACTTCAACTGGGAACCTCTCTGTGTGACTGAGCACTGTTCGTACTTGAGTCACTGGGTCCTTGTACAAAGCTTGCACTAATTCTACCAGTGTTTCTGGGACTATGAACCACCACAAGACTTCCCACCTCAGCTTTCTTGGGACCTTGTCATATGTTTTCTCCAAGTCTATAAATGCCAGGTTGGACTCTTTTCGCTTCTCTAGCTTCTTCTCAAGTATCTGTCTCATTGCAAACATCAGATCAATTATAGTGCATCCTACTCTGAATCCAAACTGCTCATCTCCCTTCTTACTTTCTACTATTCTGTGTATTTGCTTATCAGTTATCCTCTCCAGAACTTTCATGCAATGTGACAGGAGATTAACACCTCTGCTGTCCACAGTTGTGACTGTCCCCTTTGTTTTTGAACACTGGTACTAGTATGTGTATTATCCAGTCATCTGGGATATGCCTTTTTCTCCACACTGCTATGAGTACCCTCAGGAGCCATTTTTCTCCTATCTCTCCCAGCATCTTTATCATATCTGCTGTAACCTCATCTGAGCCCATTTATTCCCCTGACTTCATTTTCTTTAGTGTTGTTCTTACTTCTTCTATGATGGGCTCCTCCTCTTCTCTCATTGTAGGTTGTGCCTGGGACAGTACAGATTCTATGGGGTTTTCTTTATTTAGAAGCTGCTGGAAGTACTCCTTCCATTTTCCTTTGATGTCCTGTGGACTGGTGAGCAGTTTGTTTCTGGAATCCCTTATGAAGAGTGTCTATCTTCTTTATCTTTTTGTCTTTGCCTTGCAACCTGATATAGTTTCTTTGTGCTGTTTCATCCCTTATGACTGGGGTCTGCAAACTTCACTATCAAAAGAGCCATTTTGGTCCCTCTCCCACCAAATAAAATTCATCAAGAGCCACAAAACCTATTTGACCCCTAAAATGAAGATAACACAGCATATATAGTTTTATATATACTTATTATACTAAATATAAAAGAACTAAGTTAATAAGAGCAATATTTAAAATCTGTCCCTATTTTTGTTCCTTTGTTGGGATTGCTCGATCGCTCTTGGTGTGTGTTTGTGTGCATCGTATCTCTTGACCTCTCACAACAAAAAATCTGGACAAAGCCATAAATAATGGGGCACAAAGGCCCAAAAATAGGGACACTTTTGGAATATTGCTCTTACAAACTTAGAAAGTTGACAGAGTAACGGATGTTGCATTAGCATGAAGGGTATGAAGTCTGAAACTCAAATGTCTATTTTTTCTAATTTCAGCCCTCGATGATTTGCCAGAAAACCACACTTTTATGAGAAACAGACCAAAAATATGAGGCAAAAGTCGGCACTTTGTGAAAATCTGCACAGTTGAGAGGTAATTTTGTGTGTGTGTGTGTGTGTGTGTGTGTGTCCGCACACACGCTTGTGGAAAATGCATGTTAACAGAAACCAGGTTATTCTAGCAAGTTTCTAAGTTTATAAGAGCAATATTTAAAGTCCATCCCAATTTTTGTTCCTTTGTTCCCTTTATTTGTGGCTCAGTCAGGATTTCTTGTGGCAAGACTGAAAGGTATGGAAACCTTTCAGGAGATGCTGCCGCTGCCAGGGGATTGCTTGATCACTCTCAGTATGTGTGGAATGCATGGAAACAGAAACTGTTGCACTCTAGCAAGTTTCTAACTTTATAAGAGTAATATTTAAAGTCCATTGCTCGATCACTCTCAATGTGTGTGTGCATGTGTGTTGTGCAGTAGAGTGGCCATTATTTTTCAAAGCTACAGGAAGCCACTGCAGAGGGGTGGAAGAGCTACATACGGCTCCTGAGCCACAGGTTGCAGACCCCTGCCTTATGAAAAGTGTCTGTCTTCTTTATCTTTCTGTCTTTGCCTTGCAACCTGATATAGGTTCTTTGTGCCATCTACTGATTCATTTTCATACGTTGGTAGAATGCCTCTGATGCCTTGTTCTTTGCTATTGCAACTTCTTTCTTAACCTCTTTGCTAGCCAACCTCTATTCCTTCCCAGCCTGGTCATCTTTTTCATCTCCCACATTTTCCTACACTCTTTCTTTCTTTTAACGACTTCCTGGACTTCTGCATTCCACCACCAGCTTTCCTTATGTAACTTATTTCCATACCTGGCCCAGCTACATATCTGTTTTGTAGTCCTAAGAGCAATATTTAAAGTCCATTGCTCGATCACTCTCAGTGTGTGTGTGTGTGTATGTGTGCATGTGTGTTGTGCAGTAGAGTGGCCATTATTTTTCAGAGCTACAGAAAGCCACTGCAGAGGGGTGGAAGAGCTACATACGGCTCCTGAGCCACAGTTTGCAGACCCCTGCCTTATGAAAAGTGTATGTCTTCTTTATCTTTCTGTCTTTGCCTTGCAACCTGATATAGGTTCTTTGTGCCATCTACTGATTCACTTTCATAAGTTAGTAGAATGCCTCTGATGCCTTGTTCTTTGCTATTGCAACTTCTTTCTTAACCTCTTTGCTAGCTAACCTCTATTCCTTCCCAGCTTGGTCATCTTTTTCATCTCCCACATTTTCCTACACTCTTTCTTTCTTTTAACGACTTCCTGGACTTCTGCATTCCACCACCAACTTTCCTTATGTAACTTATTTCCATACCTGGCTCAGCCACATATCTGTTTTGTAGTCGTCATATATGCTGTTATGAGGTGCTGCCATTCTTCTTCAACTCTACTTATTTCCTCTTCTTCTTGAGGTGCTAGAGTCCTAAGTAATTCCTTGAACTGTTGTGCTTTTTCTCCTGTTTACTTTAGGTCCTCAGTTTGGTGTCTCTTGACCTTAGAGCCTTCTTCGACCACTGCTTGCAGTTGATTGTGACAACCAATGGTTTATGCTGTGGGCTGACTTTACAATCACTGATTCTACCCCAGTGTATTCCCTTTCTACAAGGGAGTCTACCAGAGTTGCATGTTGGCCACTGCTGTATGTAATCTTGTGACTGTCTCTCTTTCTGAACCATGTGTTAGCTGGTATCAAGCCATTTTCCAGACAGAAGTCTAGAATGACCTTTCTTTCTTTACTCCTGTTGCACCACCCACGTGAACCCAGACAGTCCTCATATCCATTTCTGAATCTCCTGATATGTGCATTCCAGAAACCCATTATCAACACCAAATCATGTTGTCCTGTTTTATCTAGTAGGTCCTGCAACTGCTGTATGAACAGACTCTCTTCCTCACCATCACAACACTGCTGTGGGGCAAAGGCTGAGATTATGAATACTGCCCTATCATTAGGCTGAAGTCTGATTGCCATGAGTCACTAATTCTGATAACATCCCTCACTGCCTTCTGAATCCTCTCCCTCAGCACAATTCCCACACCATTTCTAGCCTGTCCTCCTCCTGAGTAGTAGGCTCTGGATCCAAAATGAAGTAGCTTTGCTGCACTCCTCTTCCATCTTGCCTCGTGGATACATAGTATGTCCAGCCTTCTCCTTACCATCATGTCATTCACTTCCAGCTCCATCCTGTCAGTGAACCTACAGTGAGTGTGGAAATTCTTAGTTCACGTTTTGCAGGTTGATCAATTTTATGTCCAGGTTTCACTCAACACAGCTATCCCAGGTAATCCAAGTTGGGCAATTGGACACGGGCCATCCCATAGCTTATAGATCCAAGGCTGCTGGGCTTTATTGTGAGCACACATTGGCAAATACAGGCACATACACCCTCCCACTCTTAGAATGGGTCCCTAGCATAGGTTAGAGTAGGCCAGGTCCTCAACCCATTTATCACATGCAAATACCTGTGTCTATTTGGTGACATTAGTCAACATCACTGAATGACCTAGAGCTATATTTTACACCATTGAGTGGATTTCCCTCCTTTGAAATCTTGCCAAATAAGCTAGATAGATGATTCAGTGCATGCAAAACAAAGATGGCTGAAGTGTAGGTGCACTTTTCAAGACAGTCCAATGCTTGAGACTCCCTGCTTGGGAGATGGACCATGGAACTATTCTCTGAGATGTCCTTCTTCACAACCACAATGCCATCAATAGCCAGGCACTTACTCCAAAAGGGTCTATCCTTGTGTGGGATAAGAACCTTATCAGGCTTTCAGAGGATTGGCTCCACCACATCTGGTTCCCTTCAAGCCTTCCAGGATACCAGGTCAATGAGGGCATCTGGAGGGGGATCCATCCAAGACGTGCATGGGCCTGCATCAAAAACCTCAGGAAATACTGACTCCATGGGGAGGGGGTATTGGCCCATCTACCACATTGTTTCATCAATTCCAGTAAGTCACAAATGGAGGTATTTTCATCTGGGGGACTTATGGGACCCCTTCTCTTCATTGAGATTGGTATCTTCTGTAAGTGACTCCTAAAGTGATTCTAAATGATTTCTCTTACATATTTTCTTTATATGGACCTCCGGGGGGGGGGGCAGGAGGAATACCGAAGATGCAGGAAGACCTGTAACAAGGGGATGTCTCAAGGTCTAGAGATGCTGGCTGTTCCAGAGCAAGTTGATAAGAATCTGAGGAAACAAATGAGGGAAGGGATTAGGATGGATCTGACCTGAGCACCGGGGCATCAGTCTCTGACAGAGAGAGCCTACTCTCCACAATTTTGAAAGCCAACATAGAGGCTGGACAACTGGACCTGACTCGCCTCAAATCCAAAGACCTAAGCAACAGACCAGTGTCCTGTGCTGACTCTGTTGGATCTTACATCGAGATCAGAGCTGAACTATTTAAAGTCAAACCCCCCCAGGGAAAGGAAATACTTCAAAACCATAAAAGTTGAGCCCAACCTGGGGGTATTGACCCTTAAACCACAGCTCCAAGATGCATTCAGCTCTGATAAGGATGGAGTCAAGAACATCAAACATGAAGCGCATGTCTGATGCAGTCAAGCCACCAGCACCAGCATAGGGGAAAGGCAGCTGAATGGTCAGACCTGTGGGCCCCAACACCAAGAGGTGGGCCATGAGAGGAACAGTAAAGTCTGGAGCTGAAGGCATCACAGTCTTGGGCCTGGAAATCTTGGTGGATGTTAGGATCCCTAGGTCTATCCTGGGCCTGCAGAAAGGAATACATCAGCTGCTCCTAATTTTAATTCTTAAGGTGCAGACTGATTTGGCAGACCTCAGCAAAGGAATGTATGCCTGCTTCAATACCTTTTTAACAGGTGAATCTGTGCCTTGGATCCGAATAGGAAAACCTTGGATCCTGGTAAGGGATGGTTCTTGGGAAAACTCTGCTAAGGTAGTGGGAAGGAAGGGAGAGTGAAGCCTGGCCATGGAGGAAGCAGTTGCTAATAGGAAGAGCTGAGATTACTCAGAGTAGGCGAGCTTGATGACTCCAAGACCAGGACTGTAACGTTTGATGATAAATTCTGGTGGGGCACTAAAGGCACAGTTTTGGTTAGAGCCAGAGGAGCTGAATACCTGTGGACTTTTGGATCCAACTAATCCTAAGTAGAAGAAGAGCAGCATTTATGATCATTCTTTTCTTTGGACAATCTCCCCTTGCCCCTGTCTTTTTTTTCCTTCTTTTTTATCTTCTTTAAGTCTAAATTCTTGGAGGAAGGCGATGAAGAGACAGGAGTAGTAATAGTAGTAGTAGTAGTAGTAGTAGTAGTAGCAGCAGGAGTCCCCTTATGCATAAGTTCAGCTCTTCTATCAGTCTAGAGCCAAAAGCAGAGCAAGCCTGGCACTCCATGTCCAGGTGCACTGCACCTAGGCAGTACACACAGATCACAAACATCTTGTGGAGGGACTTCATGCCTGCACTCAATGCATTTTTTTAAACTTCAGAGCAGACATTTTATCCATGACTAAGAACATACCAAAAATTAGACTAATAACACAAAAAATGCTGTATACTAAATACAACAGTAACTATAACCACTAGAATCGTAACACTGTAGATAATATCTGTGAGATAACAATTGAGACAGTTTTTATTCACTATTAATTTGACAAGAGGAAAAAAGGTGGCAAAGCTACTAAGATAAATGCAAACAACTCTCTTTGATTAGACTAAAGTTAACTTAAAAGTCACACCAATCAAAAAAAAAAATAGAGAAAATCTATCTTAATATTCTATTGGGTACAGAAGGCAAGAAAGGATGAACAATGATGCAAAATGGACTTATTTATTTGGAGCTCATTAGACCTTGTCTGATGGTAATGGTTGCAAATGAGATTGCAACAGATGCTGTTACAGCAAGGCATTATGGGTAGAGGAGGTAGCGCTTGAAGACTAAAGATTTTGAGGTGCCAGCATCAGATCCTAGACAGATCCAGAATACCAACAGTCTGAGCAGGATGGAAAAGACAACATTGGATACCACATTAGGATTATCAACAAGGATCCTTCATGTTCAATTTATTTTGTTTTTTATATCTTTTATAATAAAGCAGTATGCATCACAGTCAGCATGGCCAGATTAAAATGCAATAATAAAACTCCAGATGGACATCATTTTTACAGTCAAGAACATCATTTTATTCAATCATTTTAAAGAAGGTGCTGCTCTATAAAACGTTTATTATGGAAAAAAACTTTAATTTTAAACACATGCATGTTACTCTGGACATAGGTTTACACCAGTGGTGCAGGAAGGTAGAGTATGAAGGGCAAAATATCACTTTGGTACAGTTACAACATTCTGACCACAGTGATTCTTTTCCTAGGTACCTCCAAAACCATGAAACAATATGACTGGATGAAACCCACAACCTGCCCGGTACTTCATCAAACATGCAGTTTTTCCTGTATATATTGTATCTTTATTCTGATCTTACTCAATCCCTCTCACACCAGCATAAAACAACCTCAACGTCTTCCTTATCCAAGCACAGGTAAATGATCTGGACCACCATAATACATGCCTACAATGAACATCAGTTAATATTAAGGTAACACATGTTTCTTTCCTGCTTGTTTGATAGGCTGCTTAATGACAGCTGAGGAAGAGGCAAATACATGGCAATGTAGTGAGACACAGCAACTACAATTCAAAACAATAACAGATCATGGCAACTACAATATTGCCAGATACTCTTTCAAATCCTAAAATCTCACTAACCAAGTCCTGCAATAACCCCACAGCTGAGGAATGTAATTTATATAAAAAGTAATAAAACACATTTGTAGTGAATACTACACACCATTTAATCATATAATCACAATAAGGCACTCTGAAGTGTGGGTCATTGAAAGACTTGTCTTTTTCTTATGTGGTTAATTCCTTCAAATAAGTCACATGGAGCACAGCAACATAACAAGAGCTCAATTGTCTGGTATGCTTTATTACTTAATCAATTTATATGACTGCTTGCAAAGGTCATCGTCTTCCCTATTCCCCTTTTGATTGATAGCTGTGTCTTCCTCCATTTATAGCTATACTAAATATATGGGCTGGTTGGACTAAGTATGGGTGAGTGCACTTTACTAATACTGGTTTCCGCTGTAGCCCAGCAACTAGCTATTTAAATATTTCCAGCATGATTTCGACTGCATTATTAATTTACTGGAAAGCAAATGGGAGAAACAATGACTAGATGGACATATCAAGTTGTGCTTATTAAAAAAAAGCATTAAATAATTCTAAACTTTTGTCTAGCTGATCATAGACTGAAAGAGTTGCCACTGCAACTATCCAGTTACTGGTACCAATTGTTAAGTTGGTGAATAAGACATACAACAGCCACAAGGCTGCCAAAATGTTCATTACATGTCAGTACTCCAGTGAAACACTAGATACAAACCATGTAAAATGACTCAGGCTGTCCATCCCAAACCATGATAAGTATATCAAATAAGTGATGAAAATGTGCTGGCTAGCAAATAATGCTGCTTTATATCAGATGGCTTTACGTAGTTGGTAAGCATATGCTGCACTCCCTAAAAGCCAAGGTTCCTGTTCCCTTATGTAGATAGATATGTTTTTAAGAGCTAAAAGTGGAAGACGTCCTCTAATGGCACTTTCAAATTTCATGACTTGTCTTTGGGGTGAGAATGGATAATAGAAGAAACAGAATTAATTTTAAAGGCAAAGAGGTTGATTTTCACAAGTGTAAGAGATACTGGTATAGCATTATTCTTCTGATTAAGCTCAGAAAAGACCATACATTACACATGCAGCTCTACATCACATATTGACTTCACAATTTTATGAAAAACACACTAGTTACTCTCACCCTGACCTAAGCACCGTCTACCCGTTCCTTACTTCTGCCCCAAAAGTGTACCCTGATGTCCAGTAGTTATCATTTTTTTCACATACATATTAGCCATTCATTGGAAAAGCTGAAGAAATCAGGCAATGATATACAGTGTGAAGCTTATTGTCATATAACGTATGTACTAATTGCATTCCGCTAGGACATTGAAAAAAAAACAGAGCTAACAAGAGACACATAACTACTTTTACTCCAGTGCAGAGATGAAAGACAAAACAACAAGGAGAAACAGATTCAGCAAGTCTGATAAGTGAGGGAGAGTGCAAGATAGAAAGAGAAAGACAAAAGGAGAGACCAAAAGAGGAAAAAACACACTGAATTCCATTAGTACTATGTATATTTACATATGCTGCGTTTCTTAACTTAGGAAGAAACTTGTTCAAAGGGACGAGTTTCAAATGCTTTCTTGGTAGGCACTACTGCATTCATGGATCTCAGCTTGATCAAGAACAAGGACTGTAAGGCAAAGGGTGAGTTTAACTGCCCCTTTTTAAAAAGGAAACAGAATCAATACAACAGCAAATTCAACATCTGAAATAGCACATTCAGCATCTGTTATTCCCTTTATATTCTTTCTGTTTTATTACTCAGAATGTCTACAAGTACACTGTCTTTTCTGTATCACAGGTTAGGGGTTTCCATACTGTCAAACTTTGCTGGAAAGGCAGAGACATCCATGACCCGGATCAGTTCAAGTGCACAAACAGGTGAGTGAGTAGCTCCATTCTCAAAGGATGAGAGGGACTCAAGTCAGTAGTGCCTGAGTGAAACTGTAGTCCAAAATGTTTGCTCTTTCACTGACCAGCCTGCAAAATAATGCACAATAAAAAATACAAAAACAGACACTAAAAGCAATCTTCTGTAAGAATTTAGAATTTCCAACATAATTTTGTAAGCTGAACGATTTGATACTAGATCAAGTTATTTTCACCTTTAAGAAACATCAAGCTTTTCCATTTTAAGGTCATAGCATAGCTGCCCACAGGGGCAATCACAGTACATTTATTACCTTTGTTCATATAGCTTATTTCACTTTTTTTCCCTTCATCAGTGCTTTCAGCTACCTCAGCACTGATTTATCCCCAATGTACAGGGTGATGCTGGTTACAAAACATTTCTTGTTCTGGCTTTCTTAGCCATTATCTGTGGCAGCCAGAGGGTCTATATTAAGCATCAGACATGGGGGCACAACAGTCTGCTACTGCTAGCTTAAAATAAAATGCAAAGCATCTCAGGAAAATTATCTGCTTTGATTGCTGACAGTACATGATTCTAGCATAATAATAGCATTGATCAGTAGTGCCTGACTTTCTAAACTGCTTTATCGCTTATCTAGGAAGTCAAAGTAAGGCACTCCAAGGTGTTATAAACACAGGAACACAAAATTTCTTGAGATCAAACAGCACTCAGCATCTCTTCATATATAAATTTTAAATGCATACACCATGCTACTTCCTCCTGCATATTGTATTATGAATTAAGAGCAGTTATAATATCTCACCTTGGGCACAAATTATTTACTTGTAATTAGTCTACAAAGGAAAGACTGAAGAAGACTAAAGAAGGTTCCTTAGTGACAAGACAGACTATCTGATATAGGGTTAGCGGGTTAAATGAAATCAATAATAAATGTTATTTCAGTTCGCCAACAGATGAAAGTTGTGAGTGCTGAATGTTACATGTCGTACTAGCTGTGCATCAGACGAGTGGTACCTTGTCTGTAGGATACAGACCACTAGTGAACCAATCAGAACATTGGACTCCTCATTAAGAATTCCATAAATTTATAATACTGGGCAATGCTCAGAGCTGAGACAACAATGGAAAGCAGAGCTACACTTTTCACTCAGTAACTTCAGCAAGACTCACTACACATTTTCTTTTTTGAGGAAAAATCATGATGATCATCATAACTGTTAATCTATGAAAGAGAAAACATTGTTTTAATTTTTTTAAATCTAATTACTAATTTACTTATGAGAATATTTTGGTGCCAGCTCAGTGTAGTCCTCTTACTGTACCTTTCCATTTGCCCACTTGTTTACTTTAAATCATTTAATGTGCATTGTTGTTTGACAAAACTGGGTTTTCCTGCCTAAAGATGCAATTTTTTTTATATCATTGATGGTCACATGTGATCTGGTCAAGGTTTATTTAAGGAAGTAATGGACATCAAAACAGATCCTCATTACCAATACTATGAAAGGCATAGCCCAAAGTAATGCAATGTTAACATTTACAAACCTGGAACTAAAATATAGACATACCGTTAGCTGAAATTGCTGTCCAACTGCCTGGCTAGTTCAGACCACATTAATAATCTATATAGTCAAAATACTCATATTACAGCCTATTCTCTATGAAGCATGACTCCACCTGAAGTAGTAGCCAAACATAATGAATGAATTACTGTGGTAGTGATGAACTTTGTGGCACACAAAGGACAACATGCAATGCACAGTGTGGCAACCATTACTCCTTATATAGGTATGACCAATATGCTGAAATTATGAAATTATAAATCAAACGAACAAAACGAGAATGTATCAGCAATGGGTACTTCTACTAAAATGTATTTTTTTCTGCTGTCCTGTTTTAAAAGTGAACACTGGTAGGGCAGTGTGGCAGGTGAAACAAGTAGGGAGTTGGTACTTCTATTCCTTAGTCTCCTGGCCAGTGACTAATGAAAACTGAAATAGTCAGGAAATAGAGAAAGCCCATTAAAAGCAATACTAAAGTTATGAATATACTAATAATAAGAGCCATCTCCACAGTGTAGAGGGATAAAATCTTGACCTGGACACAAGTTTATCAGGTTCATTTAGAGCCCCTGTACTGGAGGATCTGGAAAAGGAGGGATGGGAGCTAGTGGACAATGCTGTCTCACATCTTACATCAGAGGTGGTGGGCTGTATACAGAGGCCCTACTACTACTACAGCAACACCAGGGGTAGCCTTGAGGTATACTTTTTTTCCAAAATGTAGACCTTGGGGGAGCAAGCCCTGCCATGGAGTGCATAACACTCTATACAAGCATTAGTGACTTTGGGGAAGCATACACTTGCAAGAAAACAGGGTAAGGCAGTCAGAAGAACAACTTAAAAATACAAGGTAGAGGTTAACAACATACTACTACTGCATAACTCTCAGCCCCATTGTTTGAAGATAAGATGATGCTGTCAAAAGATATTCTACCCTGGAAACTGAAGACCTCATGAGAGGTGTTAATGCTAGGCAAGACATGGGAACTAACAGGATAACAGGATGCTGGAAATGCTTGAATGTCAAATAATGGTAAGGGCCAAAAATAATAATACATGTAGGGGAAAGGGTAATTGGCTGGGAATTTGTTTAAACAAGTTATGGTGTTGTTCGGGGATGCAATTAATCAGTTAGACCATCAAGAAGATTGTACATAGAGATGATTATATGTACGGTAAGCAGTCATAAACTGGCTTAGGTTTATTATTTAGCTATAAAGATGTGGAATTTTCTCCCATCAGTCTTTCAAGAATCTGGTTATGATGTAAAATGGTGTTTGGGCAGCAGCTAAGACACAGAGCAACCAAACTATGAGGAAGGGTGGGTTTGGATTACCTTACTATACCAGCACAGAACAGTTTACTACAAATACTGTATCCCTAAGGGATTAAGGAGAAAGGGTTAGTAAATAAATAGTATTCCAAACTCAACCTTTGGAAATTCAAACTGTAAGACTCAGTTTCAAACAGCTGAATCTTTCATTTTTTTTAGGTTCATTCAGCCCTATAAAAAGTGTGTGTGTGTGTGTGTGTGTGTGTGTCTATATCTATCTATATACTAAAACTATATATATATATATATATATATATATATAGAGAGAGAGAGAGAGAGAAAGCGAGAGAGAGAAATACAGCTATAGATAGATATAGATATGTAGATATATAAATATATAGATACACGCACATGCACACACACACACACACACACACACACAATTACCTTACAAATAGTCATCCATTACTTTCATTGAATGATGTTACTGTTCTGGTGACATACATGGTTGAATGCTGGATGTGTCAAATGCAAGAAAAGTTGAATTGTGTATATCAAAAGCAGGTAAGTAGGAGTGGGGAGCAAAGCCAAAAGTTTTATTTATAATGAAAGTTTCAACACTGGTGTTGAGTGTGTGGTGTGTGTGTGTGTGTGTGTGTGTGTGTGTGTGTGTGTGTGTGTGTGTGTGTGAGATGAATGTTCTTGGTTTAGAGTTAGAGTAAGGTCTAGGGAAGGGTATAGACAGTATCAATGTTATCCTTGTATGTCAGTTTGTATTAAGTGTGTCTGTGTGCCTTGCTTAGTGGTACCTTTAGGGAAAGGGTGTTTAGTGACCTAATATGCAGGGATGGAGTTAGGGGCAGGGTCAACAGTAGGATCAGGATTAGGGTTATTGCACATGTGTAAACCTTAACCCCAATCCTACACATTAGGCCAATAAACACACTTTCATTAATAGCACCACTATACAAACTGTGTCTGCAAATTAGTTTTTTTTTGTTTGCTTTTTTTAATTTTTTATGATTGCAAAATGATAAATATATTCATATACATACACAAATACACAAGCACTATATATATGGTTCTACTTCAAAACATCGAATTCCCATAACATTGAAACTCAAAACATTGAGATCATAACTTCGAAAACCCAAAACACTAAAAACTCATAACATCGAAGTTCATAACACACTGAAAATTTATAAGTTTGAGTAGTGTATCGTCAGACATGTAAATGTTATAGTGCAATTTTTTAATGTTGTGGTATCACTTTACAGTGTTGTAGTTTTTCTGTGAGGTAACATCGCGATTGGTATGTTTTCCAGCTTTGTAGTTTGTTTAATGCTGTGTTTTGAAAGATAATCAGGTAATTGGAAAATATTGGTCTTGTTAAGTGATGGATTTGTTGCTTTCATGGAAGTTAAGTTAGTGTTCTGAGAAGTGCCGGGAGAATTGAGTAGGGGAGAAAGTGTTTATGTTGCCAATCTATACGTGTTTTTAGGCCATGCACGTAAGTGATTTAGACATTATGTGTACATTCTGTATGGTGATCGTGATAGTGTGGGGTTAGGAAATTAATTGTTTTCCACTGCGGTGTGATCCCAGAGTTGGTATATTTAATTTATGGGGGGTATGGGGGGCAGAGACCCCCACATGGGGGTGCAGGGGTGCTTGCCCCTCTTCAGAAACATAGTAAAAAGTGTGCTTGTTAGTTTGGTGTTTTAGGTGGACAGGATGTTATTTACTTGTGCACTGTAATTTTCAATGTTGTGATTTGTGTTTTTGTGATGTTGTGAGTTTTCAGTGTTTTGGGTTTTCGATGTTATGGTTTCAGTGTTTTGAGTTTCAATGTTATGGGAATTCTATGTTTTAAAGTAGAATCATACACACACACACACACACACACACACACACACACACACACACACACACACACACCCATAAATATGTGTGCATGGTATGTCAATCAAATGAAAAAGCAAATGAGATGAATTAACACACTGCTACGTGCATAGCGAGATTATACAATTAATTATTTTGTATATATTTGAGACAAAATTTTAGTTTATGTTAAAAGGAAATGTGCAGTCTTAATTCTGAGACCAATGAACACATTTGCACCACCCCATAAGTGCATTTTACTGCCCCTTAAATAAACATAATAAGAAAAGAATAATGTAAATATTTTCCTAAATGTGCTTTATGATAAGAATTACTGGTTCATAAACTATATATATATATATATATATATATATATATATATATATATATATATATATATATATATATATATATATATATATTGAGCTGAATGTACTTTATAGTGTAGAAAGCACTATTTTTTTAAACTTTCATTAATTTTTTTCTTTTATAAAATCACTCCTTCAGCCCTCCCACAAAAACAAGTAATTACTAATAAAACATTAAAAAACAAGAAAACAGAACAAAACAAAAAAACCTTTTCTCATAATTACAATGAGTAAGTTTTTGCCCCCTTATTTTAGAGTCCCTTGGGCAGGAGGACTTTTTTCTTTAGACAAAAATAGAATTTTTCTTTTAACAATCTCTAACATACAAAGATATTAATCTATGCAATGCATTGCACGTGGCTCAAGTGAAAATATATTGACTTTCATTTATTCATTCTTTAAATCAGTTGTTTTCCAGATGGAATATGAAAATCCTGTCCCCTAAATTTCTAGACCAAAACTGCACCATGATTTAAGACATCTTTGAAAGGAAAACTATGTTGACCTAAAGTAACATAACTTAAGCTACCTGTAATGATTTTTCACGTGTTAGATTTTCTTTTCTTCCAACGAATTAGTGCTTTCATGAGACCATACTAATCTGTTTATTGTTACTGTATTTTGAGATGTGGCGGGGAAATGCATCCTTCTGGCTTACTGTATAACTAAAAAATGTATATAGCTGAATGTTTGATGGTCATGGATAGAAAACTTTTGCTCACTCTTTATTAACAGGAAAGTTACTATCTTTTGCTGTTAGCAGTAAGAGTCATGCATGAGAAGACATTGTGCCATTTCAACCCCAACAGATGCAGTAGCAGCAATGCAAAATCAGTGTGTCTAGTGCAAAAAAAGGATCAAATATTAATTAATTATAAATCCACTTAGATAATAAAAATGATATGAAATTCAGTTTAAATCTTGCTTGTCTTACTTGTTTTCAGAATGTTTAGTGTCTGTCCTTATAACAGCCTCAGAGTATCAAAGGATTTTAATAACTTTTTTCTAATTGCATTTATATTAGTTATAAATATGTATGAGTAGAGATGTATACCTCACAGTACCAACATTTTTGTATTAAACACCAACTGTCAGTCTGTCCATTTTTAATATAATCAGTATTTTTTCATACTTGCTTTGTACTAGTCTATAAGGATCAGAATATTAAAGCAGCAATATCAAATACAATAAAACTTCACAACTGTTTTTTCCTAATAAGATATGTGGCATCATTGTAAGATTGCAAGAAGGATGATGGTATTTATTGAACCATCAGTTTTGTTCTCTCAGTTTATGTCAAATAGATTAGGAAAGGTCTGGGCTATACTCACAAAACAGAATTACATGGAATACCTCATCTGAATGAAACTGACATATCAGAAAAGGAGGAGTTTGAAAGGAAGACCTAGGTTTGTATGAAGCTTAGAATAAAAGTTGCTTTTCCAGACAACTGTGACAGACACCCCCTCCTAAGGCAATCTCATTAAGATTGCTCAGTTTGTTTAGTTTATAACAGTTGATAGCAAATATTTCCAAGTCATGTCCACAAGTTCTTCAAAACAGCCAAAGTCAGAGCAGGCAAAATTGTTGTAACAAGCTGTGTGTGAAAACAATTCAGTGGGTTGATTTGACAATGTTGCATATGCCAAACAATAAATATAACACATGATGGAGTGAGGAATTAATATATTCTTCTGGTTTTAAAAATCTAATTCCTTTAGTTTAATATATTTTCCCAGTTCTGCAGCTAACATTACTTAATGATGACAGCTGATAGTGTGACAAATGGTAGCTGGCTGGCAGAGCTGACAACATTACTGCAGTAGCAAACAGAAAGATAGAAGGAAACTGTAAAGTTAGACCCAGTCAAGACCTAACTGAACAAAAGCAACACTGTGGTGGATAAGGAATTATTTGAATATATTACTCTAAATATTTCCTTGTTAGTTTTAGGGCACTATACAGTAATTTTTCTCTTTTTAATAAAACTTTTCATAATTTCATCTGAAATGCACAAGTACCTAGTCAGTTTTGTTCAGGATGGCAAAAGGGGCTAGTGGACTTGATAGTTATTTTGTGATAAAGGGTCCAGTGATCCCCAGAGTTTTAGTCTGTAAGACAATTATTTACCTCTGGTCTGGCACTTATATCTGTAATAATTACAGACAGCCTTTAAAAGCCTGATCTCCCATGCCCAAGTCTACATATACCCCATAGCACAACCCTATCAACCTGCCAGATACATTTGGGAAGCAAGGCTAGGTTTAAAAAGCCCCCCAGGGGTCATTAGACTAGTAATCTCCTAGCAGCTTATGAATCTAAGACAGTGGACATGAATGAGGTAAACTAAACTGTTAACTGAAAAAGTGGGTCTATGCAGGCATGCATGTGTATGCATGTGTTGGTGAGCATCTGTATCTGTTAAGCTTGTTTTAAGTATCATATACTCAAACACTAGGGGGCAGCGCCAACTCATGGTTATACTCTGTATTACTAAATTTTGCAAAGCACACCTTAAAAGCACAGATCTGCTGGAGTATCATTCTGACATATCAGAATTTACAATGTTGTATATACAACATTCTCCCATTGAGATTCTATTACATTTGGCCAAATACTAAATGGATATGGACTCTTTCAGCAAACTAGGTTTGTCCAGATTACTATCAAGAAATTTCTATGGCAGTTTAGAAAATGATTTCTAATTACCATGATGCAGAGCTTACTTAAGATCAAGGAGCAGTAGTACACTAAGCGCCTGAAAGGAGGCAAACCGTGTGAAACCGGACATTATTTTGAGATGTTAGAGAACTTTTACTATAACATATATCTCATGTTTATTAAAGCTAAATAGCTTTCTTGTATAAACATCACATTCCTGTTGCCCGCATCTCATTAATTACAACATAGGTATGCTGCAAACAGACAAATGTTGGGCAGTTTTTAGTGGCTGCACAATGAAGCATAAAGCATAGTGGTTAGCTGAGCATATTATTCAGCGGCATGGAGGATGTGCTACTTGTTAGAATTTAAACAACTACAAAACATCATTTCACTTTAGTTTAGTCTGTCTTCAACATCCCTCCATAGTCAGAATGCACAGCGTCAATTAAAAACAATGCTGCCATTTTTATCTTGATTTTGCCATACATGTATCTATGTGACTGTGCTAGCTAATATATATGTGTTGTCTGCCGAACCAATAATGATCTACAGGCAGAAGCTGCAGCAAGACTGGTAGCAAATGACTATGCCTTAAATCATTACAGTATTATTTCCAGTCACACTCTGTAATACAAGAAATTATGACAACAAAGCAGACAAGCAAGCTATTACTCCAATAACAACAATTGCTACATGTACAAGAAAGCATGGAAAGTATCACAAACAGAAAGAAGTTACGTTATGAGAAAAAAATCTGTCACTTTCATAAGTACACACAAACATATATATATATATATATATATATATATATATATATATATATATATGTATACACACACACACACACACACACACACGCACACACACACGCACACGCACACACACATACACCTAAATATAGATCTATATTTCTCTATCTATGTGTGTATATATATATATATATATATATATATATATATATATATATACATACATATACATATATATAGCTATATCTATCTATATATCTATATCTATTTATATACACACACCACACACACACACACACACACACACACACACACACACACACACACACACACATGTATATATATATATATATATATATATATATATATATATATATATGTGTGTGTGTGTGTGTGTGTGTAGGTCTACTTTCCTTCTATGAGCTCACATGTCATTGAATGTCAGAAAGCCGAGTACAAACAAATGAAACTGCAGTTTAGTGAAAACCCATCACTCCAAACTACACTACGCCGAAACTCAATATCACAAAACTTTACATGTCAAACACATTTTTTGCAGGGGGGCAACTTATATATACCAACAATGAGATCCCACTACAGTGGGGAAAAGGGTATATTTCCTTATCCTCACTGTACCGCGACCCATATCAAAGAGCTCTTGTTTACATCCCACTCCCGTTACTACTTTAAGAAATACAGAAAAAACACCATACCTGCTCTTCTACATAATAATGGAACTGGCGAACATTCTTCGACAAATGCATAATTTGAAGTAGTGAGTTCTCATTGAAGTGCAGTTTTGGTTGTTTGTACCCTGCTTTCTGACATTTGGTGAAGTGTGAATTCGTAAAAGAAAAGTAGTTTGTTTGGTCAAACATTTTAAATAGTTAATGTTCATTTGCTGGCTTAAGAGATGGGATTTTACAAATGTGGGCTTCTGTTTGTATAAGACTATGGTCGAGTGGAGAGCTGGAATTTGGCCTTTCCCTGCCATTGTGCTTTCTTGGAGTTGGTATAAATAAGTGAGCCCCCTTCATAAGATGTTTTTTTTTATTTTTTATTTTTTGTTATTCTTTTATTTCAGTCTTTTGTGATCAATCTGTTTTTTTCTGTTGCTTCGATTATCTGACCTTTCATGAGGTAATTTTATATAAATATATATATTATATATATATATATATATATATATATATATATATATATATATATAGATAGATAGAGATAAATGATATAGATATAGATAGATAGATAGATAGATATGAAGACATATACACAGATATATTTAAACAAACCCCCGAGTTTTAATGTAACCTTCAATTAGTTGATGGAGAAATGGGTTATTAAGCAAACCCATCCTTCATTTTATGTCAACACACATGGGTAAGTATCATTGTACATCAAGTGTCCATCTTACCAGAGAAGTATGCCACATATCTATTTGTATGAAACACTATGGCGGACAGCGCTTCTTCGTAAAGTGCTTCTTGTAAAATGTCAAAATTGTACTAAAATATGTAATGTGCTGCATGCATTAATTATTCATAATATTCAGAATTATTATTTCTGAGCTCAACAGTTGTTTCTAAGCAATGACTTTTTTAATGTTTAATTTTATGAAATGAAATATATTTTGCTTGAAGGCCATCATGATATTGGTTACAGTAACACAAATAGACTGACCATCTAATTTTCACTGACACTAAAAAACACATTCACAGAAAATAGATTTTATGCATTTTTAGCATCCAAATCTGATGAATATTTTTTCTTTTTTCTCTTTAGAGAATGTCCTGCTTAAATAGAACAAAGATTTTCTGCAAGGTGATGGTAGCAACCAGGTTCAAAAAGTGGCGGATTGTACCAAAACCTGTAGAAGACTACTGACTCTCATGTTTGCAGCACCACAAACTACTCAAGGAAGTGCATAGAAAGACCTGAAACTACAAGACAGTGATGCTATTGTTGAAGTCCCTGTAAGAAAAAAATACACTTTTGCAGCTGCATAAGCACTGTATACACAGGGAAAACAGTTTTGTGAATAGTTTAAAATCCACCAGAATCAGGGCTGGTACAAGGCCTATCTTTTAAAAGGACTATGTATGTTAGCAGGTCAAGTGTACTATGTTCCAGATATAAATGTAAGTTTTTTTTTTCTTTTCTTTTTAATGAGGCAAGTACTTTAAGAAAAAAAATAACATAGTGCAAGAGGTTTTACAATTGCCCCAAGAGGGCAGAAAGAAAAAAAAAAAAAGAATACAAAGAAAGGCATTATTACAGCAGTCATCTGCCAGTATGTTGTGATGTCTGTCTTAGCTGACCTGGCTACTTCCTTTTAGACCACACACATACAAACATACAGAGAGCCACACACGTACACATACAGGCAAACACAGACACACACAACAATCATTTCTCTGGAGTACTATTTTGATAACAAATGACTTATAGGTGAAACATCAAACAGATATATTCACCTAAAAGAAATTGCCTTTCTGGCTCTTAATTTCTGAATGAGCATGAACTGATATTGCCTTTATGACAAGTTTGTATTTCCAGTGTTCCAAAATGTCTTTTAAGTCAAATTACAATGTACCCTCTGCCTGTCATCTTTGCTTTTAAACATTCACAACATCAGTAGTAGCACTGAAGCTACAAACTGAAGACTGCAATAAAAAATGGTTTACCTTTACAAAGGTGAAGCATACTCGTGCAATTGCTCATATGAGCGAATCGTAACTTCGAAAAACAAAACCGCGACAGTTTCCAATGTTCGAAAATTGGCAAATTGAAATGCAGATTCGCTGATTTTCGAACATAAATGTCGGAAAAAATATTCTAACTCTGAGATTGCACTACAGTGGGGAAAGGGACCATTTTCCGATTCCCACTATAGTGCAATCCACCCCAAAATGCCGAATCTGCAATGAGCAAATGTCACTGTGCATTCACTCATTGCACATTCAAACCTTTTTGCGTTCAACGTTTGCAAACTTTGCAAATGTCCTTACGAACATTTGCTGTTCGCCTGTGTGCAAACGTCACACATGAAGGTAAACCATAAAAAACAGCCATAATTCTCTTGCTGGAAACTGGCAGAGTGGTTATCATCTGCAGTACCTTTTCTCCTTAAGTTTGTCCCTGTTGGGGACCTGGAACAGGAGAGGACCCTTATACTGTGGAAAATATAAAGGCTTCTAGCACCCACATTCTTACAACATCTAGCCCTTGCTCTGCATTCATGTTACTTTGGAGGGATTTTCTGAAAGCCTTAGCTAGAAAATTATTTTTGCATACCAACAGTGACATGCAACATGCACAGCAATGGCAACGGGCCTTGGACTGTGAAAACTTGTCTCCACCATGTTTGACAAGTGGAAAGAAGGCATTTTAGTGATTAAGCATGTTTTGTTTGCTTGTTATTTTGATCCCCAACTTGTCCTAAATGGCAACCATGAAAGGTGGGATATAATGAAGAAGATGCTTACTCGTATCCTGGAGGGCATGCATTCTCATTCAGGCCATATTTTTCCTAAGCAAACATCAGTGGACCCAGATGAAGTTTCAAAGGGGAAAATCATCCTTGACCTTCTTGTATGGGGACTACAGGCTGCAGTTGTACCCAAGCAGAAGAAAGAAAACCATTATAAGTAGATTGCTTTAGATATATGCCTGGATTTTAAAGATACTTCCTGGAGGAAAGAAAGGACATAATGTCATAACATCTGCATGTCATTAGATCCCTCTTGTGCAGTGGCATTCTAATGGAAATTAATAGACAAAGTTCACTGACTATTGCACAGTTCTGTGTATTACCACAAGTACACTTCATGTTAATGAGGGAATATTTGTATTGTTGAGAACATTTTCCTTAGAACTGAAGATATGAAGAGATCACCCAAAAAAAAATAAACAAAAAAAAAAAAAAAAACCCTTGCATAGAAGCCTTCACAGCAGTGCACTGAAAAGCTTGCCCCTGTCAAACAAAGATCACATATCTAACTGCAGTCTTTATGGTATATGATGTCAATCAGAGATGTTTGTTGTCTGCGACTGAAGACCTTTTTTGATACGTTTCCCAGATGTGTGTACATGTGCACATATGTGAGTTCAGTACTGGTTGTCTGAAGTTTTCCATCTTGAATACAGAAAGTTTTCCCAGTTCTAGATTGTTTCCTCTTAAGTTCATCTGGCTTTGTTTTCCTTTTCTTGTTTTTATGTTTCTTTATTATTTTTATTTAGTGTCTGCGGGAGGTTTCCCCTGTCCAGGGCAAAAAGCTCAGTGAAGGCCCTGAATAAAGAATGCTGTTCTGTGGCTTCTCCATTATGATCTTGTTAGAGGAACCAAGACTGTAAAAGCAAAACAGAGAAAAATGTTAGGAAATGATCATGTTTATCTGCCTTATTTAGTAATTAAAATAGCATCAAATCCAGTCAAATAATATACATTATTAAAATTCAGAAAAGTTAAAACAGTCACATAAGTTTATATACCTCTGAAAAAGAAACATCAGTATATCTCATTTAAGCCAAACTATATTACTTATTGATTTTTTAGCTTTTTGTCTGCATAAATACTGTAAACTACACTGGCCATACATTCTACAAATACATTTTTTACTTTCTAGCTGCATATTACTGGCAAATATCCTACTCAGTAGCCCAGTGAACCATTTATTCCATCTCAGGATGAGTGATCATTGGCACAATTATTCCCATTCAGGGTAAGCCTACTTGCCTTCTTATTCTCCCTCAGGGATAAGAAGTGATTGCCAAGAGTGGTGCCATCATCCATTGGGGGCGAGCTTTTTGGTTATGCACCTATGTCCCCTGCCACCCAGCTGTGACTTCCACTATATGCTTGTTATATGAGCTGTATGCTTCTGTACATGCAATCTTTGTTTTGTGGTACTATATGCTGCATCAACAGTCATGATCCTCCCAGTGGATCACCTAAAACATCTTCTTCAAAGAGGTGGGCGAGTCAATCCCTTCTAAACATTTCCCATTTCCCACCTGTTTGCTCCTGCAGCAACTGAGCTATCAGGCAAACTCAGGTCATCTGAGGCAAAAGTCAGGGCTTTATCCTTCTGAGGGAATGGGGCTGGTGAAAAAGCAGGTTTGAAAAGTACTGATATTGTATGCAAACTGTTGTGTGTATATGCATTTGTATGATGCAGCTATATAACAATATATGTGTGTGTGGGTGCGTGTGTGTATGTGTATACATATTTTATATACATATTTATATATATATATATATATATATATACACACACACACACACACACACACACACACACACATATATATATTAGATATAGATTAAATATATCTATATCTATGTGTGTGGGTGTGTATATATATATATATATATATATATATATATATATATATATATATATATATATATATATATATATATATATATATAAATATAGATATATTGGTATATGTATTGCCTCTGTCTTTGTGTGAAAACTGGTTATAAAGCAGTACACACCTAAATCAATAGAAAACATTTGCCTGTCTAGTCTGTCCAGTTTGTGCAACTAACAGCCATCAGTTTATATTTCTGTCCTTCATCCCAGCCTACAACCCATTTCAGGTCTTCCATAATCTTCGGGTCCACGCCCAGCAACCTGTCTATGCACTATACTTTCAGGAAAAAGCATTTCTTACTATTAGGTTGAACAGCATAACCCCCTTTCCTCTTAAGATATATCTCCTTATAGCATATAAGAATCTTGTACTCCCAGATCATGTTTTCTATTTTTCACCTATGTTAAGGAATAAACAAATTTAGCTCTCATAACCTCTGCTCATACCCTTGACCTGCATTTTCTTTATTACATCGGTAGCCTTTCTTTGCATTATCTTCACTTGATATCCTTAGCCCTTTGTGGGCAGCAGAACTGAACACAATATTCCAAATGAGGCCTAATGGGATGTGCACAGGGGTAATACATCTTCTGTATTTCCTAGGTCTGTTCCCTATGGATACATCCCAGCATCTTATTGGAGTTGGCTATAGCTTTCTCAGTTCATAGGTGGTAGTTAAATACTGCTGTTATCACCATCAAGATCTTTTTTTTCCTGATCTGTGATTTTTTTAGAACTGATCCTCCCAACACTGACCATTAAGCTTGCCCTCTCAGGTGTTATATTTACTTGTTAATTCCCTGGGTAACAGCCATTTTATACATTCCTTGCTTGCGCCTAGAGTTTAATTAATTTGGAGTAGGAGACATCACGTTCATGCTGGAAAGCTGAAAGTTTTCTTTACGCCCCCACCTCCCCAGTGCATGCCCATTTATATCGCCAGGTAGTGGTATGCAGTGGGACTTTTTGATGTATGTCACTGCTTCTGCGTGTGTAGACTGCACCCCCACCCCGTTTAATCCCATTTCCCACTTAATTCTGTCTTCACTGAGGATTCAACCACTGACAGCATGCCTGTCTCCATTTTCAAAGAGAAGCAAACAGGTTAAGCCTCATCATTCTTCTTCTTCTTCCTTGCACCAGCTTCAGCATTAGCACAACCCAATAATAAAACTCAAGTTGCCTATGTCATACTCACTGCTTTTTCCCAGTAAACCAACATGGCAAGCACCTGTGCTTTTTAGGTCACTCCTCTTCCAGTTGATAGTCCACTTTGAGATTACTGAAATCTGAAATGTCTTACAGTTTCCTATATTAAACCATAGCTGTCATATGTCATCCCAGTTCCCAAGTCTCATCAGATCCTTTTGAGGACTTGTGCTTATCCTCCATTGTCTATTTCAGTGTCATCTGCAAGAAGATAGATACTGTCTTCCATGTTAAAAGTTATGTCTGACAGAAAGATGCCAAAGAACACTGGTTGTAAAAATGACCTCTGTAGAACCCCATTAAAGCAAAAATTATTAGCTTACATAATGGCAGATCTTTGGCAACATCAAGAATAATGCCAGTAGGTGTTATGATCTAACTCAGTACTAAAATACTACAATGATCCCTCTCCTTAGCCCATAATGCACTACAATAGTCTTCCTCTCCAAATCAGTAATATGTTGTGCAAAGTGACAAAAATATGGCTTAGCCTCTAGACCAACCTTGAGAAGGTGGTGAAAGGGGAGAGGAGGAAGGTTATGTTACTGGGGATTGACCTGCTCATCCAGATCTGTCATTATGGTTAGTATACAACTTTTACTTCTAGTATAAGGCATTCTGTCTTTAGTAACATCAGGACAGAGTCGCAGAGTGATCCTCCTTTGTTATTTTTTTCATGAGAACATACCCTTATCATTGTGACTTTGAAGAAAGGGGTCTATGTTTAGCCAATGAATGGAAAAATTGCAGAATGGCATTACATCGGCCATTCACCGAAACCACCTCACCCCCAGCTAATTATATATACCAACTCCGACATCACACTACAGTGGGTAAAGGGCAAATTTCCTTATCCCTAACATAATGCACTTACTTGAACAGTTCAATGAACGGCATGCTTGACAACAGATCTACTTCAGAAGCTCAAAGTTTCAAAACTTCTAACTTCAAATGGCCGAGACCATAACATCGAAGTTTTGCAACCTCAGAAAACATAATAATAATAATAATAACAAAAAAAGAACAAAAATGTATTTTTATGTTTTTGCAGGAGGCCAAGCCCTCCTGAACCCCCCTCACCACATGTTAAATAAATATACCAACTCTGAGATCGCACTACAGTAAGGAAAATGGTAAATACCCTGTTCTGTGCTGTATGGCGATATCCGTTCAAAATGTTTGAAGTTTTAAAACTTCAATTTTATAGTCCCGCCTTTTTGAAGTTCGAAGTTTTGAAACTTCAAGCTTCTGATAGGGATCCTTGACAACATATGCTGTTTGCTGATTTTTCCGTCTGATGGGCAGTCACAGACCCAAAGGAAGACCATCACCTGGATATTGCCTCCAACCTACAGTGTTTTGTGATATTATTCAAGAAGGGCTAAGCAGCTGATATCCAAATGTAAATTAAGGCTGCACTGTGGATGAATGCTTCTGAGGTAGTAACTCCTCTACCAGGATGTGCTTTAGGTTCTAACAGGAAAGATTTGTTGTATCTGTAATAGCAGAACTGAATGCAGTCAGTGAACCATTTGGCTACTGTGACCTTATGAACTTTGGACTCCAACTTCTTATTGGAGAAGGAAATGAAGAAATCATATTTTCTAGTAGATTTTGTCCAGTCAATATATTTTAATTGCCTATGAAAATGCCAATTATGTTGGAAAAGAGAAATAATAAATATGTCTCAGGCAACCTGAGTTTGAATAGCAGATTGGATGCATACTGAAGCTGATGTGGGCGAAGGGAGGAGTGATGTGATGTTGCCTGCTTGCCTGTATTTAGGAAGGAGGGGGCATGGCACATGTCCAAATGCTTATTCCTGAGGTACACTCCACAATGGAGTTTGGAGATCACTCAGGGGTGCTGTCTTTGTGGGTAGGGCAGTCTTGAGAAGTTACATCACACATTTAAGCAAGTGACATGCTCTCATCAACATGTCTACTGCAAACTGAACCCTGGGGCAGTTCACAGCAGGTACAGTGAGGGTTAGCGACTTAAAGTATAAAACCCCTGAGCCACATCTAGGTGACAGCTTTGTTCATTGCTGTCTGGGACATGCAGGGGGAGGGGTGTCTGATGGCCTCTGAGGTATGACTGGAAAGATTGCTTATGAAAATAAATTAAGTAAAGGAAAGATTTTCCCTGGTTGGAAAAGTTTGGGAAGAAGATGAGAAGGTGTATCAATTGACTAAGATATGACTCAATTTCTACCTTTGGCATGACAAGGAAATTGCTTTACAGAGATACACGCAGATGTGGAAGACCAAGTAAGGTAGTTCTAACAGCAGTATCTACAGTTCAGAGATTCCTTTGGCTGAGTATAGGTGCAATAAAAAGTGTTTTTTATGACAAAAACTTTAACTTAATGGAGACCCCTGATAGAAAGGAAAAAGCATTAGCTTTTCCAGCATACAGTAAACATCACAAAGCATAACTAGCTTCTTAACTCGAGAGGGTTCTTAATCTCTAGGCTTGTGATTACTGGCATAGATATTGTCTACCTCCATAGTACCTTTTTAAGTCAACGCCAACCTCATAAATATTCCAACATAATGAAACAAGCAAAGGAAAATATGAAGCTGTTACTGATCAATACTATGAGCCTAAACCAGAAAACTCCACTCCCTACTAGCCTTTCTCACCTTGGAGGATATCCATGCCTGTGTAGTGAATGAGACCTGGTTTAAATTAGCGGAGAGTATCCTGGTTGTGCAGGGCTGTAATGCCTTCCACACATTTAGACCAGCTACCACGTAAGCGGGGGAAAAAAGTGGAGGTGATTCAATCTACATCCAGAAGAGACTCATATCAATGCTGGTAAAGCAGCATGATGCACTAGAGCTTCTTCATGTCCAAATAACCATAATAAAAGTCTTGTACCATGTATTAACTAGCTATATAACTCCCTACATAATACAAGAAAACCACAACACCTATCTACAGAAACTAGAATCACTCAGTATTGATCCCAATACCATTTTCCTAGGTGATCTAAACCATCCAACTATAGACTGGGAAACCTACACCCCACTAGTGCACAAATACAAAGATTTGTGGACTTTGTCAATACAAATGCCCTGGAACAATTAGTCAGAGTACATACTACAGGGGAATAGCATATTGGATCATGTCCTTATTTCTTTCTTTCTTTCTTTATTTATTTATTTATTTATTTATTTATTTATTTATTATCATTTGATAACCGGGTTGTGTCCAACTGGGCCAGAAGCCTGTTCTCAGCAGAGACCCAGGGAGAAAATCTCCAAGGAAAATTACAATAGTTATTAATATGGGATCATCTTGTACCATCTCATGCATCTCTTCATCACTTGTTAGGTCTGACAATAAAGCAGTCTCCTTCAAAGTAAAATTGAAACCAGAGATCCCTTTCAACCAAGGTACATTTATAAGATTTCAGTAACGCTTTGGCCAAACATTCCATAAACTGCAAATATTTTAGGAAATTTACATTTTGTTGTAGTGGAGAAGGTGAACAATGACAGATTTGTTGGATCTTTTAATAATTATTTAGAAAAAAATTGAGCTTAAATGGCAAATTTTCCTGAGGGCAGATGTGGCACCAGGAATTAACGATAACATTTCTGTTAAAAGTCATTTGAAATATGTTAACAAGAAGTTATTTGTTTGTACCTGTGTTTTTTCTACTTTAGAATGTGTGGATTAATTTTATAGTTAACACTGATTTTTTTTAAACAAATATGGAAATGTAACATATAAGGAAATGATGTCATGAAGACTGTCAGTATAAAAGGAAATTAATGCATTTGTATAATTGTTCTGAGGAAGTTCTGTAATAAACAGGATGAAAGCGCTAAACTTCACTCTGGCTCCAGTGTTATTTTGTTGGTTAGTAGTTTCTTTTCGCTTTGTGGTTTTTCAAGTTAGTTTTGCGATTACACAAAGTTGGAATTAACCGAAAAGGAAAATATTTCTGTTTTTATCATTCAATGGTCATCTCTTTGGTTTTATTTTGCAGCTTCTCTTAGTAAAGCCAAGTTACAGTTGGGTGATTTTGGAGCAACATTTGGTTTTGCGACTATAGGACTGTCTTCTTTTAAAAGCTCTTTTTAGAGATGGTAATTAATCTGACAGGATAGGTAGGTTAAGGTGTGACAGTCATTTAAACAATATTTGATTCAAGAGAGTGAAGTGCTTAATAACTTTATAAAGCACCAACTTTAAATAAATATTTGATACAAAGTACTATCTCCTTTAAAAAGCTCTTTTTCAGAGTTGGTAATTAGTCCCTTTCGGGGCTGGTATAAGGATAGACAGTTTCTTCTGCACGTTGAAGAATGCTCTGATTATTTGGATTCACGTAATATATAGTGTTGCTTAAAGGACCATTAATAACAGTCTGTTTGGGGCTTATCTTTAATATTTTTTGTCAACGGAACCCTTACTAAGTTCAGTCGACTACAAAGCATTAAAAATCTTTTAAAGTTTGGCACTACATTTACGAAATTGTATCGTTGGTGTGACTTGATACTATCACCATGACTACTCAAGGTTCCATTGACATCGATGTAAGCGTGTATCCAATGCCGGAAGAAGTCAACACTCTCACCTCCAATTTGCAGGAAGTTATAGAGAAGGCGCAGAATATCTTGAAAAGAATGCAAGGGAGTTCCAGAGCCCGCCAGAACACTGGCAAAAGATCCGATGATTAGTTTATGGATGAAGGTACTATTATTGCCGATGAAGCATTTAATCGACCTATTATAGAACTTTTGGAGATGAAAGAAAGGATTCCATTTAATGAGTTAAGCAACGACGGTGCTTCATTTCACAACATTTGTTTAAATATTGGTTTTCACAAACCAGTGTTTTAAATTTCAGTACCTTTTTCTCCAACAGGAGAAACTGATTTTTAAAGAAAAAGGTACTGAAATTTAAAACACTGGTTTGTGAAAACCAATATTTAAACAAATGTTGTGAAATGAAAATTGTTTCCTTAGGTTTAAGGATTTATGCTTTTCCTAATGGGGCAAGATATGATGGTGAATTGTTTGGTAAATTGAGGGATTTGTATAACAATATACGTTTAGAAGTTTTGAAACTTCTTATACAGTGGAATGTTAAACAAATGAATGTTTTGAGAAATGATATTAAGAAATTGGATACAATAATTAAGGAAGATACTTCAATACATACACATCATTTGTTTGATAATTTGGAAAGTAAAATTAACAAACATGTAGAAAGTTTGATTTTTAAGAAAAGGAAGAATCTGATTCATGACATTAATGCCTATCAGCAGAAACAAGCACATGTGCTGAAGAAAAAGGAACAATATAACAATAATAATACCTTTTTTAATAGGAAAAATTCTCTTCAACAAATCAATTCCCTATATAGATTAGATTAATTTTCTGAAGATATTATTCCTTTAACAATGAGAATCATAACAAAGATCAAAGGGAAGAAGTGTCTAGTGTTTCTAGTATTAGTAGTGAAGAAAGTTCCCCTTTTCTAACAGGGATAAGTGGGACCAGCAGTCCCCCTCAACCAAGAGGCACTCACTGTAGTAGGCAAGAGAAAAGTCAAAACAAGGGATGTTAGCCTACAAACAGGACATCTTTAATTTGAGTGGTAAAATATTTAGTAAAAAGGAAATTGAAGTTCTTGAAAAAGGTTTTTCATTTGTGCCAGCAAGCAAAGCTAGAATCACAGACACAATTTTGGATTTTAAATTATTTATGAGAAAATTGAATTTAAAGTATATTTATCACAATATTCCAAATAAGAGTGGTAGTCATTTTAGAAAGAACAGTAGTATTAATCCACCATTGGTAAATACATTAAATACTTTTTCCATGGTTTGTGAAAATGAGATGTACAAAATAATTAATAGTAAGCCAGTTCCTTGTTCTAAAAATGTAACTAGTGAATATAGAACAGCTTTAAAACAATTAATGACATACAATGACATCAGATATATGAAAGCTGACAAAGGGCAGGGCTTAGTCATAATGCAGGTTACTGACTATAACACTGTCACTGGAAGTTTGCTTTCAGATATAAATACAAGAATGTTTCTAAAGACATGGTTAGAAAAAAGTTTCAAGAAGTAGATTTAATTTTGCTAGACTTATTATACCAACAATATATAGACGGTGATTTGTTTGAATTTCTTACAGTAGAACAGCCACAATTGGGAACTCTGTTCGGAATTCCCAAAATGCATGAGGATGAAAAGCACCCTCCATTCAGGCCTATTGTCTCTGCCCCTTATAGTAAAACATCTAAAATCTCAATTTATCTTCATAAAATTCTCAATCCCATAGTACAAAACAGTAAGTGTTTTTTACAGGATTCCTGGATGTTTCTAAATGAATTAAAAGAGTATGAATTCCAGGGAGATGAGACTTTTGTATGTACATTAGATGTGTGTTCTTTATACAGTGCAATAGAACAAATGGATGGTATTGAATTTATGAGACTGTATCTTAATAAACTGAGGCATTCCCTTAATCAAGATGCATCTGTAATCTGTCAATTGATGGAAATAGTGTTAATGAATATTTTTTTTTATTTTGGGGGGAGGAATATACTAGCAAATCAGTGGAGTTGCAATGGGTACACACGTAGCGCCAGTTTTTGCAAATTTAGTGATGTGCTGGTGGGAATGTGAGTTTCTTATAAAACTGGAACTTTACAAGTATGTCAGATTTTATAAATGATATATTGATGATTTGTTTTTTATATGGGCAGGTAGTAAAGAGCAGTTTAAAAACTTTTTTTCTGAACTCAACAAAACAGTTTCATGGCTTAAATTTACTAAAGGTACTATTGGTACTGAAGCACATTTTCTTGACGTAAAAATATCAATGGATGTGGACACAGAAAGATTCAGCAGCAATATTTTTTCGTAAGAAAACATTTACTAATAATTACTTACATTTTGACAGCTTTTATCCTAGACATATGAAGATCAATGTATTTAAAGGGCAAGTAATAAGGCTTAGTAGGATGATCAGTGAAGATGAAAATTTTGTCAAGGAAGTATGCACCCTTAAACAGTTATTTATGGAGAGAGGATATGATCAAGAAGTTCTAGATTAAGTTATTAATAATATCAAAATCTATAGAGATGAAAGGTATCCTCCTATTTTACGGGTAGGATTTAATAAAAATAAAGAAAATGGTGGTAAAGACGGAGAACTGTTCAAATGTGCTTTTCCTGTGCCCATGAATATAGATGGGCCTAATATCAGAAGAATTATTATTGATAATTGGAAGATTATTTTAGGAAATGAAGATCTAAGTAACATAATAGGGAAGCAACCAAAGTTTGTTAATAAAAAGACCAGAAATTTAAAGGAGCTATTACAAAGTACTTGTAGGTTAACAGATAAGAAAGTCTGTTCTACAAACTTAGGGACATTTCCATGTACTAATTTTTGCCCAGTGTAGGTTTATGACAGCGGTCATTTTAGACATTTGAATTACACTTCAGTTGCGAAGGGTCGTTATAACTGTCAGAGTGAAGGTTTAGTTTATCTTGCAGTTTGTTCTAACTGCAAGAATTTTTATACAGGTAAAACTATTAGAAAATGATGTCACAGGGTTAGAGAACACATTTTAGCTATTAAGAAAAAAAGATTTTAGTAACGTTTTGGCCAAACATTCTGTAAACTGCAAAGATTTTAGGAAATTTACGTTTTTTGTAGTGGAGAAGGTGAACAATAACAGATTTGTTGGCTCTTTTAATAATTATTTAGAAAAAATCAGGCCTAAATGGCAAATTTTCCTGAGGGCAGATGTGGCACCAGGAATTAACGATAACATTTCTGTTAAAATTAATTTGAAATATGTTAACAACTAGTTATTTGTTTGTACCTGTGTTTTTTATTTTAGAATGTGGGGATTACATGTATAATAATTTTATAGTTAATACTGAATTTTTTTAAACAAATATGGAAATGTAACATATAGGAAATAATGTCATGATGACTATCAGTATAAAAGGAAATGAATGCATTTGTATAATTGTTTTGAGGAAGTTCTGTAATAAACAGGACTAAAGCACTAAACTTCACTCTGGCTCCAGTGTTATTTTGCTGGTTAATAGTTTATTTTCGCTTTGTGGTTTTACACATTTATAAATTTCTTTAAGGCAAGCTAGTTACTCCTAAGAGATGCATTGGCAAGTTTGAAATTGCCACCAAAACCAGTTAACTCCACTGAATAAGCAGAAACATACACCATCACACTATACCAGTATGTAAATAGCTGCTGAGATGCAGTTGTGCCTTGTAGGAAAAAGTGCAGGGCAAAGCCCAGAAACAAACCCACATGGTGAAACCAAAATATCAGCAAGCATTATCATAAAAGAAAAAGACTTTTGACCAAAGTACGAAGAGTAATTCCCAGAACATTACAGCTCTTGTCACTGAAACAAATAAACAACTCAAGAGCTTAATAAACAGTGGAGGATTTAGGCATGGGTGCAGGGACACGCATGCCTGCCCCCTTTTTAACTTTTCTTTTTTTAATCAGGTGCATCTTCCCAAAGAATCCTGTCACCAAACATGTCTAATACATCAGAGATGAGATTGGAGGTTGCAGTCAGATGATTTTTTTTATAACGATCCTCCTCTAACTGCATCTCCATTGTAATTTAGGCACATTGGTGAGAGCTGTCATATCGTTGAGACTCAGCTTGAGTAAAAGTTTAATTAACTTTTCAGAAGACAATCTAGTTAATTGTAAAATATACTAGTCAGATGAACGACTTTGAAATTGCTCTCAAGTGTGAGGGAGTGATTCGCATTGAGGTAATTTGCTTTTATTGAATTGCCAATTTTCAAAGTGCCAAAGAAGCGGTACTGTTTTCTCCTGGCAGATGTGCAGTTCTCTGTATTCTTTAACTGACTGCAGATAGTGATTTTCTTAGTTCTCCTCAAAATGTTACATGTCCAACTTGAATTCCATCCATCAGGTAGAGATACAAGTGCTTAACGCTGCAGTGAGGCACAAATCACGTGATATATTAAAATATTCCAATTACGTGCTGTGAGTAGCCTACCGCACACCTCTAGGTATTGCTTAAACCAATAAAGTTAAGTAGGATGCTTGTTGTGAGGCAGGGTAAAGGCTGACAGCAAAGTTTATGAACTATCATGTCTCGAACATATTTCTTTTTACCCCGTGATCTCTGTAACAGTTTGATATGGCAATTCATTGGTACCAACAAAGGTAACAGGATGTGCCGCTGTGAAGAAACTTGCTTATCCTTATTGTTCTTTTTTATAGAGTAAATAAAGTTCGATATATAGGAGGTGAGTTAAAAACAAATTTCACAAAGGTTGGATAACTAAAGTAAAACACGTTTGGTTAAATTATTAAAGAGCTACAGTATTGTAGAATAACAGCGCTTCATGTGTTTATGAATGAAAATGCATCTCCCTATTTTTCTCTCAGTGGGGAATTTGCAGACCTGATGATTCTTGTCTTCTGAACTGAGAATTTTAAATTTATAACTGAATAAGAAAATGCATAGTTTGAAGGTTTTGTTTGGGATGAACTACCTATTGAGAGACTTCATAACTGCAGTCAGAAACTGGTCACAATGTCAATTACATTCAGTTTTACTTAGAGCCAAAATAGGTTGGAAGTTTTTTATTTTCTGATAATGCAGAGGTAAGTGCTGGGCAGTAGTTATGGAAAAGTTGGTTGCCTATGTGAGTTTATAGAAGCTTAATCAGTGACTGCAAATCATTTATGGTACTTAAGTATTTGGAAGTACATTTACAATACAAAGTAAGAAATACAGAATGCATCAGTGGTGGTATAGAGCTTATGTGATGAATGATATGTCTGAGGTGAACATGCTGTGGCTTTAGGCGAGTTTCTGACTTTTTATGATAGTGCAGAGGAAAGAGCTGAGCGATAGTTATCAAACAGGAGGTTTGCATATTTATTTATTTATTTATTTTTATTTAACATTTGTTGACTGGGAAAGTCCGACTAGGTTCCACAGATCCTGTTTTCAGCGGAGGCCCGGGGAGAAATGCTCCAGAAGAATGTCTTTAGAAAATGAGGATTGATATGAGCTTAATTAGTGACTGGTATTCATTTTATGGTTGTTAGGCATTTGGGAGTGCATTTAACATACAGGGTAAGAGATTCAGTTTTGAATTGTTTGAGGGCACCTATTGGAATGTGTAGTAGAGAGAATGGGCTGGGGAAAGGTTTGATAGTATGACACAATGGGCAATAATTTTATTTTGCTTTCTTGGCTAAAAATGTGTTTTATGGCATAGCCTGCTTTCATTTGTTGATTTATGTGGGTGGTAAATTTTAATGATGCATCTGTCCAGAAGCTGAACTGTTGCTGCTAATGGTGTAAACTGTTTCACTGGGTTATTGAGCCAGAAATATAGCAAACCTACAGGCCGATAAATTCAGCTCCAACTTCACCCTTCTCCCTCAACCTTCCCTCAGAAACACCCTCTAATATAACTGCCCCTGCTATTACTAGAGAACAGGTCTTTAATGCTCTCTCTAAGGCCAAGAACACTGCATCAATGGGTCCAGACAATATCCCAGGATGTCTTCTAAATAGCATGAAACATGACCTATCAGGGCTTTTGGAATTGCTAGTTAACTATAGCCTCCAAACAGGCTTCATGCTGCATGAATGGAAAACTGCAACAGTTGTCCCTCTGCACAAAGGTGGGCCATCTACAGACCCTGGAAACTAGAGCCATAAGTTTCACTAGTCCTATATGTAAACCCATGGGAAGAATTATCATGGAAATGATCAACAGTGATATAGTAAACCTCCAGACACTGGATCCAATCCTTGAAGGCGAAAGCCGAGGTGCTAGAGAGAGACTATCCAATAAATCTGTGTTGGATCCTGCTTTTGGTTGTTACAACTGGATCCAATCCAGTTTGGTTTTGTCAAGGGCAAATCATGCCTACTTAACCTGGTGGACTTCTTTGAAAAGGTTACCACAACAATAGATGAGGGCAAATGGTTCACACTGCCTACCTTGACCTGTTCAAGGCATTGGTTAGGTACAAAGTCATATGTCACCCAGTGGATAGCCAACTGGCTCACAGACAGGACCCAGGAAGTTAGAATTGGTGAGTCCACCTCTATAAAGAGGCCAGTCACAAGTGGAGTCCCTCAGGGTCAGTCCTTGGATCACTCCTTTTTGGCATTTACTTTTCTGAAGTCAAGGACAATGTCAGTGGTCTCTGGCTGACTAAATGTGCAGATGATTGCAAATTAGCAGCTGTCATTGAATCACACACAGACACAAATGGTCTCCAGGAGGGGCTCACACAGACAAACAACTGGTGTCAGAGCCATAGACTAGAACTAAATGCCAAGAAATGCATAATAGTATCCTTCAGGAAGTCACCCACCCCTGGTAACTATCATATTTACAACAAAGCTCTTAGAGCTGACCCAGTAGTCAGGGACTTAGGGACACACATATATAGTAATCTAGCCTTTGACTATCACATGTCTACAGTAGTGAGGAAATCCTTCTACTCTGTGCAACTTATAAACAAAGGTATGGCATCTAAGTCCAAGAAAGTCATTGTTCCACTGTATTTGGCACTCATAAGACCTATTGACTATAATGCCCCCTTGGTATGTACCTAACCAGGCATATCCAACAATTGAAATGTCCACAGAGGTTCCTCACTAAAAGAATACAGGGCTTAAGTAAAATGTCCTATGCAGACCAGCTCAAGGCTCTATCCCTGTATTCTGTCTCTTACAGGCTTTTGAGGGGAGATCTATGCCTAACATGCAGGGCATTGTCAGGCCCCACTCTGATGGAACTCTTGCATATCCACAAAACAAACAGCACCAGAATTACCCATTCTAAAGGCTTAAAACTTGCCAGTGATATAAACAGGACCTGCTGGAGAGAGGTATGTATCCCAGAGATTACCTCATCTGTACATGTGCTGTGTGCTGCACTGGAATTACCTGTTTCTACTACCATATCCACAGCAAAATCATGTGCAACTGAATGTAAACTGATGTCTTTCCTCACGTCAGAGCTTCTTAAGGTGATCTTTTCACAACCACCAAACCTAGTCTCCCACTTTTTCACTTCCATTCCAGTAGTCAGCTAACTAGACTACTTTGCAAATTCCTGGATCCGCCACTGGTAAACTCCACCAAAGCCATGTTTTAGGCTAAAATGACTACCCAAACCAAACAGCCTCACAAGACATTTTTAGTTGTGTTCGTAATCTGAAAAGCACAACTTTGCAATGCACTTAGCTGATTGTGACAGATGTGACCTTCACTGAAGCTGAACATATAACAAACCTACTGGGCAATAAATTTAGCTCTAACTTTACCCCTTTCTCACCTTCGTTTGTCCCTCAAGATATATCTCAAACTAGCTCACCTCCAGGGATCACACACGGACAAGTCCTGAAAGCACTATCAAAAGCTAAAAATACTGTATTGATGGGTCCTGACAATATCCCTGGATGCATCTTTAAATAGCAAGTACAATTTAGCCACATCCCTAACAGCACTGTTTGATCTCAGCCTCCATAACAGGTTTTGTACTAAGTGAATGGAGAACAATTACAGTCATTCCCTTGCATAAGGGAAGAAATTCCACAGACCCAGGTAATTACAAACCCATAGATCTGAAAAGCCTCCTATGCAAAGCCGTGGAAAAACATTTCATGGAACTAATCAATCAGGAAATAGGGAACTACCAAACACAGGAACCATGTCAGTTTGGATTCATCAAAGGCAGTTCATGCTTACTCAACCTTGTGGAATTTTTTTAAAAGGTCACCAAAGCAATGAATGAAGGCAAAACAGTCCGCACTGCATAACTGGGCCTGGTCAAAGTTTTTGATGCAATTCCCCAATAAAGCTAAATAAACTGGGAATAAACCCCTCTGTCACCCACTGAAATGCCAAATAGCTCACAGATGGATGAATGAAATCAAAATAGGAGAGGTTACATCTAAAAAGAGACCAGTCACAAGTGCAGTCCCCAGGGCTCTTTGTTTGGACCTCTCCTGTTTGGCATCTACTTTTCTGAAGTAAAAGTCAATACCAAAGGGCTCTGGCTAACTCTGTAAGCCAAGAGCAGTCACTGAATCCCCAAATGACTTAGTCACCATGCAGGAAGATTTGTCCCAAATAAATAACTGGTGGCAAACTTATGGACTAAAACTAAATGGCAGAAAAATGCATTATTGTACCTTTTGGGAAGTCATCTATCCCAGGGATCTACCACATTAACAATACGTCCCTAAGAGATGACCCATTTGTTTGGGATTTGGGAACTCATGTGGACAGTTACCTAACGTTTGACCAACATATGTCCATTGTTGTAAGAAAGTCCTTCTATATTGCACAGCTAATAAACAGATTGTTTCAAGATCTAGGGATGTCATTATCCCCCTTTACTCAGCCCTCATTAGGACAATCATTGAGTATAATTCCCCATTTGGCATTAATCTTTTCAGACATATGAAACAACTGGAATGCCCAATATCTTATTAAAAGGATACAATGCCTAAACAACATATCCTAAATGGACCGACTCAAAGCCCTGTCATTATACTTGGTATCCTAGAGACTACTAATAAGTGACCAGTGTCTGGCATACAAGACGTTCTCCAAACCAATACTGATGGATTTTCTGCACATCAGCAAGTCAAATGTAATCAGAAATACTCACTCTAGGGATCTAAACCTCTACTGCAACATCAACAGAATGGTTTGGAAGGAAAGGTACATCTTACAGAGGATACTGCTGCTCTGGAACAGACTACCCATCCGCATAAACCGATGTTCATCCCTGTCCATATTCAAGCATAACTTGGATCTGTGGATGGGAAACAGAAAGTTTACCCCAGGATTGCCTCCTATACTATTAATGGACACAGGGAGCTCTTAAATGCTTTATCTCATGCATGGGTCCTCTCAAATTATTTTTTGTATAATCCCAGCTATTCTCATTAGGGGTAATTAATAATTATCGACCATGGAATGGGTAAAACCATTCTCTAACCAAATGGCATAGGTTAATTTGAGGACAAAAAGGGAACCTGGCTAGGTTTAAAATGCCCCACAAGGGCAGTTAGCTTAGTACTTACCTATGAATCTATGAGAGCTTAATAAAAAAATTATCTTAAAAAGACTTTGCAGACTTTTATGAAAAGGATGAGTATACAGCCTGATGAAAACTAGAGACAGCAGCTAAATGAACTTTGATTGATGAATAACTGATTACACAATCAAAGATATGCACATAGTACTCTAAAACAGAGGGAATTGGGAGGTAAAGAGATTTAGACCTCTATGTTGTTCACAAAGAGAAACATTTTCACTTACTTTAGTAGTTTTTTTTTTATTTTGGTGTTCAGCTTCTGGGGTAAAGTAATAATCTCAGCAACCCCTAGAAACAAAGGAAGTGTTAGGAACCATCACTTGAATTATAGAAACCATTTGGTTAGGAAGGAGAATTAGCAAGAATAAATACCAGAGGGATGGGAGAGGAGGGTCATGCACAGATGAAAGTGTAGAGGTTTCTTCAATAATTGGTACATGAGCATACTTGTCGCGACCAAATAAAATGACTTTGGACTTGTTTTATCTCGATTTCTGCATAAACGTATTTATCAGAGTGTGGGAAAGCACAAAGGAGTTTAGGTGTTATTTCTGAACAACACAATCCTTGTAGTGTCCATTCAGTGACATGATGAGGAAGAAGTTTCTGCATTGATGTTTGTTGAGGATTCAAGTAAGATGCAGCAAGTCTTGTGTCGATACCAGAAAAGTTTCTACAAAACAGAAAGGCTGAGGAACCACTCTTGCCATCAGCAAACAATGTCTGAGCCTTGCTGTAGGGAGTAGACTCCGCCCAGCATATGGTTGACTGTCATAAAATGATCTGAAATATAGTCTTCTCTCAAACCCTGATCATCTTTTTGACACTGTCATTTTGGCAGATTAGATGGCTATCACACCCTAGGGCAGAGAGTGGAGAAAGGCTTGGAAATGTAAGCAGAATAGTCCTCATTGCCAGAATACTGACCGGAAGACTCCTCTCTGCTTTTCCAGACACCTTGGACAGTTTGCCCCTGACAATGCCCCCAACCCAGCAGCTGAAATATCTGTGTTTATTGCAGCTACAGAGATCAGAAGTTGAAAAGGTTCCCTTAGGTAAAACTGGGCATGTGCTTGCAACATGAAAAATGTTGTTTGCATACTCTAGAGATAGTGATTTGTACTGACTTACGATCTGAATCATCCGCGGTGTTGCAGCGGTAGCATTGTTGCCTCACAGCAAGAGGTTCTCCCGTTCGATTCTTGGCTGGAGTGCGGGGAGCGCCTTCTGTGTGGAGTCTGCATGTCCTCCCCATGGTTGGCTGGGCGTTCGAAAGACATGCATAAATGGGCGTGCCTTGGTTGAACATCGAGCTGGCACCTCGGCATTCGTGAAAATCTACTGCCAATCATTAGCGGACTGGAGTTCCGCTGTGGCGACCCCTAACCAGGAAAAGCCGAAAGACAACAACAACTGACCTACGATCTGAACTCTAGGTGTACTACAGCTGCAAGGTGCAGTGTAGAATTATTATGACAAAACTGGTAAAGGGTACCATTGTTAACATGGCTGTCCTTACTCCAAAATTTCTGATGCACAGATAGGTGGCGGCTCACCAAGTATTCATAACCTGGAATTCCTTGTGTTGAAGAAGCTGAATCTTTTCTAACAGGAGAGTGTATCTGAACCTGACCATGTCTGGACTGCAATGAGTATCTGTAGAATTCTAGGTGAAATTTCACAAATTTTGGGAGTGATCTTCACCAGAGTAACAGGTAACTCTCATAACAAGGGCCATAACTGAAAGAACAGTAGTTGACAGGGACTGCATTTTTTGTTTAGAAGGTTCCATCAGATATCTGTGCTGGTGCTGATTAATCTCATACACATGAATCACTTCTTCAGATTGACCAGATCCTCTGAGTCTATATCAGGAGGGTTAGCCATCTGGCAGTCTGAACACTGGCTCTAGAATGATGGTGACTGTTGATATGTCATCTCAAACCTATGTGCAATAAAGGGAAAATGGAGGGTTATTAATGGATGGATGGATGGATGGATGGATGGATGGATGGATAGATGGATGGATGGATGAATGAATGGGCCAGATTCTGAGGAATGTGAGTCCTTTTAAAGGCTGCTGCTGTAAAATAGTTATCTGCCATAGAAGCTTCCAAACAAAATAACTAAAATTTACAGGGTTAGAGCCTCCTGTTGGGCTCCTCTGGGGCAGATATCACAGTATCGAGGTTTTCCATGAAGTTTTAGTGGCAAGCTTTAACATGTCACTGAAAGAAGAACCACAAAGCAAACCTACTGGCTGGCAAATTCAGTTCCAGCTTTACCTCTCTCTCCCACTCATCCTTCCCTCAGGAAATAACCATCAAATATAACTCCCCCTGCTATCACTAGAGAGCAGGTCATTAATACTCTCGCTAAGGCCATGAATACTGCATCAATGGGCCCAGATCATCCCAGGATACCTTCTAAATAGCATGAAATATGATCTATCAGGCTGTCTGGAATTGCTATTTAATTGTAGCTTCCAAACAGGCTTCGTGTCTCATGATGGAGAACAGCAACAGTCATCCCCCAACACAAAATAGGACATCTACAGACCCTGGAAACTACAAACCCATAAGTCTCACTAGTCTTATATGCAAAGCCATGGAAAGAATTATCATGAAATGATCAATAATGATATAGTAAACCTACAGACCCTGTCCCCAACCCAGTTTGGTTTCATCAAGGGCAGGTCATGCCAACTCAACCTGGTGATCTTCTTTGAGAAAATCACCAAAGCACTGGATGAGGACAAATGGTTCACACTGCCTACCTTGACCTGGCCAAAGCATTTGACACAATACCCCACTTAGGCATTGTTGACAAACTCAAGAGGTTAGGTACAAACCCATATGTCACCAGATGGATAGCCAACTGGCTCACAGACGGGACCCAGGATGTTAGAATTGTGAAGTCCACCTCTATAAAGAGGCCAGTCACAAGTGGAGTCCCTCAGAGATTGGTCCTAGGACTGCTCCTTTTTGGCATTTACTTCTCTGAAGTCAAAGTCAATGTCAGTTGTCTCTGGCTGGCTAAATTTGCAGATGATTGCAAATTAGAAGCTGTTATTGAATCCCACACCAACGCAAATGTTTTCCAGGAAGGGCTGATCCAGACAAACAACTGGTGTTAGAGCCATGAACTAAAACTAAATGCCAAGAAATGCATAATAGTATCCTTTGGGAAGTCATCCACCCCAGGTAACTATCATATTGACAACACACCCCTTAGAGCTGACCCAGTAGTCAGGGACTTAGGGACACACATAGAGAGTAATCTAGCTTTTGACCATCACATATCTACAGTATTCAGGAACTCATTGTATGTTGTGCAACTTATAAACAAAGGTCCAAGGTCTAGGTCCAAGGAAATCATTGTTCCACTGTATTCAGGATTCATCAGCCCTATTATTGAGTACAATGCCTAGTCTGGTATATACCTAATCAGGTATATCCAACAATTGTAATGTCCACAGAGGTCCCTCACTAAAAGAAAACAAGCTGAAAGTAAAATGTCCTAGACAGACCACCTCAAGACTCTATCCCTATATTCTATCTCCTACAGGCTGTTGAGAGGAGATCTATGCCTGGCATACAGGGCACTGTCAGACCCCATTCTGATGGACCTCCTGCATATCCATAAAACAAACATCAGAATTGCCTGTTCTAAAGACTTAAACCTCGTTCGTGGTATAAATAGGATCTGCTAGAGAGACAGGTATCCATGTGAAGCAGAGTTCCTCCCTAACTCAATTCAAGTGTAACTTAGACAACTGGATGGGGAATAGGAAATTCATCCCTGGTTTGATACCTATCTCTCTAATGGACACAGGCAACCTGTAAATGGTTCATCTTCCAGGACCCTGTTTGTAAATGCTTCATCTCTCAAGCCCCTCCTTACACTTATCAAGGGTACCAGAACTTGTCAGAAATTTGGAATGCATGACTAGGTTTAAAACGGGCCTTGTGGTCATTAGCCTAGTAAACACCTATGAACCTATGAACAAAAGGGGACTGCTGGAAAGACTGAAATGTCTTTTCAAGCATTCTCAATGGGGATGAAACTGGGCCAGTGGGCCATTCCCTGTCTGATACATCATTTCTAAGACATCCCTGCATTTTGGGGTCATAGTGGGAAGGGACTGAGTGGAAACCTATATCCTCTTTGTCTTCAACATCTAGTGGGGGAGACCTGGTTTGGGAGTCAACATACTTCCTCTTACTTGTATACTTCCTTAGAATTTTCAATGGTTGGCAACTCTGCAGAGAAAGGGGAAAATGCTTCTGAGTGGATATCCCATTTCAAACAAATAATTTCCCTAGTAACAATAATTTGCACCTTCAACATTTCTAACAAAGTATGCAGGAATTTTTAAATTCTGCCAACTCATTACATTCCCAAAAAACCCACTACCAATTATCCTTCTCTTTCACATTACACATACAGCATTTGCTATCTACTTGAGGAGAAATTCTCTGATGTCTGCTTAGGGTATAAAAATACCCATACAAACACTTCCAGTCAAAAACATTCTTGACTTTTTTGCATACTTCAGAACCAAACATCCTCCCTCTGTTCCCCTGTATATTGCCTTTCCATTTTCACTTCCCAGTCTTTTCTAACATCTTTTAATTGATTATTATAATTATCATGCATTATTTTATACATCCTACTATAATCCCTTTTTAACAGCAACTTTTCTTCTAGGCTGAATTAAAAACTTAACCAGAGCTGGTGTTTCACTTAACAAGCCTTTATCCCTTTCTCTTTGCCTATACTCTGTTAACAGTCCCTGGTAGGGAAGGCAGTCTCCAATCCACAGCCTAAACTTCTGATTGGCCTCACCCTACTATATCGCCTTCCCCTCCTTAACTATTTGCTCCCAATATCTTTGCTCCATCCCCCTTTTGCCTATTTTCTATGTGCCTATTTGCAGTCATCCTTATTGGTAAAAATCTAATTTCTTCACTGTTGTGCTGAATTACTTCTTAAAATGCTTTCTGCTCCTTTCTAAATATAATATTCTGTATGGTTGTTACTTTCTCCTTAAGGGCCTGCATCCAAAAATCCTATTATTTTCTCATTTTGTGAAATCCCTTCCCATTTCAACAATATTCCACTTTAATTTGTAATCTTCTGCTTGTGTTATGTACATGAGCCTTAACTGTGCAGCTCTAAATAATCCCTTCAAATTTAGTAATCCTGATCCACTTTGTTCTGTAGAGAGAAACAGCTTCTCTAACTTAACTATTGCTCTACTCCCCTCACAAATAAATTCCTTCAATTATCTATTAATTATGGTCCACAACTTCTCCTTTGGTTCATGAAAAATATGCATGATCTGTATATAATACTAATGGGACTAGAAACAGTTTCACTGCTTGTACCTTACTATCCATAGCCATAGTTAAGAGTCCAGCTTCTTGAGTTTTGTATTATGTTTAGTTACTTCTTACATATCCTAAATTGGCATTATTGAATCCTTTTTTAATCTATACACCTAAGTACATCATCTTATCATGACCCCGTAAATATGGACAATGGTAAACTGATTCATATGTGAAAACATAGTTTCTTGCTGTACCCTTTGTTTTACCTTCATTTATTTTATATCCTGAAAAAGTTTGAAAAAGTCTCAAGGTTGTATTGACTGACTCATCTAATTGTTTAACAGAAGGTAGATCAAAGAAGCTGATACTGAACAGACTGTGCTTTGCCACAAATGTTAAACCTCAAGCATTGTTATTTAAATCCAACACAAAATGTCTTAATAACTCCATATTACCATCCTAAATTAATCAACAATCATGCAGGTTCCTGCCCCACATAATTACTGGCCTAAGTACCTGTTCTGCTTACCACAGATAATATTATTCAAAACAAAACCTCAAAAGTTTTATATTCTATCAATAATCTATAAGACCATCTCTTCTTCATTGTTATTTATATCAGCACAACATTTATTAATAACTCCAAATCACCATAGCAAATTAACCAACATTCATCCAGGTACCTGCACCACATTAACTATATGACTCAAGTACCTGTTCTGTTGTACTCACCGTAAATAATAACACCTTGACAAAGCGACAAAGGTTTTATATTCGAACAAAAATCCATGACCATCTCATCTCCACCCTGCAGGTAATGGCTGCCTAATAGAACACCTTTCTAATTTAATTTGGAGTAAAAATTAAAACCTTTACTAACACATGTAAGATCTAGGTTGAAGGATAAAAATTATTTTTTTTTACATTAATGGATGATATTTATGTAAATACCTCTTCATATTTTCCACCTTAGATATATAGTTATTATATACAAATATATCATATAAAATGTGTATTAAGGCAATGGATTTTTCGCTAACTTTCTCTGATCTTTCAACCACTGAATATAATGAATTTTTGATTGTTGTGCGATGTTTGGTACAGAGCCCTGCGTAATTCCTTGAACTGCTGTACTTTCTCTCTAGTCAACCTCCAGGTCTTCAGTCTGGTCTCTGTTGACCTTAGAGCCTTCTCTCACCACTGCTTGCAGCCGATTGTGGCAACTAGTGGTTTATGCTGTGGGCCGACTGTTTCATTGGGGATGACTTTGCAATCATGAATTCTACCTCAGCGCCTTTTTATTACTAGGAGGAAGTCTACCTGAGTTGCGCATGTTGGCTACTCTTGTATGTGATCTTGTGACAGTCTCTCTTTCTGAAACTTGCCAGACAGAAGTCAAGAATGGCTTCTCCTTCTTTATTCCTGTTGCCCCACCAATGTGGACCAAGGCAGTCCTCATATCCTGTTCTGTCTGTCCCTATATGTGCATTCAAGTCACCCATTATCAACACCAGTTCATGTTGTCCTGCTTTATCTAGTTGGTCCTGCAACTGCTGTCTGAACGCACTCTTTTCCTCACTATCACAACCCTGCTGTGGGGAATAGGCTGAGATTATAAATACTGCCCTACCATTACACTGGAGTCTGATTGCCATGAGTCTGTCATTAATTCTGATGATATCCCTCACTGCCTTCTGAAGCCTCTCTCTCACCACAATTCCTACACCATTCCTAGCCTAGCCTGTCCCCCAACTGAGTATTAGAGTCTGGGTCCCAAGCCAAGTGGCTTTGCTGCACTGCCCTTCCATCTCTTGTCTTGGATACATAGAATGTCCAGCCTCCTCCCTATCATCATGTCATCCACTTCCAAGCTGCGTCCTGTCAGTGAACCTACATTAAGCGTAGCAATTCTCAGCTCATGTTTGGCAGGTTGGTTGGTTTTACGTCCAGATTTCACTCAACAGAGCTATCCCAGGTAACCCAGGTTGGGCAACTAGACACTGGCCAGCCAGTACCTTATTGACCCAGGGATGCTGGGCTTTTATGGTGGGCACACACTGGCCAATAGAGGCACATATACCACTCCCACCATTAGCAAGGGTCCCTGGCATGGGTCAGAGTAGGCCAGGTCCTTAACTCACTTTTCACCAGTAACTACCCATGCCCATTTTTAGTGACATTAGTCAACATGACCAAAATAGAGCCATATTTTACACCATTGAATGGCTAGCCCTGCCACAGAGAGCAGTCTGTGATCCATGTTCTCCTATCTTGAAGATACTGTGCACCACAGTAGATGCCCAAAGCAGCAGTTGGTCTGTACAACTCTTCCCCCTATAGGGCACCATGTAGAGTCTGTGCTGCTGTCCACAGCTCATTCATTGGTGAGTTTGAGATGGAAACACTCAGCATGTTTTTCAGACATGGGAGAAATCCCACAGAGACACAGGGAGAACATGCAAACTCCAAACAGGCATTGGTCAGAAGTCAGGATCAAACCTTGCACCTTGTGCATGGGAGGCAAAGACCTTAACCATTAAGCCAGCTGGTCTCTTTTTTAAGCAAGGTTAGTCTCTCTGCAGATAATTCCAGAATGGCAGAAATTAATGATACTGATGGACAGGATAGGCTGCAAGATGGTTTTAACTAAATGTAAGAATGATCAGAAAATGACAGCTCTCCCTTGCTCCAAAATATGCATGGTGATCCATTTTCAAGCAAAGATCCATTGGAAAAGATATGAACTAGACTGGATCAGTACAGCTGTAAAACATCACAAAAGAAAACAATCCAAGAGATCTTATAATGGGGGCTTAAGCACACTGTTTAGTATAATAACAGAACAGCGGTGACCATCATAATAGTGGGGCATGAAATGGGAGAGACGATCTTCACCCATTCCTTCCATTGTAGATTTCTCTGGCAAAGTGGGACAGTTGGCATAATAGTTAAGGTGTTTACCTTACAAACACAAGATGCAGGGTTTGATTCTCAGGTGGGGTAACTGGCTAGGCTTAAAATGGCCCACAACAGCAGTTAGCCTCGGACTGATCTATGAACCTATAAGTTCACTGGTGAGATCATACAGTTCTGGTGATCTTGCACCTGAAAAAAGCATCATTTAACTGTTGAAAGAGGTGCAGTACAGACTGACACAATTAGAAAAGAATGGAACGCAAGCCCTATAAGAAAAAGCTGACAGAGGTGGATATGTTTCTAAGGAAGAGAAGTGAAGCAGCTTTATGTACACAAAAAGAATCAACTGCACTTTAACTGTGAGGATGCCTCACTTAAGATGTAAGGAGGGTAGAGGGTTTGGGAGGGGGGAAACAATTCTTCTAGGAAAAACTAGTAAACTAGTGGAACACAGATTTCCTACTGAGTGAGAAAGTAAATCTAATGAAGTGAGCGGCAAAAAGAGTAAACCAATTAATATGGGCTAGCTACACTGCTAAGTATAGTTAATACATTAGAAGGCCTATTTTTGTTGGCATTTCAAATGACTGCTTGTACATTTCAAAGCCATTACTGGCTATAAGGGCTTACATGGTGAATAGTCCTGAAAAGGGAGAGTTTATCTTTGTTTTGCACTGTATTTAAACAGTGCAATTAATGTGCCTTCAATCTTGGCCCTATAACAACATGAATTTTGGGTGCATTGGGGTTTACCTCAAAACCCTTGTATAAAACAACTTTTCTGGACATTTGGATTTTAACTATATTTATTAATGTTTATTTACCAGGTTCAAAGAACAGAAATATAGAAACAGAAATAACTTGAGTTACAAGTCAAAAGTGAATATCAGAATCACATGCAAACTAGTACGTTTGGTATGCTGCAATATTTCTGTGCCAGATTCACAAGTTGCACTTTCACTACAACATTAGAGCAGTTCATATGCCATTTAGTTAATTTCAGCAGTTTGCAAAGTAATTTCTGCTTTATATGTAAAATAGTGCTCTTGAAGTTTCCACTGTTTACTTAACAAGATATCATAGAAGCTTATGTTGCAGTTTAGATATAAAAGCAGCGGACATTAACTAAAGTGTGTCTGACATGTTTACAAATGGTTTTACTCAGATGTTTACAGAACAGGCATATTTTTAATTCAGTTCAAAAATGGGCAGATGTAACTACTCAAATCATGTCTAACATATTTATTTGCACCACAAAAATGAGTTTGCAGAAATATGTGCCCAACAAACTACATACAGCTGGCACACATTATACGTGAAAGGCACACACTAATGTTAAGAAGCTTCACAATTTAGAATCTGACTGCAAACAACATCCTGCTTACAACACTGCCAACTTTTAGCATTCACAAATGCCCGTTAGTAACTGAATTGATATCTCTGAAAGCAAAGAATAATAACAGAATGTGTAAATCTTGATAACTGTATTTGGGCTGGCTTAGCTTTAAAATGAATGTTCACACATACTTTTCAGTCTGAATGATAAATTCACAAGTCTTGAATGCATTGTGAGAGATGATCATTGGCTGGCAGATGAGAAGTTTAAAGAAAGCAAACTAAGCAAAGCCAGCAAGGGAGGAAAATACATGAGATTTCTCATTTGATCAAATGTAAATGTAGTTTAAGTGTCTATAGCAACCCTGAGTACATAAAGAAACCTTTATCCCTACTCATGGAATCCCAGATTGCATGTTTAGGACTTCTGTCAGTCAATTTGTCAGCAATCTCACAATTAAAAAAATCCCTTCTATGGTAAAATAATAAGTCTGGTGGTGAAGAAATAAGGGCTTAGACTGTATAAGCCCTATGAAAGGGGACTGCCTTTAACTGCTAGCGAAGTATCACTTTTCAAATTTCAAAATATGTTTTCACTCAGTTAAGTATACTGAGAGTAGGTCATTCCCTGCTTCTCCAAGACTCCATTGATTCTTACTTCTGCTGAGCTCCAGAAGTTAAGGAACTACAGCGCAGGGACTAGAGGTATGAAAAAACATTTTTTGGCATGACGTTCCATGAAGGCTCAGGCCAAAACTGGAAGTTATCAGACCTTTCAGAAATAACAATCTTGTGATACAGCTGCAGCTGTACTTGGTGATCTTAGGATGCATACATTATTTTCTGACAACTGGATAATCATGCCAGAGAATAACAGAAAAAAGGCAAAACTCAGATTGGCTTCAAAATTCCAGGCGAAGCATACAAAACTTTCTGAGTCTATTAAGGCTGTTATACCACATAATCAAGGTGCACTGTTACCTCTGCAACAAGGTACGGTATTCACTTGCTATGAAGTGGAGACATCTCACACCTACCAGACTGGGTTGTAAGACAAAAGATGTTATGTTAAAATGTTTTTTTTTTCTCACTCCATGCCATTTACCTCCAGTGGTGATCTGACTATCAGCTGCATCCCTGTGAAACCCCTCTCCCTGAAAGACAAAGTACCTCAGACTAGAACCATTTCTGTGGGGCAGTTAAACTTGCTGTGAAGAAGACAGGTGGGCTTTGGATGTAGTGTAATCCTCAGAGCAACACTGAAGATTTTTTTAGTAAACTAACCCCAATCCACAGCATTTTGTCATATGGACTGCCTAAGTGAGGAATACAACATAACCCTTAATGCATGCATACATGCTTCCACTCATTCCAGGCTATAGCACAATGAATGGTTTGGTAGTAGCAGGTGTACTGCTTGATCCTAAGTTCCTAGTGTAATTTCTCTGACCACCATAACAGTTACCAGCACTGAGGGTTAGGCTGCCTCCACTCCACCCAAAATGTGGCAGCCAGCATCAGCTCCTTACTTTCACACCTCCTGATCACTAGTCAATCAATTTGGGTCATAGTCAGAATTTTAATCCTCTGCATGATAGAGCTATCCTTTCTAGTCCCACTCACCCTTATTTACTTCACTGCACACACACACACACACACACACACACACACACACACACACACACACACACACAGGTATAAATATATATATCAATGTTGGAAGAATTGCAAAAAGAGCTGCACTGCTGTTATGAGGTTTCTGTAAGTACTCTTTATTTTATTTTGGCAGCTAGCATGCCTGAGTAATATTACATTAAGGTGCAAAATAAATATTTCTTTTGACCTGTATTGTGAAAAGTCTGTAAAGTAGGAACACAAGAGGTGAATTTATGTTGACTGCAGTCTGAACTGCTTGGTATGAAAAGCACTTCTTTTCTAAACTTCACTATTTGTCAGTAAATATATATTTCAAACTGGAAAGCTGACTACAGTGATTGCTTTCTTTGTTACAACCAAACAATATACTGCAATGGTGTTTTCAGCAAACAAAAACTGCATTTTTTTATACTGAGACTTTCCCAAAAGCTGCCTGCTAGTTAGTCTGTGACTGAAAATGTGCCTAGAGAGTGTGACAATGTTGAATAAGTAAAATAACCGTTGAATCTGGCTTTTGCCAACGAGCCATAACCAAGTTTGAAAAATGTACTATATTTGTAGAAGAAAAAGAGCTCCAAATTCTATTAGACACAAAAAGTATGATTATGGCAGTTAAATCAAAAAACTGTTAGCAAACAGACCATTGATATAATGTGTACTCAGGGACAAAAATGAATATTCTGCAACCCAACTAGAAATGCAAAGTATTTTAGGCATAATGGTGTTGCACCCAGTAGCGTTCCTGCATGACGTAATGTTCAGTGTGATAACTGACCAAGACTTCCTCCATTTCCAAGAAAAGCTTTGGAAATTTGTGTATATAGGGGATATACAACCAGATATGTTGCCAGAAATACAAAAACACAGCAACAAAAATATTGTGGAATTAGATAAAGGCCTCAAAAGTAACCAAATCTTGGATTGGGGTATTTTGCAAAAACATATTTGATGTGAAGTCTAGCAAAAAATTACAGTTGGCAACTAGAAAGTGATATCAATACAGAAACTTCTAAGAAAAGACCCTTAGACCTTTAGAACAGACTAGGAGAGAAAATAAGGTCTGACAACAATAGTTAGCAGAGAAACTGAAAGTATAGTGCATCCATACCTAGATGTGGGAACTGAAACTATTACAGAGATAGATGAATTTCACAATGAAGAAACAGAAAAGGACAGTGGAAGTCGATATTAACTACCATAGACCCTTACCTCTGCAAACTTCATTCACCTAACCACTGAGAATTTGGGGCAACTTGAGATAAATATGGCTAGGCTTGTAAGGGCTCTAGCGTCGTTAGCCTAATAACCTCCTATGAACATATGAACCTGTGAAGAAAAAGGAACAAGAACAGAGGCAAGAGCTTCTCCCTGCTGTGTTAGAACAGTCAGCCCGGCAGAAACAGAAACAAGACATTAAGAACAAATCAAGTAAGAGAACTACTGAAGTAGACACAGGAAAAGTGCCAGAATCCATATCATTTTTGTGAATTACCCTTTTTAGACAGTGAATTACATATACATACATACACAGGGAAAGAAAACTGTTTCTGTCTTTGTAATGACAAAAGCTATACCTTCCACCTTTTGTGAGGCTACTGGTAGGAGCATTCCTGACTTTAATAACAAAAAGATAAATCATGTAAATTTAAAGAAGGCTCATTTGGAAGACAGTAGACTAAGTACAGCTGGACAGAATACAGCCAGAACTAAGCAGAACAAATTACCACAGCCACACTGTATATCCATAGTTTGAACTATGAGATTACTTGCTATACTGAGTGACTAAAGAAAGGAGCTAGTTGTTGGTACCAAAGCCTTTTAGAATACTAATAGCAACACTGTCTCATAGCCACATTTGGTGGTCACCTAAGGATGGATAAAACAAAGGCCAGGATTTTAGCCAGATGTTACATGTCTGGTATTTTGAAACAGCTAGAAAACTTTTGCACACTTTGTCCAAAATTCAACAAACAGCATCGAACCCAGGGTTTGGCAAGCTTTTGATACTCTTGTCTATAGCAGAAGTCTCATATGAGTGAATAGCAATGTGCATTATAGTGAAGATGAGTAAGGGTCACCAGTGGTAGTAAAGGACTATACAACATGATTTCCTAAAGCAGTACCCTTATGAAAAGCAAATGCAAAGGCCCCAAAGAACTAATACTACTTTTTTGCAGAGTAGAAATTCCAAGAGAATTTTTTTCAGAAAAGGGCATACCGTTCATGTCCATAATAATCCATTTCTTTGAGATAAAGCAGCTAAGACCTCTGTATACCATCTACTAACAAATGGGTTAGTTAAACTATAAAAAATAAAGTCTATGTTAAGGAATGCCATAGAACAAGATGGGAAATGTGGGACAAATTGCTCCCATATCTCCTCTTTGCTTTGAGGGAAGTACCCTTAGTCTGAATTTGTTGCATTCCACTTGCATTGCTTCATGGCAGACATCCTCAAGGCATGCTGTATATAGCAAGAAATACCCAGGAAAGAGGAAAAGCACTCTTTAAATGTAAGAAAGAGCTTTTTCCACTTTTCTGCAAATAAATCGGCCTAAATAGGTGCAAAAGTAGCCCCCATTGTTATAAACATCAGTTGCAAATAACATTCCTCTTGATAATAGAAAACTTTATGTTCAAGTACCAAACACAGCATAACAATCAAAAATTCATTATATTCAGTGGTTTAAAGATCAGAGAAAGTTAGCAAAAAATCCACTGGCTTAATACACAGTTCATGTGGCACATTTGTATATAATAACTGTATATCTAAGGTGGAAATATTGAAAGATTTACTTACAGAAATATCATCCATTAATGTAAAAAAATAATTTGTATCCTTCAAACTAGATTTCACATGTGTTAATAAAGGTTTTAATGTTTGCTCCAAATAAATAGGCATGCTATTAGAGAACCGTTACCTGCAACTGTGGGTCTACAGGGTGGAGATGAGAAGGTCACATATTTTTATTAAAACTTTTCTAGCTTTATTAAGATGATATTATTATTATGGTGAGTAAAATAGAACAGGTACATGGGCCATACAGTTAATGTGGTGCAGGTACCTGGATGAATGTTGGTTAATTTGGGATGATGATGTACAGTTATAACAATAATGACTATAATAAAAGAATTTATAAAAAATGCATAAGAACATAACAAAGATTATATGGAATAAAATTCACTGTGAAAAAAGGCATAATCGTACCCTTTGGAAAGATGGCCACCCCTGGAAATTGCTACATTGGTAATAAACCCCTAAAAGTAGACCCAGTGGTCAGGGATTTGGGAATGCAAGTTGACAGTAACTTGAGCTTTGACTACCATGTGCCTAATGCAATGAGAAAATCATTTTACATTGCACAACTTATAAGTAAGGGCACGGCATCCTGGTCCATGGAGGTCATTGTTCCACTGTACTTGTCTCCCATCAGACCAATAATTGAGTACAATGCACTCAGTTATTGGCTTGTACAAAACCATGCACTTGCAACAGCTTGAGAGAACAAAGAGGTTCCTCACAAAAAAGAATACAGGGAGAAAACAACAAGTCCTATGCAGACTGTCTCAAAGCCCTATCCTTGCACTTGTTCTCATACAGACTACTGCATGGTGATATATGCTCAGACTACAAGGCATCCTTTGATCCCACAATGAAAGATTTGCTGCACATCCATAAATATAACAGCATCAAATATATCCATTTGTGACATAAACAGGACATGCTGAAAGGAAAGGTATGTGTCTCAAAGATTACCCCTTCTGTTGACAGCTTAACATCCACGTGAAGCAAAACTCATCTATGAGCCTATTCAAACATTACTCAAGCCAATGGATGAGAAATCATAAATTTACTCCCGGTTTGACACCTATGTCCATAAGTGACAGATGCAGTCTGTGAACGTTTGATGTATACAAGCCTATAGCATAAGTGTAGAATTTCTTTGGGTTCTGACATGTCAGCAACATTTTGGTATATTTGGAGTAAGCTTGTCTAGGCTTAGAATGGCTCCTGGGTTGATAGCCAAGTAACTGTCTGTGAACCTATGAATATAAAATAGAAATGCATATAGGAGACAAAGTATTTGTGTTACTGCCCATGGCTGAGAACAAGTTACTTGCAAAGTGTTAGGGACCTTCTGACATAACAGAAAAGATAAGGGAAGCAAATCATAGCACGAGACAACCCAGGAAAAAGAAACCAAAACAGATATATCATATAAATTTTCTGAAGACTTGTGGAAAAAAAACTGTTGTGTAAGTAAATTTACCATAATAGTAGATGTTTGTATTATCACTGCTACAGTAGCCTTAGATACATTGGTTACATCCTGCCAAGGATATAAAAGTTGGCCAGTTTCCAAAGCTTTAGGGTGCTTTCCACCCATCCAAACTGTCTGGCAGCTTGAACTGAGCTGACTAAAAGACAAGTTTGGGCACCAAGCTCTTCAGAGTTTTCCTGCAAACAAAAAGAGGGAAGCTGAAACCTGAAAGAATTATGCTAGGAAGAACAAAAAATAAATAACCACACCCTGGCACGTACAACACACCAAAAAACAAGGGGGACTGGATGTAAGTGAGTGGCTACTGTAGGAGTGATCATTCAAACATCTCTTGTTATGGTAAGTTTACTTACTCAACTTTACTGTGTTCATTGCATTGATCACTGCTGCAGTAGACTTAACTATATGGGTAGGTTCCCCTAGCTTACTATATTTCGGAGGTGGAAGGAAAAGAGTGCATGAGACCCTGCAGAATTGGCTTGCAAAGCCTGATCTAGACCTAGAGAAGGCATCATGTTTATAGTGCTTTGTAAACGTATGTACAGAGAACCAAGTAGCAACTTCTAGAATACTTCTAGAACCCCTTCTAGAATCTGACCCTTTTCAAAAAGCCATAGATGAAGTGATGGTAGAGTGGGCCTTGACCCTGTCTGGGATAGTTTTGTTGTCATGGATATAACAAAAGGTAATGATCTTAGAAAACCATTTGGAAATAGTCTTACATTGACACATCCCTTCTTCTTCCCTTCACAAGAAATTAGCAATTGATCCAAAGATCTGAAAGATTTAGCTCTGTCAATATAGTACCTGATTTGTCTGTGGACATCAAAGGTATAGAGTATCCTTTCTCCCACATGTTTGGGGTCAGGAAAGAAAACTTCAAGACTGATAATTTGGCTTAAAGTAAACTCGGATACCACTTTAGGCACAAAAGAAGGATTAGTTCTCAAAGAAACCATGTCTCTGTGGAAAATGAGATAGGTTTGACTCATCATAAGAACTTATAACTCAGATACCCTTCTTGTACAGGTCAGAGAAATTGGAAAAATGTTTTCCATGTTAAGAATCTCAAGTCAGCCAGGTTAGCTAGTTCAGATAGAGCAAATGTTAGCTTCTCTAACAAAATTAAGGTCCCAAGGAGCGGACAAAGGTTTTCTTTGGAGGTCTCTTATGCAAAACCCCTTTCAAAGACATTTTGACATAAGAATGCATTAAAATAGAATGATTCATGGAAAGACATGCTGAAATGGCCAATAAATGAATCTTGATAGAGGAGTAAGAAGTGTCATAAGATAGTAACTCACACAAATGTTGTAAAAAAAACAACTAACTCTGAATGGGTGCTGGCTATGTTGTTGTCATCAACTATAAAACCTTTTCCATTTGTTAATAAATGATTTTCTAGTAGCAGACTTTCTTGCCTTCATTAGTATTTGCTGCATGTCCTCAGTAAACAGGTACCTACAGGGAAATAAGACCCTATCATCCAGATAGTCAGTTGAAGTTCATTGGTGTTTGGTGTGTTTTTGTGTGATTACATCCAGTCTGCCAGGAAGCTTATGGTAACTGCCCCTGGCCATTTCCAAAAGAAGGGAGAACCATGGTTGCCTGGGCCAGAAGGAAGACACCAGAATGATCTTGGGGGGGTATTTCTTCTGAATTGTCTGAAGTACCCTGGATAATAGTGAAAAGGGTAGAAAAGCATACAGGATAATTCTTGTCCAAGGAAAAGAAAAGGCATCTGTCTTCCAGGCCATCTTACATGGAGTCCTGGAGCAGAATCATTCACCTGTTTGGACATAAAAGGTGGATTAGTATGAAGGGACACCTTCTCCTTATGGAAAACTAAAAAAAGAAGGAACAGCCATAACAGCTTGAAGCTCAGACACCCACCCAACAGAAGTAAAGGCCAACTATTGAACAGTCTTCCAAGAACATTGCTGCAAGGAAGCTGAAGTCACAGGCTTAAAAGTAGCCTGGATCAATTTCTCCAAAAACAAAATTAAGATCCCAGGAATGAGGGACAGGCATCTGGGCAGGTCTAATATGAAGAACACCTTTAATAAATGGTTTAGCCTCAAATCTAGAGGCTAAAGGAGGTGCTAAAGGCAGATAAAGCAGAAACAGCTGACAAGTGGGCCTTAACAGAAGAATATGCCAACCCAGCACTGAGAAATTCACACAAATAAGAGACAACCAAACTAGCATCAACAGAAAGTGCATCCAGGTTATGAGAAAGAAACCAAACAGAAAACCTCTTCCATTTGGATAAGTAGGATTTCCTAGTACAGTGTTTCCTGGCCTGCTACAGGATTTTAGGCACATTCTCAGAAGAAATGGTATCTATATGGAATCAAAATCCTTTCACCCACAGTGTCAGTTGAAGAGTGGACAGGTGGGGCTGGATGAGAGATCCCTTCTCTTGTGTGAGAAGGTCCACCCTGTGAGGTAACTTGTGATGACTGCCCTTGGCTTAATGCAGACTAAGAGGGAACTAATGCTGTCTGGGTCAAAAGGGAGTCACCAGCAAGATTTTGAGAGTATCCTGCTTTATCTTGAACAGGACTTTTGGAATGAGAGGTTGGAGGGGAGGTGTAAAGAAACATCCTCTTTAAGGAAAAAGAGAGGGTGTCCATTTTCCAGACCAGAGGACATGGGGCTCTGGCACAAAAAGAGGAAGCTGTCTGTTCACAGGGGAAGCAAACAGATCTGCTACAGGAGTACCCCACTGGTGGACAATGTCAAGAAACACATCCCTGTGAAGCATCCACTCATGGGAATGTGATATGGACCTGCTCAGAATGTCTGGCACAATGTTCTGACCTGAAGGAATGGAAACTGCTTGAAGAGTTACCCAATACTGGATAGCTAGCTCCCATACTTGGAATGCTAACCTGCAAAGGAGATAGGATCTAATCCCCCCTTGCTTGATGACATACCACATCACTGTGGTATTGTCTGTAAGTATCTTGAGGGGCCTTGGAGTGAAAAGAGAATGAAATGCTTGAATCACCAACAGAAGAGCTCTCATCTCCTTGACATTGATGTGGTCTTTCTTTTGTTGAAGTGACCAGAGGCCCTGCAGTTTTAGAAAGCCAAATGAAGCCCCCCATCCCATGTCTGAAGAGTCTGTCAACAGTTCCTGAGAAGGGAGTGGAGGTTGAAAAGGAAGTCCTGGATTGAGGGACAACTGCTAAATCCATCTCTGAATTTGTACCTTGAGGCATAGAAGAAGGGGGACTATGAAATATAGAGGATGAGAGTGCTGAAGCCAAACAGATTTTAGAAACCACTGAAGCTTTATCATATGGAGTTTGGCTAGAGGGAGCATAAGAATGGTAGAGGTCATAAAACCCAAAGCTCTTAGAAAATTCCCCTTGCTGTAATTGAGGCCAGAGGAAGAAGGGATTGAGAGAAGGCAATGAGCACTAAGGCCTTGGGAGGAGGCAGGGATGCCAGCATTAGAACAGTCTGGATCCTGCATCCCAGAACCACATGATCCTGTGAAGGAGTCAGGAAAAATGTTTGAAAATTTATAGTAAACCCCAGACTTTGCAGGAGGAAAACAGCAAAGTGAAGATGCTGCAGTAGAATCTATTCAGATGATGCCTGAAAAAGTAGGTCTTCTAAGTAGGGAAAGACCTGTAACCCCCACAGCATGCAAAAAGCAATCACTGGAGTGAAGCATTTGGTGAATACTGCTGGGGCAGTAGAGAGGCCATAGGGCAAAGCAGAGAACTGAAAATGCCAGGAAGCAACAAAAATATGTAAAAACTTCATGAAAAGGGGATAAATAGGGATATGAAGATAAGCATTCTTGAGGTCCAGAGAAACTAGAAAAGCCTGAGGAAGTAGCAGAAAAAATAAGGTCTGAAAGGACAACATACAAAAGGAAGGAACCTTCAGAAAGGTGTTTAGGTGAGAGAGATCCAGAATGGTTCTCCAAGTGCCCTCTTTCCTCGGGACCAAGAACATTCTGGAATAAAACCCCTTCCCCCTTTGAGAAACATGAACTTCCTGAATAGTTCTCTGAGTCAAGAGCCCCTGAAACATCTCTGGGAAAAAGGCTAATTGTTCCTGAGCAGGCTGAGGAATGCCCATGAAAGGGGGAAGACATTTCCAGTGCATATTGTACCCTTGGCGAATGATGGAAAGAACCTAGGAATCTTGAGTAACCTTTAAACAAACAGGAAGGAAAAGAGAAAGATGAAGAGAAAGAGGAATGTGGTTGAGAAGAACAGGATAGTCAGACAACACCTGTTTTTTCAGAAAAAGGAGATTTATGAGCTAAAGGAATCTGGGCGGCCGCAGTGGTGCAGCGGTTAGCGTTGCCGCCTCACAGCAAGAGGTTCTCCGGTTCGATCCTTGGCTGAGGTGCCTTCTGTGCGGAGTCTGCATGTCGTCCCTGTGGTTGCGTGGTTTTCCACCGGGTGCTCTGGTTTCCTCCCACATTCCAAAGACATGCTGTAGGTGGGTTGGACACTCTAAATTGGCCCTAGGTGTGAGTGTGCATGTGTGTGCCTTCTGTGGAAGGTTGGGTGCCAGGCTGACAACTCGGCACTGTAAAACTCCGCTACCAATCATGAGTGGACAGGTGATCTGCTGTGGCGACCCCAATCGGGAAAAAGCCAAAAGAAGAAGAAGAAGAAGATAAACTAAAGGAATCTGCATAACCTTAGCAGGAGGTGCCCTTCTACCACCCTTCTGACCTTTGTGTGGGGGGTGCGAGACTGAACAAAGGCCTGCTTATTAGGGTAATTCCTTTGGAATTTAGGTATAGAAAAAAACAAAAATATGTTTTAGATCTTGTAAGGCCTTGTGAAGACTGGTAGAGAAGGGTGAAGGCTGCCAGCATAGCCAGACAGAATTTTGTAGATAATTTTGTCATTTGTAAATATGAATGTAAACTACAGACTTGTTATCTTAAATGTAAAGAAATACTGTTACATGTGGAACTGTAAATAAATGTGACAACAGTGCACTCTACTGACCAAATTAAAGCATGTGGTGACACTTTGAAGTAGACAGTGGTGCCAAAAAAGTCTAGATGAAGAAATTATTTTTGTTGTTTTAACCAAGAGTTAAATTGCTAGATTTAAACATGCAAATGTATTTTTATTGCTTTGTTCCTGACCAGCTGCAAGATAACAAAAGCGAGATGTTAAAAATGTAAATGTAGATAATGTGTAGTAAGGAACACCAGGAAGGGTGAATAATGATATAATGTTTAGCAGATCTGCAGTTTCAATTTAAACAGAGAGAACCAGAGATTATGAAGCATTTTTGTCTTGACCATCCAACTCATCCGCACTCTGCCTGTTGTCTTATGTAAGTTATCTTAAACTTGTGTTTTCTTTTAGAGATAGCTAGAACTAGAAATATTAGACTAAGTGTTTTTCTGTGATGTCAGAACTGTACTACTGAATTATTTTAAGTGTTTCTGTGTGATCTCTGAACTTTTGACTAGCACTGACTGTGTAGCAGAAAGTATTGTCTTGTGGTTTTAATTATTTATTATTAAATATTTTAAAACATTTTAACTATGGCTGGTTTGTGTAGAGACAATTTAAGCTCTTAAGAGTACTTGCATGCCTTTGGCAAAACTGTACAAAGCCACTCTAATAGCTTTAGTCCTGGGTTATACTACCAATTGGATAATAACATTGCACAGTAATAATTGGACACCATTTTCAGGGCATTTGAGTAGCTGATAATTATTAGCTGGGTGGTGGAAGGGTACGACTGTATAGTCTGGGTAAAAGGCACAGCTGGAGAACCTGTGCCAGCCTTCCCTAGAAGTGTCTGTGTGGTTGTATAAACTCATATCTCAAAGTGTGTGTGTGTGTGTATGTGTGTGTGTGTGTGTGTGTGTGTGTGTGTGTGTGTATATGTGTCAGCTACTTGGGCAGGGACACGAAGCACTGGTTGGACAGAGAGGGTGCTGGAGATTTAGCATGTTCAGCTAGGCTGAGATCTGGGCCCTATAACTGTGCCAGTGGGGAGTCTTATTGGAGACCTAGAGAGCAAGGAAGCGACCAGCCCCGGACTGACTGTGATCTCTGTGTGCTCTTAAGGGAAATTGCACTTTACTGTGTGTATTTGTTATCCTTTCCTCATATATGAGACGCTCTCTCTGGTGTTAGTGGTGAAGATTGAGGCTCCTTGATTGCTGGGCCAGAGCACGGGCGTCACATATTAATTGGTGGCAGTGGTTGGGATATCCTCACATTTGTGTTTGGCAGTGGTGGGATATCCACATCCCATATTAATTAGTTGGCAAATACTAATTGGCTTGTAGTGGTGTGGGTAGAGTGAATCCTGTAGCTTGTGCACAGTGAGCTTTGAAGGCGTTTTGTACTCTAAAACAGCCATGCAGTGAATACTCAGAGTTCAGATCACAATTGTTTTATTTCTTTTGTTAGCTTAGTTAGTCAGGGTGAGCAGGCAGCATGTCAGCAGAGGAGTATGGAAAGCTGACAAGGAGCCAGCTGGCAGAGATGTGCCAGGCTAGGGGACTGGTGCATGGAAACCTGACTAAGGCAGACCTGATTGTAGCCTTGGTTTCAGCTGCATCAGAAAACAGCAATCAGGAGGACAATCAGACTGGCAGTGGAGATATAAACCTTTCTGCAGTGGACTTAAAAATCCAGCTGGAGCTAAAGAGACTTGAGTTGGAGGCCAGGAGTGTGGAATTAATAGTAAATGAGAGATGTTTGCAGGCTGAGGAGAATGAGAAACTGTTACATCTGCAAGCTGAGGAACAAGAGAGGCAGAGGCAGCATAAGAAGGAGATTCTGACTCTTTGCCAGAGTCATGGATGTAATGGGGAAGGGAGTAACTGGACCTCAGAAGTACAAAAGGTCAGTAAATTTCTTCCGCAGGTTAAAGAGGGGGATAATTTTGATAGTTTCATTCATATGTTTGAGAGGGTATGTACACAGTATAAAGTTGACCAAGGGCCCTGGGTACGGTTCCTGACCCCCTTACTCCATGTTAAAGCTGTAACTGTTCTGTCCAAAATGTCTGACATTGCATGTTTTGATTATACTGCTGTAAAAAATTGTCTGTTAGAACTGTTTAAGCTAACACCTGAAATGTACAGGAAAAAGTTTTGTGAGCATAGACACAAGGCAGATGAAAGTGTGTGTGAATATGTTGCTGAATTGAGCACTTATTTCCATAGTTGGGTGAGTGGATGTCAGGTCACCACTTTTGAAGGGCTGGCAGACCTTTTGGTGAGGGAAAAAGCCCTTAGCACTTTGCCTGAGGACATGAGGATCTGGTTAGCTGATGTGCTACTTCAGATGAGTTGGGGAAGAAGGGAGACCTATACCTGGCAAACAGGGCAGCCCTGCGCAGGAAGGGGACCCCCAGTACTGCTCATGGGTCTAAAGAGACCCATGGTGAGCAGTACAGACTGCCACAACAGAATCTGCCAGTAGCAGGGGAAGTCACTAGTCCAGGTACACGTCCAGGAGCTAGGGTTAAATGTTTTGAATGCAACCAGTGGAGCCATGTGGCATACAGGTGTCAATGGAGGCAAGGTGGGGAACAAAAGGTGAGGGAGCCAGTAAGTGGGAACGACAAAATGCCAATAGTAGGTTGTCTTAGGACAGCAACAGTACCAAACTACCACCAGAGGCTATATCCTATTGTAGTGAATGGCAAAGAGGCCATTGCCAAGAGAGACACAGCCTCTGATATAACCATTTTAAAGCCTGCAATGGTTAGAGAGGAGGACTACTTGCCTGGGCAGTCCACTTCAGTCAGGGCTTTAGGAGAGATCCCATTCCAAATACCTTTAGCTAGGGTTCACCTTGACTGGGAGGGTGGAAAAGGAAGACAGCAAGTAGGTGTGTTTGAGGATATACCTGCAGATGTCCTAATAGGGAATGATTTTAATAGTGCAGTACCCTGTGCTTGTGCAGTTACACACAGTCAGGCTTGAAGACAAGCAGGTAAGTCTGGTAGCCTGGGGGAGACCCCGACAGACTGCATACCTGCAGCCAGGACTGGTGAGGTGGGTTACTTCAGGGAGGGAGCTACTCTGTAGCAGTAAGACTGAATGTGAGCCACAGCTGCTTGTGGGTACTGATGGTCCCTTGGACAGAGTGAATGCAAAGGTAGAGGTGAGTAGTACTACCCAGGCTAACAGTGAGGTAACACTGTCAGAGGATGCCAGACTTCCTGTGAAAGGGAGGCTGGGAAGGGTTACAAAAAGAGAGTTGAGACAGGCTCAGCTCTCAGACCCTACATTGCAACTCCTGAGGCAGGTAGCTAGGGAGGCACCTGATTTTCAAGGAAAGGGGGAAATCTGTATACTGGGACAAATGGTTACTATACAGAGAGTGGACCCCTGAGGGAGGGCTAGAAGGTGAGAAAGTACAGCAGTTGGTAGTGCCTAGACCCTACCATCTGGCATTTCTAGCCATAGTCCATGATATTCCCTTTGTAGGTCATATGGGCATAAAACGTACAAAGAGGCATATTATGCAGAACTTCTATTTGGCCTGGAATTTCCAGAGATGTAACAGGGTACTGCAGGACCTGTGAGCAGTGCCAAAAGGCAGGCAAGGCAGGAGACAAGGTGAGAGCTCCTTTGATGCATCTGCCTGTGATTGAGGAGCCATTTCAAAGGGTAGCTATGGATATTGTGGGTCCTCTGAGTACCCCAAGTTCCACAGGGAAAACGTATATCCTAGTGGTAGTGGACTATGCTACACGATACCCTGAGGTGGTGGCTTTGTCCTCCATTGAGGCAGAGAGGGTGGCAGATGCTTTGTTAGAGATTTTCAGCAGGGTAGGTTTCCGAAAAGAAATACTGACTGACAGAGGTGCCAATTTCATGTCAGACCTGCTGGCTTGTCTGTGGAAGTCCTGTGGGGTGAAGCACATGAAGACCACCCCTACCATCCCCAAACTAATGGTCTTGTTGAGAGACTAAACTCTACAATCAAGTCCATGCTAAGGGCATTTGCAGATCAGTTTAAGAGGGAGTGGGACAAATATTTACTCCATCTGTTGTTTGCTTATAGAGAGGTTCCCCAGAGATCCACAGGTTTTTCACCCTTTGAGTTGCTGTATGGGTATAGGGTGAGGGGACCTCTAGATTTAATTTGAGATGATTGGGAAGGTTACTGCAAGTCTCACAAGGAGTCTGTTGTGGCATATGTCCTAAACCTCAGGACAAGGATCAGGGAACTCATGGGCTTGGCCCAGGAAAACCTGGCAGAAGCCCAACAACAGAAAAAGGAGTGGTATGACAGAAATGCTCGAGCTAGAGAGTATGCTGTGGGGCAGCAGGTAATGGTTCTCATTCCTGTCAGGCACAACAAGCTGTAAGCAGCTTGGGAGGGTCCCTACAAGGTGGTAAGAAAGGTAAGTGATGTTAACTACATGGTGGAACTGCTAGGCAGATGTCTAGGGAACAAATTATACCATGTTAAAATGATAAAACCTTACCATGATAGGGAGGCCCTTGTGATGAGCATTTGCACTGGATTGCAGGAGGAGTCTGAGGGAGATCTGGGACTGATCTCCTCAGTGTGGCTTGGGCTGACACCTCAGTGGAAGGGGTATCAATGTCCCAGCAGCTATCTCCTACCCAGGTTCAAGAAATCCGAGCAGTGTTGCAGGAATTTGGGGACGTGTTCACTGGGAAACCAGGGCGCACCCACCTAGTGCAGCACCAGGCAGATACAGGACCCCAAAGGCCTATTAGGCAGGCCCCTTACAGGGTACCTGAGAGAGAGTCAAATAGACTCTGAGGGAGGAGGTACAGGAGATGTCAGAACTAGGGGTGATTCAAGAGTCCAACAGTCCCTGAGCTGCCCCAGTGGTGCTGGTGCCAAAACAGGATGGCAGCACCAGATTCTGTGTGGACTACAGGAAATTAAATAGTCACACAGAGTCAGATGCTTACCCCATGCCTAGGACAGATGAGGCCCTAGAGCTGCTGGGTGGGGATAAGTATCTTACAACCATTGATCTTACCAAGGGTTACTGACCGGTGCCCTTGACTCCCAGTGCTAGAAAGAAGTCAGCCTTTGTGACTCTTTTTGGCTTGTCTGAGTTCACAAAGATGCCCTTTGGGATAAGAATGCTCCAGCGACTTTCCAGTGGCTGGAAGATAATATCCTAGTAGGAGCAGGAGGGTTTGCCCTTGCTTACCTAGATGATATTGCAATCTATAGCCATTCCTGGCCAGAGCACCTTCAGCATGTCAGGGAGGTGCTGGGCAGACTACAGATGGCAGGGTTGACCATTAAGCTGAGCAAATGTCAGGTGGGTATGGCAGAGGTCTCCTACCTAGGACATAGAGTGGGGAGTGTTTAGATAAGGCCAGAACCTGCTAAAGTGAAAGCCACCTGCACCTGTTACTAAAAAGCAGGTGAGGGCATTTTTAGGGACAGCAGGGTACTACAGAATGTTCGTCCCCAGTTATAGTACCATAGCTGCTCCCCTCACAGATCTGCCAAGGAAGAACAGGCCAGATAAGGTAGTGTAGACCCCAGCATGTGAGCAGGCATTCCAGAAGCTTAAAGAAGCTTTGGGAGGGCCCCCTGTGTTAGCCAGTCTAGATTACAGCAAAGAATTTGTTGTGCAGGTGGATGCTTCAAACTGAACCAAGGATACGCAGGGCAGACTAAGTGCACGGATTAAACCAAAACATTCAAAATCCAAAAAAAAAGAAATCCAGCACAAAGGAATATGAAGGTTCCAAATTTTTATTGTGGCAAGTTCCATAAATAAAATATCCACAGCAAACCGGTTTGCTGTGGATATTTTATTTATGGAGCTTGCCACAATAAAACTTTGGAACCTTCATCTTCCTTTGTGCTGGATTTCTTTTTTTGGACTTTGCAGGTGGATGCTTCAAACCATGGGGTGAGGGCTGTCCTTAGCCAGATTTCTTCAGAAGGGGAAGAGTCCTTAGTGGTTTATCCCAGTCGTAGGCTCCAACCAAGGGAGGAATGCTATGCAGCTGTAGAAAAGGAATGCCTAGCCATAGTGTGGGCACTGCAGAGACTTCAGCCTTATCTGTATGATAGGAAATTCACTGTTATGACAGATCACAACCCCATAATATGGTTAAACAGAGCCAGCCAGCAAAATGCCAAGTTGCTATGATGGAGCCTAGGGTTGCAAGCATATGATATGTCAGTGCAGCACGGCATTGGGGTCAGCAATGCCAATGCAGATGGGCTCTCAAGACAGGGAATGGGTGAGGTACACTCAGATAGACCTAACCCTCTCAAGTGGCGTTTCTAGGGGTCACTTGAAAAACTAGCTTGAGTTCTCCGGGGGGTGGGGTGGGGGGTGGGGTGAAGACTGGTAGAGAAGGGTGAAGGCTGCCAGCATAGCCAGGTAGAATTTTGCAGATAATTCTGTCATTTGTAAATATGAATGTAAACTACAGGCTTGTTGTCTTAAATGTAAGGAAATACTGTTATATGTGGAACTGGAAATAAATGTGACAACAGTGCATTCTACTGAACATAGTAAAGCATGTGGTGACCCTTTGAAGTAGTTGCTCTGTTCCTGACCAGCTGCAAGATAACAAAAAGGAGATGTTAAAAATGTAAATGTAGTTAATATGTAGCCTGGGAACTCCAGGAAGGGTGAAGAATGATGTAATGTTTAGCAGAACTGCAGTTTGAATTTAAACAGAGAGAACCAGAGATTATGAAGCATTTTTGTCTCGACCATCCAACTCATCAGCACTCTGCCTGTTGTCTTATATAAGTTATCTTAGACTTCCGTTTTCTTTTAGAGACAGCTAGAACTAGAAATATTAGACTAAGTGTTTTTCTGTGATATCAGAACTGTACTCCTGAATTATTTTAAGTATTTCTGTGTGATCTCTGAGCTTTTGACTAGCACTGCCTGTGTAGTAGAAAGTATTGTCTTGTGGTTTTAATTATTTATTATTAAATATTTTAAAATATTTTAACTGTGGCTGGTTTGTGTAGAGATAATTTAAGCTCTTAAGAGTACTTGCATGCCTTTGGTAAAACTGCACAAAGCCACTCTAATAGCTTTAGCCCTGGGTTATACTACCAATTGGATAATAATATTGCACAGTAATAATTATACACCCTTTTAAGGGCCTTTGAGTAGCTGATAATTATTAGCTGGGTGGTGGCAGGGTACTACCATATAGTCTGGGTAAAAGGGGCACAGCTGGAGAACCTGTGCCAGCCTTCCCCAGAAGTGTCTGTGTGGTTGTATAAACTCTTATCTCAAAGTGTGTGTGTGTCAGCTACTTGGGCAGGGATACGAATCACTGGTTGGACAGAGAGGGTGCTGGAGATTTAGCTTGCCCAACTAGGCTGAGATCTGGACCCTATAGCTGTACCAATGGGGAGTCTTACTGGGGACCTGGAGAGCAAGGGAATGACTAGCCCTGGACTGACTGTGATCTCTGTGTGCTCTTAAGGGAAATTGCACTTTACTGTGTGTATTTGTTATCCTTTCCTCATATATGAGATACCCTCTCTGGTGTTAGTGGTGAGGATTGGGACTCCTTGATTGCTGGGCCAGGGCATGGGCTTCACAGGCCTTACCCTTTTCCCGTAGGGACTTAAACAATTCTGCAGCAGCACCACCAAACAGATGCTTGTTATCCAGAGAATTATCCACCAACTTGCCTTAATATCATCAAGCAAGGGTTGAAGCCAAAGCCAGAAATATCTCCTCAGCACAGAGCTAAAAGCATCAGCCCTAGAAGAAGAATCTGCTGCATCATAACTGCATTGAATAGAGGGAAAAGCCACTTGGGAAGAAATCCCAAACAAGTAGAGAGCAGATGTCCTCCCCTCAGAGTCAGGAAGGTCACAAATAACCTGACAGACCTGGGAAAGAAGAGCCAAAATATATCTTGTCATATGGGTCTGATAATTGGCAGCCCTAAAAGCAAGGGTAGCTGAGGTATAGACCTTCTTACCCAGTCTTTCCATAGTTCTGCTGTCTTTATCAGAAGGAAGCAAATTCGTAGAAGGTAGTAACTATAATGGCTTGTCAGATGCCACACACACCACAGAAGGGTCAGCAGATGGGCACCTATAAAGGAACCTGCAATCATCAGGTATCTTATAAATACTATCAGATATTTTGGGAGCAGAGAGCTGGGAATTAGGAGCCTGAGATGCAGGAGAAAAGGCATCCAACAAAGCAGCCAGAATAGGAGAAACAGCAGAAGGTCTAGAAGAGTCCATTTTCAGAAGCTCATAATACCTCTTCTGAACCTCAGACATCTTGGCAAAATCCCATTTGAAAAATTCCATCATTCTGTAAATTGTGTCCCCAAAGGAAACCTCCTCGAAAGGAGAGTCAGGACTAGTGGACTCTTCTCCCTCAGTACCACAGTCAAAGGGAGGAGGAATCTGGGAAGTATAGACAAGGGATTCCTCCTCTTCCTCTGAGGAATCTTGTTCCCTAGGCCTCTTAAGAGGAGTAGAACACCAAGGGGGAGCTGGAATAGAAAGTCTTTGAGGAGGTTTCAAAGCTATAGGGGCATTAAACAAACATTGAGTGAAATTCTGCTATCCACTCTGAGGGCCCTTCGGAGCTTTAGATGTCAGCCTTGTAAAACTTAGAAGGCTCAGACCCCATACGACATTCTATAATGGTAGTCACCACCTTTTCCCTAACCAAAATCTGAAGAATACCCCTAGGCCCTTCAGTAATAATCAGCAGCGGTTCCCCCCTGGGCATCCAAAGTGGATGTCTGCAAGGTCTCCAGGGATGTGTGTGAAGGTGGATCCATGCCAGTCTCCAAAGCAGTCATGGTAAAGACAACCAGCAAAGAAGGCGGGTGATCTTCCAGGCTTTCACTAAGCTTGAGAAAGGCATCTGGTAGAGGTGGCACAGCCAAAGAATCTCTGGAGAGAATGCCTGAAAAAGTAGGTCGTCTAGGTAGGGAAAGACCTGTAATCCCTTCTTCTTCATGGACGACTGAACCTCGGAGCAGGAAGTTCCTTCCATGGCATCTTTTGTCAAAAGCTTAAGATGCTGATTTTCTAATTATATGGCTGAAGAGGAAATCTGGCTATGCAGAGTCTTTGGGATGCAAGCCTGGCAAAAAGATCAGGATGTATGGTCATGGGAAGCACCTAAATAGAATAAACACTGCTCGTGATGATCTTTATGGGGAATCTATCTCCAGCACTGGCATTTACCCTTTCTGGGTGACATGAACCCCAAAAGGAGCAGAAAAAGAAAAAAAGATATGAACAAAACCCCAATGGGACACTTATCTAACAATGGCTTGGTGAACCAGCAAACAAAGCGAGTGTTCAGACTGCCAATTTAAGATGGCATTTGGACTGGCAGCAAAGAAGTTCTAAGGTTGGTACATCCAAACGTCACCTTAATGCCCTACCCTGTACTTGGGGAGCATATGTGTGACATACGGTGTACCCTTAGCAGCCTAAAGGCTTTGGTTTTCTGGCTGGAGCTCGGGCCACCCTTAGCAGGGGATCCTTATTGCAAGGAATACTGCAACAGTGAAATGGAAGGACATCTGAAAATGTGATCTAGACACAGAGAACCTTAAGAAACACCTGAAGTCTGGATGAGTAGGAATGTGATTATATGCAACATTTAAATCTAATGTTACAAGGAAACTTTAATGAGGAAGAAAAGGTAGCAGGTTGTGACATAATTTTGAATATGGTCAGTATCACAAACAAGTTTAGGAAATAAAGGTCCAGAACTGGTCTTTAAGCATTTTCTTTCTTTAGCACTAAACACATCCTTGAATACAAAGCCTTTCAATCCTGGGAAGGATGAAGTCCTTGGGACAGCATGTGATGAAAGATAGGTGAAAACAACAGCATCTGGTCTAGGGGATGAGGAATTACCCACAGGAAAGGAGGAATTTCCTCCCACTGCCCTCTGTAACCTTAATGAATGATTTTCAGACCCATTTGTCTGAAACAATCTGTTGCCAAAAGAAAATGGAAACTCACACTTCTGGAAGAAGAAAAAAGGGACTGCCAAGGTGAGAGGGGGATCAAAGTCTTTTAAAGAGTTATTCTGATTTATTGGACTGTCTGTTGTTTTGGGAGTTTCTAGAGTTCTTCTTGGAAAAACGTCTTGTTTACCTGTATTTTGTTGACTGTTGATTTTCTTTCTTATCAAAATTGGATGATGAGTTACAGAATACAGTGGAAAACTTGGAAAAGGACGGCTGAAAAATGTTAAGGGTAAATCAACTTACCCCTTTCATCACACTTTCTGATCACCTCTGTAATGCAGGGGACAAAAACTAAATCTCTCTCCAAAGCAGAATTTAAATCTCATTTTAACATTACCTGGGAGGTTCTGAAAAACCCAGCCATGCAAACCTCCTCAAAACAGTACCAGTGACCTTAGCCCTGGAAGAAGTATCAACAGAGTCATACAGACACACACACACACACACACACACACACACACACACACACACACACACACACACACACACACACACACACACTGTATATGATGAGTTGTGACTTGAAAAATAGAAATTAAATTATTTAAAGCAGATTTTTCCTCACAAGAAGAAAATGCAGACAAAACATTCCTTATATTTTTGCAGTTACTCAGAGCAAACCTTAACATATGAGCCTGTCAATTCAAAATTCTGAAAATCATAGCTGCAGATGCATACTTATCAATAATCTTCCCATCCTTATCAGAAAGATTAGGATTGGAATTGATTAAGTGTTTAGCAAAAGAGGATTAACTAAAACTATAGCTGCTGGATCATGTTTGGGAAGAGTGTATAATAACTTAAAATACTGAGGAACTCTATACATCCCACCTGCTTTTTAGGGGCAGCTGGCTGACTGCCAGGATAACTGCAGGCATGAACACACAAATCCTCCAAAACTGACAGAACTTGAGGAATGGATGCAGGTTCTGGAAATTTCTTCTGTAACAGCTCATAGTATTTTCTAAGGGACTAAGAAACGTCAGTGTTCTCCCACTGAAAACAATGGCACATTTTAGAAATATTCCTAAAGAAAGGGAACCCTTCACAGGCATAGTTAGAAACTAAGCTCTCCTCTGAGTATGAACCAGAAATCTAAGAACAAATTCCAGAATCTGTCCATTCATCCTCCTGTCCAGATGCAGAATCTTGACTCTCTTCTGGGAAAGGAGGTACCCCTCTTTCTTTTACCAGAAACTACTCTATAAGAAGGATTAATAGTTTAAAATAACCCTGAGCCAGACCAAGTAAACTACTACTGTCTAGGGAAATTTGAGGAGGAGTAGATATATGTTTAGTTTTCTGTTTTCGTTTTTTATAAGAAAAATGGGACTATCAGTGTTATTAATGGCAGCAGCAGCCTCGTCAGGGATGGGTACATTCTGACAAAACAGGAAAGCCTTCTCTATTCTCCCAGGACCTAGAAGATTGACTCTCCCTTGCCCACTGAGAGGACTCCAACAGCAGCAGAGGTGTGGATAATCCCTGGTCCATAGTGGCTCTAGGTGTTACACCAGAGTGATCCAGGGTAAAAGATGAGTGGCTTGGGGTACAACTAATGGCCACTGCAGAGTCATCCACCTGCAGCTAAGGCACATTGCTAGCCTGCTGTTATGGCAAAGGCTGCTTGCTTAACTTTTTCTTTTTGTGGCTGGAAGAAGGACTGGCTATGGGACTGACAGATTGTTCCATGATCAAGCCAAAAAAATGATGCCCCTTTCTAGGAGAAAAGAAGGAACAATTGACAGTAACATTTAAAAGTCATTAAAAGTCACTTTTCACCACAGACAATGTAAAAACCACTTTAAAACACTTTACCAGCCCCACAAAGTAAAATAAACACAGTTTCTCCACAGAAAAAAATGTCCTTCAGTTACTTTAAACAAGTTTTAAACTAGCAGGGAAAAAAGTACTCCCCTTTAAAAGTACTGTACAATCTTATGATAGTTCTTTCAAACATAAACTCCTATCTTTAAAATAACTTAGCAAACAACAAAATCAATCCACTGTGAACTTATTCATTTTAAATTATCCGCCCCCAAAAAAGAACGGCTTGATGTCAACAACAGAACACTTTTTTATTCAAAACATTAAGTACTTTCATCTTATTATTGTTAAAGATTTCATAAGACTAAATACTTTGAATATAGAAACCATTAAACAATCTCATCACATCATCACATGACCTTTACCGTTTAATCAGTTTTAGTGCTTTAAAAATCTAGATTTTTGTGCACATTTAAACTACAGTAAGTGCATCATTACTTCTTGGTTCATTACATGCATTTAATAAAATCTGCCACTTTAATTATTTAATTTCCAATTTGGTTTTAACTTCCCTACTACAAACATTAAATAAATACTATCTAAAACAAAACAAAAAAAAAATCTTACATGTATTACATTTTTTTTACATTTAACTAAAATATTGCTTTCGTCTCCAACTTTCATTGTGTGTATATATATATATATATATATATATGTTCAGAAATTCTACTTTTCGATCTACAACTAAAATGCCCTGGACTAGTGTAACTTTTATCAGTGAAACTGCAAAAAATGGAAGTACCATCAGCACAAAATCTACAATATAGACAGTTTTGACATTTATACATTCCTCGTTTCATTATATTTTTCAAATTCTTATTTTCACTTTTATTAAACATATTCTTTAAATTATTACTTCATCTCTTTACAAAACTTGGAAATTCACATATAATTACTAAAACATCAGGGAACCATTTAAATATTTCCCTGTTGTCTTCAATAATTTGCTTTAGATAATGGGCTACCAGTAGATCAGCACCCTGACTGGAGAATGAATGTTCTCCAGCAGGATGTTAATCTACAAGTAATGCCCACTAAAAAACAAGTCTGATGCTTTATGGCAGCTGCGAAGGCTGCCAGTTTAGCTAGATAGAATTTTGCAAATAATTTTATGTCCTTGTAAATATTAGTATGATCCACAGGCTTGTTTGACAAATGTAACAAAATTGTGTATGTTCGTAGCTTCAAAAAATATAACCACAGTGCAGCCTGCTGGAAGAAAGCTGATAAGTAAAGGATTTTACAACTGTGTTTGATCTCAAGCTCACAGACAGGATGTCTGGGCTAGGAAATTCTTTCTATTGTTCTAAGACAAAGATAATTACTAGGTTTTACATGTAAAGTATCTTTTGTTGCTGTGACTTCCTGGCAGGTGCAGATTACAAAAAGAAATTTTAAAAATTTAAGTTCTGTGAGCCTGGGAAACTTAAGTAGAAGTGTCAAGAATGATGTAATCTGAAATAACTCAGCAGTACTGTGCATTATCAATTTAAGGGCTATCTCAGAAAGTAAGAATAGCATTTTGTATTTTTGCTCTGGATCTGACAACAACTCACCAGCACTTGCTTTGCTCTGTAAGTAGCATATTTAGAACAGTGATTTCTCTTAGAGATAGATAGGAATATAGCCAGATTACTCTAGCTGTTTTCTTACAACATTGTTTTAAAGTATTTTCCTGTGATTTCTGAACTCTCTATTATCACTGTGTTGAAATGACAAGTTATGTCTTGTGTTTTATTATTTATTATTAAATATTTAAACCTTTTAACTGTGGATGGTTTGTGTATAGAGATATTTAAGCTCTTAAGAGTACTTGCATGTATTTAGTGACACTGTATAGGCCACTCCTAAATAGCCTTCAAGCCTTAGTCATACTTAAAAATTGGATAATAATAACATTGCACTGTAGAATTGGACTGATGAGGGTAGTTGGTGGCAGTCGCTACTACCTTATAGTCTGGGCAGAAGAGGGCATAGCTGGAGAACCTGTGCCAGACTTCCCCAGAGTGTCTATGTGTTTGTATATAATTCATATCTCAAAGTATGTGTGTGTGTGTGTGTGTGTGTGTGTGTGTGTGTGTGTGTGTGTGTGTGTGTGTGTGTGTGTGTGTGTGTGTGTCAGCTACTTGGACAGGGACACAAAGCACTGGTTGGACAGACAGGGTACTGGAGGTGTTGGCTTGACTACTTGGCTGAGATCTGCACCCTATAGCTGTGCCAGTTGGGAGTCTTATTGGGAATCTGAAGAGAAAGGGAGAAACCAGCCCCAGACTGACTGTGATCTCTGTGTGCTCTTAAGGAAAATCATACTTTACTGTGTGTGTGTGTACTTGTTATCATTCCAATGTAGACACCCCTTACTGGTGAGGATTGAGGCTCCTTTGTTACTGGGCCAGTGCACGGGTGTCACAGCAGCATATCAAGCTGCTGTGAAGCTTGGATTGAAATTGAATGTTACATAACAGCCACCATTATTTTATGCTTGCTAAGCAGCCGCTTTTCCTGTTTAGCAAGTGTAAAAGTAAAAGTAAATGAAACATAAAAAAGTGTGTGTGGGTGTGTTTGTGTATGTGCATTTATGTTTCTGTCTGTGTGTGCGAGTGAATGCATGCTTGAGTGCATGAAACAGACGTGTGTGTGTATGTGTGTGTGTGTGTGTGTGTGTGTGTGTGTGTGTGTGTGTGTGTGTGTGTGAGTGCAAGAGAGACAGTGTGAAATGTAAGAGTGATCAAACACTGGCAGCAGCAGTTGAGGTTTGCACACCTTTCAACCTCTTAGCTCAAGCTATCGCCATAAAGCCTAAAGTAAAGGGGAACAAAGGCTCAAAACAGGGATAGATTTTAAATATTGTGCTTATAAAATGGCAAAGTTTCTGTAATGACAGGTTTTGTGTGAGCATGCATTTTATAAAGTGCAAGTGTGTATCACTTACTGTAACCTCCGAGGGATACAAGTGACTCTGTTTCTACATAACATCACTGTTATTTCTGACTTTTAGTTGGAGAATTCTAAATTGTGTGCAGCATCTCAGTAGTTACTTGTGTTTCTGTAGCATACCACTGTTATTCCTGACTTCTAGTGGAGAATGCTAAATTCTGTGTAGCATCTTAGTAATTACTGTTTTCTCTTCATAATCTTTATAACAATACATAATAATGTAGTGTATGTTATAATAGCTTGGTATCAACTGCAGTTACCTTTTTTTTTTCTCTGCTATCCTTGCATTTTGTGTTGCTCACAGAATTGTGCTGTTTCTTACAAGGTATGCTGCTCCTCCCCTGCATACTCTATCTTAGTTACTTGGTAATCAGAGTGATTTAAAATGTCAGACCAAATATTTACCTCCTTTTCCTTTTTATTTCCAGTCCTCCCAGCAAAAGTTGTATTCTGTGTCTTGACCAACCTCCAATATATCAACGGCTGTCTAGTTGCCCTGCACTGAGAGACCTTGCGTTGGTGGAACACCAAAGTGCTTTCACCTACACTAGTGTATGTTAGAGCTGTATTTAATCTGTCCTCTAAACTGAAGACTTTTTTCTATAGCCTTTTACTGTGACCGTGCACACTACTGCCCCCACCCCCATTTTTTTCTCTTCCTATTGTACTCCTAGGTCATTTACTTAAAACTACTTTCTTTCTTTTGGATAAGGTTTACCTATGTACCTGCAGCCCATACTTCAATTGTTTTTCCCTATAGAAGTGGTGGTCCTTTTCAACACACTGTACTAGATTAATAGCACAAGATCTGTAGTTATTAGGAAGATACTGCACTACACTGACCTGGAATTGACTGAGCTTGGTTTCCCTGATTATTTTCTTAGCAGCTGGCCTAGTCCAGTTTTTCTGGCTCAAAACCTTGTATTACTTTGTGTCTATCTCCGTCCCTCCACCTTGAACCTGCACACTTCCCTCCCACTCCTGTTAATTACAGAGGAATAAACAAACCTGATGTAGAAAGGCACCTTCTTTTGACTTAGCTTTTCTGCCCTTGCTTCATAGGAATCCTCAGTAGTGTGCTCGCATATACCATATTCCATTCCTTTTTAAATAGTACTCTATTGACTCCTAATTTACTGCATGTCCCTTTCTAAACCCCCCGGCATAACTACATTATTTTCCTACTGCTCAGTGAACTGCAGCTCCCTGTTTTTAAAGAAAAATAAAAACAGAAAAGAAAATACCTTTTTCTTTTCAGAATCTAGCTTCTCTAATTTCCCTTAAATCTGTCTGTTTATTTTCCTCAGACACCGGATTGTACTGGCTGATTGTTTTCTTTTTTGTACTTTGTCCCAGGTGAAGCCCCGCTCCATTCACTCCTCTCCCACCCCCATTCCAACCCACCCCCATATCATTTCCTTTATACCTAACCACAGGTCCCTCCCAATCATCAAACTCCTCCCCTTTGTGTTACACAAGCTAACACCCACTATAAACTCTCTCCCTACCTTACAACTCCTCCCCAAACTCTCAACCAACTCACCCTTTTAAAGCCTTCTCCTCCTCTTCAAACACGCCAGACTTAATAATTCCTGTCATACTTCTACCTGCACTGCTCCTCCTACACAACATAACATCACCTCACACACTCTTAACCACTATACATAAAGCCCCCACCTATCTTCACCAAAGCTGCTTTTCTTACCCTCAGCACCTTATACTCACCTCTGCATCTGTCCTTCCAATGAATACACTACTCCCTAAAATAAAAACTCCTCCTTTCAACCATAGTACATCTAAGTATAAAACAAAATACTTTCACAACTACCCACAAAAAATTAAAGCTTATGACTTCCCAAGGACTCTGCTCTTGTCAGGTGATATACACCCAAACCCTGGTCCTACCACTATTCTTAACACCCCACAAAATATCACCCCCAATTCTAATCAAGCATCCATACCAAAAAAAAAAAAATCTCCTATTCTATCAGTACTCAAAGTATGCTCAACAAACTAAGCCAGTTTCATGCTTGGGTATCTCTTCATACCCCAAACATTATCTCTGTCACAGAAACTTGGCTTAAACCTCAAAACCAAGATAAAGACATTTTTCCTCCAGGTTATAATACACTACGCCAAGATTGCTTAAAATAAAAGGTGGAGGTGTTGCTTTAGTTTACTCTAACTCCATCACTCTCTCCCTTCCTATAGAACCAATTCCCTCCTTTACACCTGCTGAAATACTAATAGCAAACCTCAAACCTGATGACTTTACTACTATCACAGTAGTAGCCATATACATTCCACCAGGGGACAACATCCCCTTAATGGAAAGTATACTGTCATATCTCTCCCTAAAATTCCTTAATGAAACCATCCTTCTTGGGGACTTAAGCATTAACTAGCATAACCTTAATAATCCAAACCCTCCACAACACATAAACCTCCATGGATTTACACAACTAATCTCCAAACCTACCCCTACTAATAACTCTCATTCTTCAAGCTCCTTGATAGATTAGATACTTGTTTCTAACCCCAGCAAATACCATGACCCTGAAACTCTATCTGATGCCCTGAGCAACCACTCACCTCTAAAAGTGCTATGCTACATCACCCACCTCCCCAAACCATACTGTCTTATCACCTGCCACAAACTTTCAACCTTTAACCCAGACAGTTTTTAAAACCCTCCTCTCTAGAATTAACTGGAATTTCCTTACTCAGCTCCCACTCAACGAAGCAGTAAATGCCATCAACTCAACTTTCCTAAATATCTTACATTCACTAACCCCACTAAGAAAAGTTCGATTAAAAGAAAAAATTTCACCCTGGCTAACTAAAACCACCCGTACCCTTATAAACTCCAGAGATAGGCCATGGAAAACATGGGTACAAACCAAACTTCCAGCTGACCACCTAAAGTATAAAGAACTTAGAAATCAGACAAAAAAACTTATCAACAAAGACAAAAAAGACTTTTATTATAATCCCCCAAAAACATTAAAATCTGATCCAAAAAAAAATCTGGAATGCTATAAACCAAATACTACATCCAGGTAACCCAGCTTCACCAAGCCCATGTCCTGACAAATCACCTGAAGAAACTGCCAATACCTTCAACACCTACTTTATCGAATCCATTTCCAAACTATTTAAACCCAACCTCTGCAGCAACACTTCAAACCTCCCTATACACTCCTCAACCACTATCTCAGTAAACCCCTTCTCTCTCAAACCTGTCTCCACTAACTATATAGTTCATAGTTTAGTACTAAGCTAACTGCCCTTGCGAGACATTTTAAGCCTAGCCAATTATCCCTTGTGAGACACAAACCCTGCACCTTGTGTTTGCCTTACAAACACCTTAGCCATTAAGCCACCCTCCCAATGTCAGAACACTACTCTCAAAGCTCAAACCATGCTCTGTATCAGCAGACACTATTCCTTCTTACTTTCTCCAGATTGGTGCACATTTCTTGCTATGCCTGTATCTATACTAATCAATCGCGCCATCTCTGAGTTTAAACTTCCGTCGATCTGGAAACAGTTTTACACTCTTCCTATTCATAAAGGAGGTAACTCCACAGAAACATCTAATTTTAGACCTATTGCTATCCTCTCTCCTCTCTCCAAAATCCTTGAGAAATGTATACACAAACAAGTTATGCATTATCTCTTACAAGAAAACCTTCTCACTCCAACACAGCATGGCTTCCGTCCCAAGCATAGTACAATCACAGCTCTACTATCATTTCTCAACACCTTAGCCCTGGCTAAAGATAATCACAAACTCATATCCTGTCTATTCATTGAGCATTCTAAGGCTTTTGACACTGTTTCACACACTCTGCTACTTAGTAAACTTGTAGATCTAAACTTCTCCCCTGATAAAGTTGCATGGTTCCCTAGCTATCTATTCTGATAGGCTGCATTCAGTACGATGGGACTCAGCACTAACTACCCCTCTCTCAGTAAGAACTGGTATTCCCCAAGGTTCCATTCTTGGACCTCTACTCTTTAATATCATCACCAACTCACTCCACTCCTCTTATCCGCATTCTAACATTATCCAATACACAGATGACTCTACAGTCATAACTATTGCTAATTCCCCCTTAGAACTCCAAACAAACAACCAGACATCTTTCAACTCAGTAGAGACATGGCTCACTAATAATCAGCTCATCCTCAACTCAAAGAAAACAAAATTACTACTCTTTCTACCTAAATCTGCAAAACACATTAAACTTTCCTTCTCCAAGTGAAATTTGGACGCGTGGATGGGAAATCGCAAATTCACCCCTGGGATCTCTCCTGTGTCCCTGCTAGACAGAGGCACAGTAAACTAATCTTAAAAGGGTACCTTCTGTGACCTACTTTACAGAGGCACAGTAGGCTAATCTAATAGGGAGGCGGAAGCCAAATACACTCTGGCTAGGCTTATAAATGCCCTAGGGCAGATAGTCTAGTATCTACCTATGAACCTATGAACCTATAAGGTCCCTAAACAATACTCCTATAGAAGTCGAAACTAGCACAAAACTCCTTGGCATTACTATTGACTACCAACTAAAATTCAATCTTCACATTAACAATTGTATCAAAAAAAAAAAACACCAAAAGCTAGGACTACTGTACAGGAACAACAAATTCCTAACTATTGAAGCTAGGATTTCTCTTACCCATGCCTACCTTCTACCATGCTTAACCTATTGTTCCCAAATACTCACAAATCTGAACTCCTCCCTACTTACCAAATTAGGGTCAACCTACCACAAAGTAGCTAGATTTGCAGCTCAACAAACATATAACTCTCACCACTGTCTCTCCCTAAAAATACCTGAACTGGCCCCAACTACCTCACCTGTTCCTACAATCTCAACTCCAAATTATACACTCCATCCTATATCAGCCTGAATTCTGCCCAAGTCTATCTTCTCTCATCTCTCACTACTCCCCTACCAGACTTCTCCGAAGCTCAACCCAAGACCTACTACAAATCCATAAACCCAAATCCAACACAGGGTGCAACTTAATACAGCTACCATCCCTCCATTGCTTGGAACAAACTCCCACTAGAAATAAGGCCCCTGACTCACCCCAAACAATTTAAGCTACCAACCAAAGACCACTTTAAAAAATACTGGTCCTGCCATTGTACTCACCCTCCCTGATTATTACCTGCCTTTTATAGTACAGTCAAACTAACTTACTAAAACTTACCATTAACTACTTCATCCTATGCTTCCTATGCAACCTCCAAAGCTTCTTCTATACTCTGCTCCCTGAAATTCTTATGTAACCTTTTAAGTTTCTGCTACTCTGCATACAAAACCTTATATTTACTCAACTCTCTTTTTAAATCAAAACATACAACTTATTCTACTTTTTATAACTCTCTTTTTAAACCAAAGCATACAACTTATTCTACTTTTTTAACATTCTCCTTTTGTTTATAGTACTATTTTATCTGTCAACAATATACATGTATATAGCTTAAGTATTTAACTACAAAAATTCCCTATTGCTATTTTTATTGAAATGTATCTGTCTTGCTATTTTTATTGCATTGTATATCTTTGGAGCTTTTCTCCCTGGGCCTCCACTGAAAAAGGGCAATAGCTCAACGGACACTCCCGGTCAACAAATGTAAAATAAATAAATAAATCTGTGTTTGTGTGTGTGTGTGTGTGTGTGTGTGTAAAAGCGAGTGGGATCGAGTAACCACTGGCAGCAGCAGTAAAGAAGTTTGCATACCTCTCAACCTCTTAGCTCAAAAAAATCTAGATAAAGCTTAAATTAAATGGGAACAAAGGCTCAAAAATAGGAACAAATTTTAAATATTGCTCTTACAAAATTAGAAATTTGCTTAAATAATAGGATTTGTATTAGTGTGAAGTTTTTGAGGGAAATAAAGTCTGAAAATCAAATGTATGTCATCATTTAGTGACTTCAATATCCAATGACTGGCAGCAAACCACACATTTTAGGAACAAAGGAGCAAAACGTGAAGTAAATATATGTATATTTTTTAACATGTTATATTTTGGATGTAAAATACTTCCTCCATCACCATTTACATACACTACAACAAGTATGAAACTTCGTTTCATTGAAAGCTCATTTCACTGAATTTTAATTCACCCTAACCAAATCGCTGAAAGCTCAAATTACTGAAAACTCATTTCACTGAATCTCATTTCACCGAAGTGAAGTACTGGCACTGTGTAGAGTACTGTAAGGCAAGTAAAAGGTATATGCCCTTTTCCCCACTGTAGTGCGATCCTGGAATTAGTATATATAGTTAAGGTGTGTGTGGGGTGCACATTGGGGGGGGGATGCATGGGGCTTAGCCGCCCACTTAGTTTGAGTATATATTGTCTTCTGGAAAGAGTTAGTCATTGGTGTTGTAAGTATGCATGTCTATGGTTTAAAATGCATTGTTCTGAAACTTTTGGTGAAATATAATATAAAACCAAACTAGGTGGGGGGGCTACTCCCCCCACACCCCCCAATGTGGGGAGCTGTGACCCCCCCTAACTATATATACTAACTCCAGGATCGCACTACAGTGGGGAAAAGGGCATATACCTTTTACTTGCCTTAAAATACTCTACACAGTGCCTGTACTTCACCTCAGTGAAATGAGTTTTTCAGTAATTTGAGCTTTCAGCGATTTTGATAACGGTAAATTCAAATTCAGTGAAATGAGCTTTCAATGAAACAAAGTAGACCAATATATATAAATTCCGGTAATCACGGCCACACAGGTAAAAAACACATTCTCCAAAGCTAAGAATACAGCATCCATGGGACCAGATGACATACCGGGCTGTGTACTATATGAACTACAAAATGAACTGGCAACTCACCTAAGTGTCATGTTTAATCATAGCCTCACCTCAGGCTTTGTGCCCACTGAGTGGCACACAGCTACAGTTATCCCACTCCACAAGGGGGGATCCACCTTGGATCCTGGGAACTACCGCCCCATCAGTTTGACTAGCCTGATCTGCAAGGCCATGGAACGTATTATCATGGAAACAAAGACACTGACAACCTTTAAACACTGGACCCCGCCCAGTTTGGGTTCATGGAGGGCCAATCATGTCTCCTGAACCTGACTGACTTCTTTGAATCAGTCTCCAGAGCTGTGGACAAGGATAAGGCAGTCCACACAGCCTATCTGGACCTCGCCAAGGCCTTCGACAACATCCCCCACTCTGGAATCATAGATAAACTTACTAAGCTGGGGATAAATCCCTATGTCACTAGATGGGTTGCCAACTGGCTTACTGATAGAACCCACACTGTAAAAGTAGCCGACTCCAAATTCAGCTCCAGACAAGTGACAAGTGGGGTACCTCAGGGTTCAGTCCTAGGACCGCTCTTATTTGGCATCTACTTCTCTGAAGTACAGGCCTACACTAAGGGACACTGGCTAACAAAGTTCACAGATGACTGCAAACTGGAAGCCATTGCTGAATCCCCAAATGATGTGGATATTCTACAAAAGGGCCTTACAGAAACAGATGCTTGGTGCCAGAGCCATGGACTCAAGCTCAATGCCAAGAAGTGTACAGTTATCCCCTTTGGGAAAAACCATGTACCCATGAATTACCACATAGGTGGCAGTACACTAAACACCGAAAGTGTGATAAGAAACTTAGGAACACAGGTGGACAGTGGTCTCACCTTCGATAACCACATCGCCACAACAGTCAGTAAATCCTTCTATTTGACACACCTCATTACTAAGGGCTTTTCATGCAGAAAAAAGGTGTTCATTGTCCCACTGTACTCATCCCTCATTAGCCCCATCACAGAGTACAATGCCCTGTTTGGTATGTACCTCACAAGACATATGCAACAACTGGAAACACCTCAGAAACACCTCACTAAAAGAATCACAGGCCTAAAGCAGATGCCTTATGCGCACTGACTAAAAACACTCCAGCTATACTCTCTCACATATCATCTACTTAGAGGCGATCTCTGCTTAACATACAAGCCCATGTCAAACCCAGAGCTGTTGGACATGCTACACTTAAAGAAATCCCAATCCATCAGGGCCACATGCTCCAAGGACCTACACCTTGTCATCACAATAAACAAAACATGCTGGAGAGATAGGTTCCTGACCCAGAGACTCCCCATAATCTGGAATAGACTGCCCATACATGTCAAGCTGAGCGCCTCCTTGGCCTTCTTCAAAAGGAACCTTGACAACTGGATGGGAGATAGAAATTTTACCCCGGGGATCACGTCAGTCACCCTGCTAGACAGGGGTCCAGGGAAGTAAATATTGTGGGAAGAAATACCCATGGAATTGTTATGGCTAGACTTGTATAGGCCCTAGGGCCGATAGTCTAGTACCAGCCTATGAACCTATGAACCTATATTTATATATACAATGCATGCCACATTACTAAACACAAAAACATATTGGTCAAAATCAAATCTATTAAAGCTACTATTAACTTAATTTTGTCCACTGTAAACTTATTTCTTTACCATGTTGAAATCCAAATCACTCCATCTCCAAATCATTTGGAATAATGGAATGAAGTGATTTAACAACTATTGTAACTACTGATGATTGTAAAAACTTATTTAACACCACATTCAAGTCTTCATTTACAGAAGAATTTGTAACTAAATCCAATAGTACATTTTGCAAAGCTATAAAATGTCTTCTTGTTCCAACATTAATTACATTCAGATTCTGACTCATCACGACTGACATAATAAAAAAATCAACAATTTGTTGTTTGTTCTTTAAAATAACTTTCCTGAAGATGAAAATATTCATAATAAACAAAAAATATAGAATGGAGTTTTTTTCCCCAAAAGGAACAACTGCCAAGCAAAGGAGCAGCACAAGCTGACCATCAATCTTCAATAGCCTCACAGAAGCACACTCTTCGGTGGCAGTAAAGTCTGAAGGGCTTGGCACCCAAACTTGGCTTTTAGTCAGCTCAGTTTGGGCATGTGGAAGGGGCCCTGAAGCTTTGGATGCTTGCAGGTTGTTATATCCTTGCCAGGATATAGCTCATATAGGTAAGGCTACTGCAGCAGTGATTAATATAATGAATATACTGAGGTACCTGCAGTGAGTATGTCTACAGAAAAAATTAAGACCCTTTCAACATTCCTGGAAGTCCAGATTTGAGAGATACTATTAGTGTCTCAGAAGCAAGAGGTGAGGGAATTTCTATTGAGGAATATGGATACATTTTCAGGGTTGTTTATTAGGCCCAATTCAATCCAGTACAACACTGAAGCTGTGCCTAGTGGAAAAAATAAACCAAAACCATAATAAATACCATAATCTCAAAGCCTAGCATTTAAAGAGGACATAAAGATTAATCTTAACGTTAGGACCATATAGGATTCCCTCAGTAACTGAAATAGCCCAACTGTACTGGTCACCAAGCAGGGTAGAACTATCAGATTTTGTAATGACTTCAGAAACAGCAAGTCCAAATTTAACTTATACCATATGCCCGGAATAGATGAACTAGTAGAAACATTAGATAAGGATCAGTTTATTTTCAGTTTGAACTAATTAAAGGTTATTGGCAATTTCCATTAGTCTCAGAAGTAAAGAAGAAAGCAATGTTTTTTATAGCAGATGACCTGCCGTTTGGTCTGCATGGAGCACCAGTAATATTTGTGTAGTCTGCATTGCTCTGAGTATCACTCACGTCTGCATTTAATTTTGATTTGAAAGCTCTTTATTTAATGTTTGATCACTTCTATTTTGTATCTTATTCTAGTATTACATTTGTTTTAAGTTTTCTGCTCTGTTGGAATTTTGAGAGTTCTTGGCTAGGGTCAGTTAAAAAAAGTTACCAAAGAATTCCTTTGCCAACTGTGAACAGCATCAGTTAAGTAGTGGAATGAGCTGTTCGACATCATTGCTCTTTTATTTAGAAATATCTGTAGTTAGCTGATGTGTTTCTGTGGTCTGCATTGCTCTGAGTATCGCTCATCTCTGCATTTAATTTTGATTTGAAATGCTTTATTTAAGGTTTGATCATTTCTATTTTGTATCTTATTCTAGTATTACATTTGTTTTGTTTTAAGTTTTCTGTTCTGTTGGAATTTTAAGAGTTCTTGGCTAGGGTCAGTTAAAAAAAAAGTTACCAAAGAATTCCTTTGCAAACTGTGAATATCATCAGTTAAGTAGTGGGAGGAGCTGTTAAAAATCATTGCTCTTTTATTTAGAAATATCTGTAGTTAGCTGATGTGTTTGTGTGGTCTGCATTGCTCTGAGTATCGCTCATCTCTGCATTTAATTTTGATTTGAAACGCTTTAAGGTTTGATCATTTCTATTTTGTATCTTATTCTAGTATTACATTTGTTTTGTTTTAAGTTTTCTGTTCTGTTGGAATTTTAAGAGTTCTTGACTAGGGTCAGTTAAAAAAAAGTTACTAAAGAATTCCTTTGCAAACTGTGAATAGCATCAGTTAAGTAGTGGGAGGAGCTGAGAGACAACATTGCTCTTTTATTTAGAAATATCTGTAGTTAGCTGATGTGTTTGTGTGGTCTGCATTGCTCTGAGTATCACTCATCTCTGCATTTAATTTTGATTTGAAGCTCTTTATTTACAGTTTGATCACTTCCCACTTAACCTAAAAAAAAGAAAAAAATGCACTTTATTCATCTGCTTTTACTGTATCTGCATTTCTTCCCACTTTATTACTTTATTTTGCTTTTGCTGCCTGTTTTTAAAGGTACTCAATTGCATTTATTCTGCTGCATTTATTATTAATTGTTAGTAGCCTGATTAAATTGTAACTGTTATTCTAAGCATTTTGGTTTAAGCACTTGGGCTTCAGGCCAGATGTTAAACATTAAGAAGGTTTGTGGTCTGCACTCTTGTGGCAAGAGAGGTAGCTTACATCCTACTAAGTTGGGAGCTGCTTGTTGGAGGCTTAGCGTCTGTTACGGTAAAAGTGTCTTAATTCTGGTTTAAGCACTTGGGCTTCAGGCCGGTTATTTTACATTAAGAAGGTTTGTGGTATGCACTCTTGTGGGAGGAGAGGGTAGAGTCTGCCCTTCTGAGCTGGGAATTGCTGGTTAAAGGCTTATTGTGCCTGCTTATTTCGACTTTTTCTGAAATTGGTGCACCTTGTTTGCTGTAGCATAAACTAGATTCAGACCTGCTGAATCTAGCTTTGTTTGTATAACTTGAGCATTAATCCAGGCCATCTTTTTTTGGAGAAGGTTTCCCTGCACCCTAGTGGGGGGAGTGTGCAGTTAGAACTTGCCTGATTGAAGACTGCTGGAACAGGGCTCAATTTTGAGCTTTTTTATTGGTTAATTGGTTAATTTGTTTAAACCAGTTTGCTCTTGTTTGCTACTGTTATATTTAAGTGTGTATCTGTTCTCATGTGTTACATTGACCTAAACAGAGTTTAAATATCTTTAGCATAGTCTGGTTACAGGTTTTGCTGTATTTAGATCTGTTTATGTGATTCCTGTGTTTCCTGCTACACCATCTTGTGTTGGTCAGGGCCTGCCTGCATTTATTGGGAGTAAGTGAACTGGTTGGAACTGGTCTGGTATAGGGTGTTGCGCCAAGAGCTCATGGACAACAGTTTACTGGTCAATTCCAGTGTTTCTATTTTATTTTTGTTTTTGTGTATTTAAACCCAGCGTTTGTATGGATTTGTGCTTGTTTGCCCATTGCCCACTGCCACTGTGCTGTTTTAATCCTTTGTGAGGTATCTCAGTTGCATTGTTTCCCTTACCAGCACTCCTGTGTGAGTGAGGCCCTCACCTGCAGCTACTGTATTGATTTTATCCAGCCCTACTCGCACCTATAGGTACTCTCCTCAGATAGTACCCATTCTACTATCCCTGACCTCTCTTCCACAGTTTTATGACAACCATGGACAGACAATTTTCTGTGGTTTCTCCTGCTAGTCTGGTTGATATGGGCATCCTGAGACAGTGTAGCAACTGCCTTATGTACACAGACAACCCTCTACTACTACCACCTAGGAACACAATATGTGAGAGATGCAATTACATTAAGAATCTAGAATCCTTGCTGTCTCAGTCACAAGCCAGTACATCTGGCACTGAGAAGGCTGTCTGCACAAACACTATGAACACCACACCTCTAACACCACCCACATCTGTACAACACACTCCTACATATGAGGGGGTGTTCAACAAAAACATACCTAAACAAAAGAGTCTGTCTATGACTATGACTCTGTCATAGTCCATGTTGGTGTGAATGACTTGAGACGTACCTCTCTAGACTATATGAAGAGAGACATGATTGAACCCGCTAAATATGTGTCCCAGGCAGGTATGTCCCTAGCCTTTAGCAGCATCCTACCGTCACCCAGAATGATACCTCAATACAAACAGAAAATGACTGATGTTAACAATTGGCTTAGTTTCTGGTGTCATTCCAAGGGGATCCAGTACCTGACAGCTTGGGAGGACATGACTGACAGACCATGATGATTTGCCAGAGATGGCCCTCATCTGTCTGCCCTGGGCTTTATGCTTCTGGAAAAGGCTCTTGACTCCCCCATAGTGCCTTTTTTAGGCAAAGCCATGAGCACAAAATTACCAACATGAAAAATTCTTATAAATTAAATTTAAAGGTTATGCTGCTAAATGCTAGGACTCTTACCATGAAACTGCACCCATTGCAAGCATTCCTTGCCCTGGAAATTGCTGACATTTGTGCAGTCGCTGAAACCTGGTTCAAAGCTGTGGAGAGCACCCTAACCTTACCAGGTTACTCATCCTACCATACTTTCAGACACCAAACGGAGGGCTACAAAGCCAAAGGAGGTGGAGTTTCAATATTTATCAAAGCCATACACACCTCCAGGCTGGTCAAATGGTATGACACACAGGAGACACTCCAAGTGCAGTTAACTGTTGACAAAACACCTATTCAAATCATAGCTAGCTACAGACCCCCAACCATGACTTAGGACGCCCACTCCACCTATCTGGACTTAGTTGAATCCATCAAGATTCAATCCTCTACCCTGATCCCGGGTGACCTTAACTACCCAACCATACAGTGGAAGACCTATTCTAGCCCAAACATGAATTCCCAGAGATTCCTCGACTTTGTCAATGCCAATGAATTGGATCAGCTGATCGACACCCCTACGAAAGGTGAAAATATCCTGGACCTGGTCATAACCAACATGAGTAGCCACTGTAGCACTCCTACAGTGTCATCCTCCTTGGTAAGATCCAACCATAAAGCGATCACTTTTGAAGTCACCATCTCCCCTGACACTCCCCCCCTTGTCAGGGCCAAACGTAAAAACTTTTCCAAAGCTGACTACAGTCTCCTCAGAGCAGGTATAAGCACCTTCACAGCCACCTTCCCTTCAGTTGGAACTAGCACTAATGTCCAAGCCTACACCAAAAAACTATATGAGCACCTACATAACTGTATGGACTCAGCAATGCCTGATAGGACCAAATCATCTTCTTCAAGGAACAGTAAACCTGTATGGTGGACAGCAACAATAAACAAACTCTATAACAGAAGGAAAAAAATTGTTGTCCAGGGCCAAGAAGGAGGAGGTGCCAAGTTGGAAGCAATCTCTCTTTTGTCTGAACAAGCAAACAAGTTTCACTGGTGAAATCTTCTAAGGCTAACTTTGAGTCCAAACTGGCCACATCCACCAAGGACAATCACAAGGCCTTCTTCACATATGTCTGCAATCTCAAGGGTGACATCCAAATCTGTTCTGAACTGGTGGTCAATAACACCACATACACAAACACCATAGATAGAGCCAACCTACTGGTAGACAGGTTCAGTGAAAACTTCATCTCCCTGTCCCCCCATCAGTAAATCAGGACATCCCCAGCACCTGCCCTCTCCCCTCATCACCAGGGAGCAGGTCCTTAATGCCCTCTCAAAGGCAAAAAATACAATCTCCATGGGACCCGATAACATCCCTGGCTGTATCCTACATGGACTTAGGCATATGCTCTCAGCTCCATTAGACCCTATTCAACCAAAGTCTGAGCAGTGGCTTCATCCCAGCTGAGTGAAGGACAGCCACTGTCATCCCTCTACACAAGGGTGGAGCGTCCACTGACCCAGGCAATTATAATCCCATCAGCCTAACTAGCCTAATCTGCAAGGCCATAGACAGCATTATCATGGACCTTATAAACAAGGACAATGGCAACCTCCAAATGCTTGACCCCACACAGTTTGGTTTTGTCAAAGGGAGATCATGCCTGTTAAACTTTGAAACAATCACCAAGCCATGGACGAGGGGAAGATGGTGCACACTGCCTACATTGACCTAGCCAAAGCCTTTGAAACTATTCCCCACTCAGGCATAATAGATCCCAGCTAGGCATCAACCTGTATGTTACCAGGCGGGTAGCTAACTGGCTCACTGATAGAACCCACTCAGTCAAAGTAGGGGAAGCCACCTCTAGTAGTAGACCCGTAACGAGCACTGTACCCCAAGGATCTATTGATTCTACTGTTTGGGATATATTTTTCTGAGGTGCAAGACAAACCAGAGGTCTGTGGCTGACCAAGTTTGCAGATGACTGCAAGCTGGGTGCTGTCTTAAATTCCCCTAGTGATGTGAACATCCTCCAAGAGGGCCTTACCCAAACTAATAACTGGTACCAGAAGCATGGCCTCAAACTGAATGCCAAGAAATGTATCATTATCCCCTTTGGGGAGAATGTCATCCCCACTAATTATCACATTAATATTAAATACTAAGCATGCAATCAGTCATGAGGGATTTGGGCATGATAGCAACCTGACTTTTGACCACCACATTGCCTCTGTTGTAAGGAATGCTTTCTACATGGCCCACCTCATCCAGGAACAAGGAGATCATAACATCCCTGTACTCCTTATCAGACCCATTATCGAGTACAATGCCCCCTTTGGTATGTACTTTGCCAAGCACATGCAGCAGTTGGAGAGACCACAGAAGTTTCTGACCAGGAAAATCCATGGTCTCAAACACCTATCCTATACAGATAGGCTAAAAGCCCTGTCCCTCTACTCAGTCTCATACAGACTGCTCAGAGGTGACCTGTGTCTGGCATACTAGGCCATTTCAGACCCAGCGTTGATGGAGTTGTTGCATATCCATAAGACAAATTCCACTCCCACAACCCCCACACAAGGCCTTAACCTGGTCTGTGACATTAATAGAACTTGTTGGTGGAATAGATTTGTGTCAAGAAGACTCCCCCGTCTGTGGAGTAAACTCCCTCTCCATGTCAAGCAGAGTACTTCTCTAGCCCTCTTTAAGAGGAACGTGGATGACTGGATGGGAAACAGAAAATATACCTCTGGGATCCCACCTGTGCCCCTGCTGGACAGGGGAAATAGGTGCTGACTTTGGAACATGGGCAAAATTCTTGGCTAGACTTATAAAGACCTCAGGGCCAATAGCCTAGTATCATCCTATGAACCTATGAACTTATGTTTCATACACTCATGGACAGAATAGTTATATCCCATGCAACTTATTCTGCAGTATATCTGAATGATGTGGTCATTTTCTCCAAGGACTTGGAAAGTCATCTTCCCACGGTACAGGCCATTTTTGGGTTCCTACACCAACAGCGTCTAACAGAAAACCCTTTCTAAGTATAACATAAGTGTGACAAAAATCCCATTATTTCGGGCTATATAATAAGCACAAGAATAGTACTACCTCAGAATGCAAAACTAGACATGGTATATAACTGTCCCAGAGCCACAACAAAAACATGGAGTAAGTTATTTATTTATTTTTTTTGGAGATGGCAAACTATTATTTCAGGTCTTTCCTCCACTGCCCATTTCTTGACTGATCTAACCAAGAGAAGTGATCCACTGAATATCAAACAAAACAAATGCCAAGGAACAATTATTTTAGAAACTGAAGGACATGTTTGATTAGAATCTGTTTAAATAGATACATACTTCACAAAATAATTGACTGCTTTCCTAATGCCTCTAAAGTATGGTACAAGAGAGTTGTATTACAAGCTGTAGAAAGAGGTGAACATCTTGTGTGCTATATTAGAAGGAAGCCTAGTAATGCTGAAAGGTATTACTCAGCAATAAAAAGGGAATACTTAGCAATTAAATGGACCCTACAGATGTTACAATACTATCTGTTAGGAAAAGCCTTTACCATGATCACAGATCATGCTCCTCTGCAGTGGCTATACAGGTAGAAGGATAATTCTAAGGTTGCTTGTTGGATCTCAGCCATCCAGCCATTTAAATTAAAGATTATACATAATCTAGGCTACACTGCCACCTTAACGTGGATGGGCTATCCTGGGCATATAGCTTATCCATGGTGGTTGGAACCAATGATTCTTTGGTGGGTGGAAATCAAGTGACATTGTGAGGACTATTCAGGCTGTGCTTTTAAACACAAGATAAAGAGGCACGGAAGGTAAAAGGATACTAGCATGGAGCTGGCTGGAAGCAGAATGCAAAGTGTCAGATTCCTGTAGGGGAGAGAGAGTTAGAAGGACTCTGCAGAGCTGGAAATGAAGTACTAGATATTCCTTACCTTGTAGTGGAAGAAGTATTACAAGAATTTGGGGAAACTGTTTTCTGAGTGAAGAGAAAGAATGTTTTTTGAAACAATCCTTGTTAACAATGCAAGCAATGGTGTGAATACTATTTTATGCATATAAATAAAAACTTTTTGTTTTGACAAAGAAATTAAACTGTACACAGTGTTTATTTTACTGAAATAACTTTTTTTTAGCTTATTACGTCCATGCTGAAGAAAAGCAGTTTGTGTTGCTCTTGTAAATTGATCTGCATTTTATAAAATGGCAGAAGTGGTTTGATGACTGGTTTATAATAAGCACTATGCCAAGTTATTAATATATATTTGATGAAGAAAATGCTTCACATCCAAACATTTTTAAATAATCAAAATAATACTAAAAGAAGGCATGGTTTATAAAGGTAAATAAAGATTGGCAGATGGCTCATGCAGCTTAGCTACAAGACCCTGGGCTCAGTGGCTAAGTCAGTAAATCATGCCAGAAATTAATATATTTCACAGCTGTCCACAGTGATACGTTACCATTATCAATGTATTAATTCTTTTTTTTTTTTGGTTTCCACTCATACATGCAAGATTCTAGACTGGCTTACTTTGTGTACTTTACACATTTTATTCTTTCCTGTGCATAAGACATAAAAAGCACTTGTAGATATTTCTTCTGTTTTATACATTTATTTATTTATTTCATTGGCATTTGTTTACTGGGAAAGTCTGACTGAGAAATAACCCATTTTCAGCAGAGGCCTGGGGAAAAATCTGCAACATATTACATGAAAACAAAAACAGTACAATTTAGCAAACATTAACATTTGATATGAATTATCATTATACAAGTAGAAAACAAAATAACTGAGTTTTAAAAGTTGTCATTTATAAGTCTAAATCAATATACTAGAAAGTGATCTAAATAGTAGTAAAATTACTTATTGAGAGAACTAAGCTTAATTTGTTTAAATTACAAGAGGTGAAGAGAGAGAAACGAGGGAGGGGAGGGTATTAATAGTGCTTGAACGAGCATCTATCATGTCACTCAATAAGGGAGGAATGGAGTAGAAAACAGAAACCACAACACATCCCGAGCTCAGTTTATCTTTGATGATTAGTAAGAAAAAATGTTACTTAGTCTAGCTTCTTTCAGGTAGTAATGCAGAATACAATAGTGGATGGCATATGTGTTTAAGTAATATTGTTGCTTGATTATAACAACATTGCCAATATACTTCTGCATCTGTATCCTTTCTCCCCGGGCCTCAGCTGAAAATTGGCTTTGTTCCAATTCGGATTTCCCGGTTAACAAATGTTAAATAGAAAATAAAAAAATTAATAAAATAAATACTTTTTAGTTGAGCTTTATTCCAAGGGAAACAATGGTGTCTCAATTGTTAGTGGATTAGTTTCAGTGGAAACGCTGAGCTTTGGTTTGTACCCAGGAAAGTATTCATTCTTAAAACATTACAGTGTTCTACATTTCTTTCTAGCAAGACTGCTACAGGATATAAAAAAATACTACTTCAGGCAAGGTTCCGCATTATACTATATTTTTGGCCTTTGTGATCTATTGAGTGTGTTGAGCAGATGGAAAGAGTACTTTGAGGGGTTGATGAATGAAGAGAATGAGAGGGAGAGAAGGTTGGATGATGTGCAGATAGTGAATCATGAAGTGCAGTGGATTAGCAAGGAGGTAGTAAGGATAGCTATGAAGAGGATGAAGAACAGAAAGGCTATTGGTCCAGATGACATACCTGTGGAAGCATGGAGGTGTTTAGGTGAAATGGCAGTGGAGTTTTTAACTAGATTGTTTAATGAAATCTTGGAAAGTGAGAGGATGCCTGAGGGATGGAGAAAAAGTGTTTTGGTACAGATTTTTAAGAATAAGGATGATGTGCAGAGCTGTAGTAACTACAGAGGGATTAAATTGATCAGTCACAGCATGAAGTTATGGGAAAGAGTAGTGGAAGCTAGGTTAAGAAGGGAGGTGATGATTAGTGATCAGTAGTATGGTTTCATGCCAGGAAAGAGCACTACAGATGTGATGTTTTCTCTGAGAGTGTTGATGGAGAAGTACAGAGAAGGTCAGAAGGAGTTGCATTGTGTCTTTGTGGATTTAGAGAAAGCATATGACAGGGTGCCTAGAGAGGAGTTGTGGTATTGTATGAGGAAGTCGGGAGTGTCAGAGAAGTATGTAAGAGTGGTACAGGATATGTACGAGGGTAGTGTGACAGTGGTGAGGTCTGCGGTGGGAGTGACGGATGCGTTTAAGGTGGAGCTGGGATTACATCAAGGATCAGCTCTGAGCCCTTTCTTATTTGCAATGGTGATGGACAGGTTGATAGACGAGATCAGACAGGAGTCCTCGTGGACTATGATGTTTGCAGATGACATTGTGATCTGTAGTGAGAGTAGGGAACAGGTGGAGGAGACCCTGGAGAGGTGGAGATATGCTCTAAAGAGAAGAGGAATGAATGTCAGCAGTACTAAGACAGAATATATGTGTGTGAATGAGAGGGAGGATAGAGGAATGGTGAAGATGCAGGGAGTAGAGGTGGCGAAGGTGGAGGAGTTTAAATACTTTGGATCAACAGTTCAGAGTAATGATGAGTGTGGAAGAGAGGTGAAGAAGAGAGTACAGGCAGGATGGAGTGGGTGGAGAAGAGTGTCAGGAATGATTTGTGACAGACGAGTACCAATAAGAGTGAAAGGGAAGGTCTACAAGAGGGTATTGAGACCAGCTATGTTATATGGGTTGGAGACAGTGGCATTGACAAAAAGGCAGGAGTCAGAGCTTGACGTGGCAGAGTTGAATATGTTAAGATTTGCACTGGGTGTGACGAGGATGGACAGGATTAGGAATAAGTATATTAGAGGGTCAGCCCAGGTTGGAAGGTTTGGAGACAAAGCCAGAGAGGCAAGATTACATTGGTATGGACATGTGCTGAGGAGGGATGCAGAGTATATTGGGAAAAAGATGCTAACGATGAAGCTGTCAGGTAACAGGAAAAGAGGAAGGCCTAAGATAAGGTTTATGGATATGGTGAGAGAGGACATGCAGGTGGTTGGTGTGACAGAGCAAGATGCAGAGGACAGGAAGAAATGGAAACAGTTGATCTGCTGTGGCGACCCCTAACGGGAGCAGCCGAAAGAAGAAGAAGAAGAAGAATGTATAAACCAGGAAAGAAAATGCATACAGCAAATATCTCAAGTCATTTGTATCTATTACAACAATATGATTTGCATGGGAAGAACCAGAAAGGAAATGGATAATTCCTCAGTTGCTTATGATTTAAAAAAATAGATTTTCAGAATTGAACACAGAGTGATCTGGAGATGAGAATGCTTTGAGATTTTTAAAATGTAAGGCTGTTTACAGTAAAACTCTGCTGTAAAGGGAAGAAAAGACAACCTTACTTTTCATTTAAACAAATAAGTAAGCTGTACACAAGGTTTGATCAAAGCAAATAAAATAATAGTGCCTAATCAGTTAAGAAAAGAAACACTGATAGAATGGGTCACCTTTAAGAACTGTGAAGATGAGTTATACTGGTCTGACATGTCAGTATATATTGATTAAAAAGTTTGTGACTGTATACAATTCATTTTATACCAGTAATCCAAAAGAAATATCATTCCTAACTAAATATTGGGAAGGCTGCAGTTGTAACAGCTTTCTTCAGTTTTGTCCCTGTCTGTACCTGATATCTGAAGGTCATTATTCAGTTCCCTGAGGTCATGATTTTAAAAACTAATACAACTGCCAGTATTATTAATGGACTTAAAGCTGTGTTTTTCAGACATGATATCATTATCTCAGAAATGGTCCACACAACACCAGTAAGAAATTGAAGACATTTTCACACCAAGGTTTCTTTTTGGGGATAAATTCTTGGCTAGGCTTGCAAGGGCCCCAGGGCCATTAACCTAGTAACCTCCTATGATCCTATGAATAAGAGTTTCAGCATGTATAAATTCCTTCAAGATACTTAGTTCAAATAAAACAAAAACACAAAAGAAAATCCCGAATCACAAATCAAAACACCAATGTATATTTTAATCAATGTACATTTCATACATAATTTATTTAGTGCTTTCCCATGATCAAGGGAAAGCAGAAATGAATTCCAGTATACAATATTTACTCCAAACTATCTAGAGTCCAATGATCAAGTCAAGAGGAGAATTCAAACTGAAAAACCTCACAAATAAATCTCAAAGAGGCAATGGTGACTCTTGTATAGCTGGAATATGGAAATATTCATTTTCAAGGTATGTGCTTATTGCCAGCTCATCTATCAAAACATTATAAATTAAATAGTGGATTAGCTACCTCTTTCCTTACTTCAGCCTGAAGCTAAGATTTCAGTGAAAGATTACCTGAAAGGAAAAAATGTCTAGACAAAAAATTTCACTATGATCAAAGAGGAGCAAGATATGTATCTTTTTTATTTGTTTTAATAGGGGGATAGAGTGACAGTATAGCAAAGTAGCCAGGAGTGGTCTGAAGAAATGTGATCAATGAGATATTGTGTTGTTTGTACTGATGTTGGAAAGTCGTTGAAAAATCAGAGACATATTGAAAATGTCTTTAAGAGACCTTCCTATGTAAGAAAACTCTATTTGGAAAGCCTACAGACAAGATGTACTTCAAGAAGTGGTCAAAGAGCTATACAAGGTGTTCACATAAATATTTTTAAAAGCAGTAGTGGATGGGCAAAAAGTGCTCATCTGAATCTAGAGCATCTTGATAAACTGTCTTAAGGGAGCTTACCTGTCACAGTCACTAGTAACTCAGAATCAAAAATGCAGACTACTGACACTTCAAAATATTTAAAATATGGATACTTGTTGCGAAAACTAACAAGAGACCCACACAACAGAATGGGCTTAAAAGTTACTGAAGTGCATTTTGATATGTGCTGTTAATTTATTTATTGATTTTATTTGATTTTACAGTTTGTTTAACAGGATAATCCATTGGGCCAAGAAGAGCCCGTTTTCAATGGAGTCCCAGGAAGAAAAGCTCCATGAACAACAATATAATATGAAGTCAATGCATTTACATTTATGTAATACTATTGAAGAATGATGGTATTACACAACATGACAAAAAATCCATGATTGCAGTGAAAATACAGTCAAAAAAGCAGAAGGTAAAATTACACACACACACACACACACACACACACACACACACACACACACACACACACACACACACACACACACACACACACACACATAAATAAGTCAATTAAAATAAGAAAAATCCATTGGTGCATATTCCTGTTAAGAGTTGTTACAATGTGAAATAACACAGGGCTGACATTACAGTTTTACATGAAATCTTAGCAGAGTTAAAGTAGGATAGGGGGATAAGAGGTGTTAATTGTTGAATGTAAGAAGGATGGGACAATAAGAAAAAAAAAGTACAGCAAGAGTAGGAGTAAATCAGAAAAGTAAAGATGGTAGTAGTCAGAGAAGCTCAGTATGATCAAGAGAAGAAAGAAGTAAAGTAGTGTGAGAAATAGGGAAAAAAGAGGTGAGTCATGTGAGATGAGAGCAGGAACATTCCCAGAGGGTTTTGAGATGGAAATGAAGCAGGGTCTTAAAGGCAGAGTGATTGTCTGTAGTACGAATAAGAGGTGGCAGGGAGTTCCAGAGGCGAGCTAGGGAAAAGGATAGTAGGTGTTTGCCTGGGGGACGAGCAGGCTTGTGTAGTTCAAGCAAATTCTGGTTACTGGATCTTAGAAGTCTGTTGGGTAGGTGCATTTTGAAGGAGGCGGCAAGGGAGGGGCAGATGGAGGGATTAAAGATGCATTTATGGGCATGAGTAAGTTGAATGTAGGTAAAATAGTTGGGAATTATTTAACTAATAAAGAGTTTGGCTTTGTATGTGAAACAATGAAACTTAAAGTATAAAATAAAATGATGAAATGGACCTGCATTTTTGAAAAGAACGAAAGGAATAATCATATTGTGAAAAAGAAACAAATAGTAAGCACATAAAGCTTTCTCACAAAATGCAGGACAGAGCAGTACAATAAAATTTATAGTAAACTATATCATGAAGTAAAATGGAAATCTTTACCACTGAAAGAGAGGACTGTATTATACATGAGTACAAAAGAAATTAACATCTCTAGCTTATGTAACTGTTCAAGGTGTATATCATGTGGTCCTGTGTCCTGCATAACTGCAGTTTTAAATGCATTCTGATACAGATACCCTCATACATCTGCTCTCTCTCTCTCTCTCTCTGACTCTCATGATTTGAGCTATTCTTAAATATAAAACTGACACAGTCCTCATGAATAACGTCTGAGGTAGTAGCTGTGTAACTTGTTCCTTCTACTTACCCCTTCTTCATGTCCATGAAGTTAGGTTCTTATTGACTGCCTCTGATGTAATGAATAAGTAACTCTTCTGTAGCCAAGTCTAGGTAAGTTCCACTGCTGACTTCCCCAGGGTCAGGCAATAATTTCCAGTACGGATTGCCCTTGAAGCAACATCTGAATGCTTTATTACTGTGTTGATTACCCACAGATAGGTAATTACTTGGGCAATGTCTGGTTACAGAACAGTGGCATAAATGTATTTGTACAATTGCTGTATCAATAGGATCAACACATTAATATAAGCTGTAAGGTATTGCCTTGGCTACTGAGAACAGTGTTCACCAAAACGCACTGTCTAGTAGAAAAAATAATATGAAAAAGCCTTTGCCTTTGGGGCAGTGGTTTAAAAGGATCAATAGGCAGACTATTAGAGGAGCTACAGGTTGCCCCTTTGAGGTGGGAGATATAAATGCACCAACTGGCAAAGGCTATAGGAATAGGAAGATGAGGAGTCAGGATGGTGAGGTCCTTCTGCTTTACAATCCACTATTAATCTGAATAACAAAGAAAAAAGTAGACTTTCTCTCTCTCTCTCTCTCTCTCAATAAACAAATAAAGCTAGGATTAAAAAACATATAGCTGATCTATAGGTACTCTATACAGAGACAGGCAGATCCTCAATTCCTACTCCAAAATCAAACTAGCAACCTCACTCCTATTTTCTACGCTATTCTTTGGTTATATTCTTTATAAAGGCATTACTTATGGCTTATTAAGACAGCTGGAATATATTTATCATAACGCAGAAAGCTTCATCTTTAATGCATCACCAACAACTCATCACTGCAACATAAGCAAGTTCTCAAAATGGACACTTCAAGTATAATCTCAACCACTAGCTTTAAAACATGCATTTAATGTCGAGCATCATAATCTATCATTACAATCTCTTAATTTCTTAGAATTGTCCAATTCCTTTAGGTCTCTGAAATCAGAAGGGCAGAACCTTATTAAACAGTCTAAGAGTACCATTGCCTATAGAGATTTCCTGTTTAAGATCAGTTGCTTTTAACTACCAAAAGCATTGGGAGGTTTTACTTAAGTGATTGCAGTGATTGCAATAGTGATGGTGCCAACTATATGACTTCATGTATCTGTCTAAAGTTCTTTGTAGACAAAACTGACAGAGCATTATGGATCCACATAAAGGAACATCTTTATGACATTACGAAGTACAAGGTTACCAATGCTTTATTTAAACATGCCGGAGGGGCTGATCATACAACCAATATTAAATTCTCAGTGTTGCAATGGCTTACAAGAAACGATCAGGTAGGGCACATTACAATAACAACTTGTCATATGAAACCAAGAGGGGAAATTAAGTTTAACAGTTTAAAATGGTTCTGGACTTAAAGTATGTCTTTAAAACCACCAGTGGTAGTCAGAAACAAAGAGCACAGACATTAAAGAAAACAACATAATGAGCAGTGATATACACGGAAGGGATGATTCATAGACACAGGTAGCAAGATTGATGCACTAGAGGGAAAATAGCATGCAAATAAATGCATAATGGCATGCAAATGAGTGCCAGTATGCTAAGGAGAACTGCAACATATGCAAATGATGACTCAGACATGGTAGTGCATTTCAGAAACATACAAAATTAGCATGATGATTCATGGCAATCAGCTTGACTAAACTCTGGGAGTAGAATCTGATGTAGATGTTCAGTATGTGTTAGTGACTGCACTGACAACCAGTCTCCATGATGTTATACTTTGTAATCCTCCATGTTACAGAACAGTTCACCAATAGGTGATATACCATCACCTTCACAATCGGGGTGTTGTGGACCACTACTGCACTACTATGTGGACAGAGGCATCATACAGAAGCTAGCAGACATTTACCATGCTCACATGAAATCAAGGGGGATATGTGAGCTGTCTATCCCAGTGGACAACATGACTTGTATAACATTAACCATCCCTGCTAATGGGACCTTTCACTGTCTGACGGACACATTAGCAGTTTCTTAAGCACTGGCCTCATGAATCTTACACCAGTTCTTTGATGTGATGTTGCAGCATGTAGAGAAGCATATATAGTTTCTACAATGAGCAGAAGAGAGAAACATCACCATCTATAACATAGCCCTTTCCATGAGGTCCATTTGACCACTGAGTGAATCCACATTCTTATGAAGGCCTCACCTGCTCCACATGGCATCCAGTACATAAACTAGAAGCGCTTCCACTCCATCAGCTATCAGGTGATGTGCAGTGCACAGGATATTATATACAATGTGCCTAGCTACCACCCAGGCAGTTCTTATGATTCCTACATCTGGCACATATGTGACCTCTACCAGTGTTTCATGAGGGGTGACTTTCCTCTGGATCATCTAGTTGGTGCATGCACATATTGCCAACTATTAAGTCCACAGTACTCTGACCCCATGAACACAGGCATCTGGCCACTCAATATACAGACCAGTGCTGTGTGTTGCAGGTGATGAAGGATACTCACTGGAACCATGTCTGATGGCCCTCATCCACAACTTCCAAGCCATGACAGAGATGATAAATAACACTGCATGGTCTCAAACATTATTAAACATGCATCTGAATTATTGAAGGCCTGCTTCCACTGCTTAGATACATCTGGTGGTGTACTGCAATATGTCCTGGAGACCTGTAGCAAGCTAATTATGGTCTGTGCCATGCTTCATAACATGGTACTATGAAAAAAGTTACAAATTGGGGAACACCACCACAGCATTATCTCTCATACTTGTGAAAGCAGCAGAGGAAAAGCCAGATGAGAAGTCACTGGGGGAAATGGTAGCAGCAGGACCTCATGCAAGGCACATGTGGGTGCTACTTGCAAAGAGATGGTATCTGATCTATAACCATAAGTCATGACAAAAGTAATATGGAATAAAACTAATGCATGCAATAATATACCTAGCCTATGCATTACAGTGTAATGATTTGCCATGCTCTACATCAGACATTACTATACCTACACAAGCTATAGAGGTGGGCAGGTGCAGTTATCATCATTTATACAGGTGGGGGTGAGCACACTGATGGGGACAGCAACACTAGCAGAGGTGGACAGTTCATGGGTGGTAGATGCAGTAGTCATGCAAAAGGCTAGGAGGTTATGGGGAGTCATGGATCACATCCTGCAGTGAAAGGGTGGAGCTTTCATGTGTGCAGAATGCTGGCTGGCTGTACCATATGGCCCCACAGTGTCATGACATAAGGAATCCTATCCGAAAGATAGCATATCACATCGTGTTTATGTGCAAGGAGCCCTGCCATGTCACTCACTGCTGCATTCCAGAAAAACACTGACATCCAAAACCCTGTGAACAAGCACGTAGTAGGACTACAGGGTAGCATGCCAGTGTTGAACCTCTGAACTCTGGCTGGCTTTTCCAGTAGGATGTGCCCTCTGTGGAGCTGGAAGAGGAATGCTCAATTCCATGTACGTGTCCATACCCAGAGGCAGAGGCAACCATGGACAGTGTAAAAAGTAGAGCCACATACAGAAAGATCTATGTAAGCATGGCATGCAGCTGTGAAACATACATACATCCCCTAGTATGGCCATGATCGCTGGCTGACTATATTCACCTGGATACAAACTGAATGCAAACTAATACACTGCTGCCCTCACCAAGCTTGTTTGCTCCAGATGACCATATGCTATGTCACACTGCAAGCATTACAGAATACATTGCAGTGTCTGCAGTGTTTGCAGATCTTGGAATAGGCCATGCAGCACACTCAACATCTCTGACAGTATAAGTAATGGCTGCCTCTGTCTGAACAACTTATTTGCACATTGTCTAACTGATGCCAAGGATAACACCCAGTTCAGCACAACCTTGGAGAAATGGCAGCAAAAGCCACCTATACATCTCCCCCCCATGCCAGGTGCATGCACCTCAGGGACAGTGAGGCACTTTGATGCTATTTATGCTGGTGACACCTGTGCAGCAGGGATGGGGCTGAGATGGGCTGGAAGACTCTCATTAATTGTGATGTTAAATCTTCACCCTGCCCCTTGTCAGTAACCTCTGCTATGGTTGATGTGAGTATGCTCTCCACTGCTCATGCTGCTGACAGTGTCCTGCGTCATCATACTATCCCATGTGTACCATGACATTAAAGTCAGCCAACAGTGACCCATTGATACCAAGCATATGCCAAACCTTTATCCTTGATTGTCTCTCAGTGATAGCTATGAGTACATACAAATGACATACCTATGCTAATGCTGTAACATATTTGCTACTCCCAGCACCACGTGGTACACAAACTGCTACATGCCAATCATACACATAGTCTATAAGCACATACATACCTTGTGGCAAATGTTGTTGCTGTTGCAGCTCTGGTGTCCCTGGATGACATAAGTGCATATGTGTCTGTCTGAGTAACTGTTCACAAATGCAAGTCAATGTCCTTCAGGACTAGCACATGCCACTAGTCATCTGTATCATCCCCTATATATATTCAGAGAGTTGTCAACAGCCAAGCTCTCATATCCAAGCCACCACAAGTTATGATGGTTCTCTCACTTTTCCCTGTGATGGATACCTGGAATGCTTCCGTCTCTGTGAGGCATCTCTGTGTTGGCAGTTCACCCCCAGTGATCAACCTCTCTGTGGTAATTTCCTGTGCCCTGGTTCTGGCATGTAGTGACATATTGGTTATCTTGCAATATACCTGTTGTACTGTCTTGCTATGACCATCCACTGCATTAATATTCTGCACTAGTCTCATACACACCTGGTGTTGGAAGACCTTGTCAGCTTTACCCTTCTCAGGCATGCACATGCCATGTGTACCTAGGGCCTGGAGTACTAATCCCATCTCTTTTGTGGTGAACTTCTCCAGCCATTGCCATTCCTTTGGACTCATAGCAGGACATGTACACATGCAGGTTATATGCAAGGATCTGTTTGTGTATGCATAACAGTCCATACCAGCTTGCAGTTGTTTCCATACTGTCCCCAGTACCCTTATGGTGGCCACAGCCCTATGTGCTGATAAAGTTTAATAGTTCTATCATTGTTCCCTAGTGTTGGGGCTAAGGGTATTTTAGCCATGCCTGCTGTTCATCACACATGGGCAGATAGCACAGTCTCTACCTAACATCCATTCTGGCATGTCATGCTTGTCTGTGCACATATGGCACAGTTTGGCATTACCTAGATGTCAGGACTATGATTAAGCCTACCTGTGTTCCCTGTGCTCTGACAAGTTGAGCCCTCCCAACAGGACTGCAGACTGTCTTGACAGTTCCCTGTACCCTGTCAGTTTGAACCCCGCCCCTTCCCCAACAGGACTGCAACCTGTCCTGTCAGTTCCCTGTGCCCTGTATAATTTTAACATCCCCCAACAAGAATGCAACCTATCTTTCCAGTTTCTTGAGCCCTGTTATGTTGAACTCCTCAAAAGGATGGCAACATCTGCCTGTTCTCTGTGGCTTGTCAGGTTGAGGCTCCCCTAACCAGACTGCAATCTCTCCTGCATCTCCCTTGTGCCCTGTCATACTGAACCCCTCAAGAGAACTGAAACTTCTCCAGCTTGTCCCCTGTGCTGTCAAGTTAAGTCCCTACCCCCAGCCTGTCAGTTCACTGTCATTTCATGTTCAGTGTTACTCCCACATTCCACTGCTGCATGACACTGTCTATCCTTTGCGGGTTGACTGCAGTTCTCAGGTCCACTACCAGTTGAGCTGTCTGCTGTCAGTCTGCCTATATGGCAATACACTCTGATATTTGCTATATTCTGAATCTCTCCGCTGCTTGTTATAATGCAATGTATTGCAAAATAGTGACTTCATTTTTTGATTGTGTTAAACAGGGTACATAGCACAGTTGTTATGCTAATTAGTCAATTTACCAAAGCTGTCTGTGAATCACGACAGTAATGCAATGTGTTATCACTCTTATTCCATCCAAAGTAGCCCATTCCTGCTCATTCATGGGCTACCATGTAGGACTGAGTATCTGTGAAGCTTGGTCACACTGACATCACTTTGCATAATGCTACTGACCATGGGTACTGTGTACTCCACTGTCTGTTGTGCCCATTCATGGGCTGGGGGATTACAGAGGCTGTGTGACCCTATGCAGACTGGCCACACTAATGTCACTTTGGATCAAATTACTGACCACATGCAACACACTACTATTGATGGACATTATGCTACCCTGCTGTATATAAAGAAAGGAAGCTCAGATGGAAGACATATCTACTATGCTTGAAAAATCATAATACTTCAAGGATATATAATCTGCTCCACCAAAATATCTTTTTAGGTCGGGGGATGGAGGGAGGGGAGTTAAGGATAAATTAAGATAGACAACACAGATGGAACATTATGGTAAGTACATAACTGATAATCTGATGTTCTCAATCTTCATTTTATCCTTAACAGATGAGACAGAGTCCCTAGCTATCTAAAATCTTGGGTGGACTCAAGGAAGGATATTCCTGAGCAATATGGAACCAAAGGACGATCTTCCCCTAGAGACCAAGTCCAATTTGTAATGAGTAATAAAGGTATGGGGAGAAGCCCAAGTAACTGCTGCACATATATCAACCATCGAAGCTCTAGATTGGAAAACTGCCACGATAGCTATAGATCTTGTAGAATGTGCTTTCATGGGCTTAGGCAAGGTTAATATATTCTTATCATAAATAAATGAAAGGCAGTCTTACAGCCATATAACCAGAGTCACCTTGCTGACTGCCTTGTCCAACTTTGCACTGGAAAAGGAAACAAATAGTTCATTAGATTTTCAAATGTCTTTTGTTCTGTGAAGACAGAAACATAATTGTCTATGAATATCAATTAAATGTAAGGCATATTCCCCTTTGTTGGAGTAATTTGGAAAGAAAACCGGTAAATTAATCGTTTGATTGATATTAGCCTCTGATACTATCTTGGGTAAAAATGAAAGGTTTGTTCATAAAGAAACTCTATCCTTGTGGAAAATCAGATAAGGAGGTTCAGACGACAAGGCCTGGATCTCTGAAACCCTCCTGGCAGAGGTAATGGCTACCAAAAACAGTGTCATCCAAGACAAAAACTTCAGGTCACATTCCGCTGAGGCCTCAAAGGGAGAATGTATTAAGGCCTGTAATACTAAGTTCAGATCCCAAGGAGGTGTCAGATCTTTGTAAGGGGGTTTTAACAAAAGTGTGTCTCTTAAGAATGATTTACAAAGTCTGAGAGGCTAAAGAATGTTCTTTTACACCATCGTGAAAATTAGAAATTGCAGCTAATTGTAATCTGATGGTAGAAGGGGAAGCTCAAGCATGGAAAAGAGAGGCTAGAAAGTCTAAAATATGTTCTATAAAAGCAGAAAAGGGATTCATTTTTTTGGGGGTCAAAATGATAAATCTCTTCCATTTGCTAGAGTACAGTTTTCGAGTGAAAGGTTTATGAGCCAACAAGAGGATGTGGCATACTGGGGAGGAAATATTAGAGCACCTGGCAACCAATGGAACTGGAGGAACCACACTGTCAGCTTGAGGTTCAAAATACCTGGGTCAACAAGGCCATCTGGACGGGACAGAAGTTCTGGACTGGGTCCGGAATCCATGGTTGTCAAATCAGATAATGCCAAAGGAAGGGGAACAAAATCTGTCGAGGCCAAAAGGGTGTAATGAGGACTACTGTGCTTTTCAACCTGAGTGTCTTCTGTAGGAATTTCGGAAATGAAAGTATCGGGGAAAAGGCATAAAGGAGACCGGGGGGGGGGGGATTGTGGAGGACAGCATCTCTGGGTGACTTCCTGGGAGGGGAATCAGGGTGAAGTAATTGCTGCACTTGTTGTTTAGGGAGGAAGGAAACAGGTCACAGCAAGGTCGACCCCACTGACGGAAGATCATTTTTGCCACTGCTGGATTGAGAGACCACTCATGAGGCTGAAGGATACATCTGCTCACCTTGTCTGCAATCACACTTGAACTCCCCAGAATGGGCACTGCTATTAGAAAGTGGTTGGAGGTGATTGCCCACTGCCACACTCTGAGGGTTTCTCGGCAAAGGGGGTAAGACTCCCTGCTTGTTGATGTACCAAACTACTGACATATTGTCTGTTTTAATTGCAATTGTCCCCTGAGGAAGAGCCATCTGAAAGGCCTGCAGCACTAGAAGCACCGCTCTTAGCTCTAGGATATTGATGTGCAAGTTGGCCTCTAATGGGGACCAAGTGGCTTGGACAGTCTTGCTCAGAAAATGCCCCCCACCCCATCTGGGAGGCATCAATGGTCACTATGGCTTTGGGCTCTGGAAGAACAAAGAGGTGACTGTGGAGAATTTGTTTGGAATCCATCCACCATGGAAGATCCCTCTTTCAATAATTGGTGATCAGAATTTGGCCTGACAAGGGTTGGTGAAGGATAGACCATTGAGAAGCTAGCCATTGCAGAATTCTCATATGAAACCTGGCTAGAGGTACTAGAGTAATCGATGCTGCCACTGACCCTACAGTTTGGAAAACTAGTCAAGCAGGGACCCTTTTGCTGCAAATTATCTTTTGAACTTGTACCATTATTCTCTGAAGTCTCTCTAGAGGAAGGGATGCCATAGTTGTTTCCGTATTTAGTACAGCCCCTATGATTTCTAAATGTTGCATTGGTGCCAAATGTGATTTCTCAAGATTTATCCCCAAATGAGCACAGATATTGAGAGTGTAATCTCTGGCTACTATCAACTGATGCCTGGTCGAAGCAGTTTTGAGCCAGTCATCCAAGTAGGGAAACACCCGGAATCCTTGCAGAGTCAAGTGAGCTATTACTACTGCCATGCATTTGGTAAACACCCTGGGGACTGTGGTGAGACCAAAGGGCAGTACTCTGAATTAGTAATGACTGGCTCCCAGCTGAAAGCAGAGGAACTTCCTGAAGCGTTTGTCCAATTTTATGTGGTAATATGCATCCTGAAGATCTACTGAGCACATCCTGTCATCTTTCTTCAGAAAAGAAAGAATAGACTGTACCATGACCATCCAGAACTTTATCTGCTGAACAGATTTATTCAGCACACTGAAATCTAAAATTGTTCTCCAGTTCCCTGTCTTTTTGGCACTAAAAAGAATCTTGAGTAAGTTCTGGATCCTTTCTGGTCTGGCGGGACTTCTTGGATAACTCTTTTGTCCAGCAGTTCTTGAATTTCTTGTACTGCTGAATCCCTCTGATTGAGTGGAACTTCGGGGATTTTCTTGAGTACTGGGGGAGGGTGAAAAAAGGGAATGATATAGCCTCTGGATATGATCTGTTGCACCCAGAAATCTGCATTTAGGTGCAAGGACAAGTGTCCCCTGACTGCCTCCAGAGGAAGACAATTGGACCTCCCTTAAGAAGTGTTGTAACGGCTTCCCTTTTAAGCAATCCCGAAGCCCTGGTTTTCTGGACCACCTCTGTCATGAGGGCATCGTCTTCTGTTTTGGTTCCCCACACTGCCCCTGGGGGAACTGCCTCCACATGTGTCTTAGAAAGGCCCTTGGGTTTTTTGAACCACATTTTCCACCACTCATTTGGTTCCTAGAAAAGGACCTCGGGGGGGGGGGGTGGAGAAATAAGCACCCACAGCAAAAAGGGTCTTCCCATTCTTCTCACACTTGGCTAAAGTCTTTTTCACTTTAGGGCCAAACAAGGATGTTCTATCAAAGGGAGCATTGATGAAAGAAGACTTGAATGGTTCCACAAAGTACATAAGAGCATCCAGGAGTGTCTCCTTATGGCTATGCCTGTACCCGCTGCTCTGCAAGTTCCTTCAGCTGTATGAGCTATCAGCCTCATGGATGAATTAGGCACAGACTCCAGGGTGGCTAACTGGGAAGCCACCTTCTCTTGGACTCGCTCAGCTACAGCTCCCACCTGGGTGTCTGACGATTCCTTAATCAGATCCCGTTGGAGTCTCATTAAGTGGGCCAAAAAATTCAAGGACCTTATAGCGAAGGTCGATGAAGAGTAGACCTGCTTCCCAAATCTGTCCATGGCCTGACACTCTGTATTGGGTGGATGGACAGAGGAACTCTCCTCAGTGAGTTCCTTTTTGGTGGCGGCCACTATTACCATGGCATCCACAGCAAACCTCTTGGCCCAGAATTGCTTATTCTCAGGGGCAGATAATATTTTATTAGGTCTCTTAGTGATGGGCTCGATGGTGTCTGGAGCCTTCCATGCCCGCTGTGAAATCAACTGAATGAGTTCATCAGTGGGTGGAGTCACCCAAGAGGTAGACGGGTGGGTGCTGAAAGCTTGCAGGTAGACAGATTCCTCTGAGGAAGGGTTTTGGGACTTCCAGCCACCCCTCTGTTTTAAAATTTCTAGGATGTTTCCAAATGAGACATCTTCAAGAGGTGACTATGGGGACCCTCCCCCCCTCATCAAAATCTGTGTCCTTGGTAAATGATTCCTGGGGGAAATCCAAATGGCTCCTCTTGCACTTCTTTTCCTGATGGACATCCTCAAGGGGATAATCTGGGGAGGTATCAGAAGATGACAGAAACTGGGGACCCTGAGACTTCAGCACCTGCTGTCCCAATGGAGAGGCAGGAGGAATAACAGAGCTAGAGGGGGGCGCCTATTCTGAGGGGAAGCACCGAATGAGTCATCATGAGAGGGCTCTCTCCATATCTTCAAAGGCCAGCCCCCATGAAGAGGGAAAGAAGCCTGGAACCGAGATAGACTACCTCTGGACTGGGGTCATTCTCTGCTTCGAAGAACCGACCCTCAAGACAGAAGCTGGTGCCAAACTAACTCAAGCAGAAGCCCTGTGGGGTAGGGATGGCTATGAAAAACCTGGAGTTGAGACCTGCCCCCCAGAACTGACAGGGTAGCTATGGCTCTGGGAGGTCTCCAGTTCCAACACCACTGAAGAGTTCAGGGGAACTAATAACCCCAGAGCTGGTACAGTCGGTGCTAGAAGATCTGGAACAGATGACTCTAAGACCTCAGAGGAGGTTAGAGGAGGAGTAGTTAGTGGAGTAAAAGAAGTCTCAGTTCCAAGACCTGAAGTGGTCAGAACTGAAAAGAGGCCTGAAAGTACTCCAGCCTATAGGATTTTATTCACCAGCCTCTCCATGTTGAGTTCAGACAGAATTTTGGTGGAGTGGACAGATGAAGTAGAGGGGGACTTGGGCCTCTGCAGAAAAACTTCTGGAAGCTGCCCTGCAAATGCGTCAACTGAAGGCAAATAAGATGTCCTAGAAAAAATGTCCTTAGTTACAGTAGGTGGAGCAGTCATTGTTTCCTGCATTGGAGTCTTCAAAGTAGAAGGACTTGAAATAGCAATCGGCGCTGGAGTACTTGTTGACACTGGTGTTTTAGAAGCAGAGGTCTGCAATTCTGGAGATAATTTCGGAACTGAGGGTTTCAATTTCTTTACTTTCTGAACCAATGGAGAGGTCAGAACTGAGAGACTTCTTGTCTTTCCTTTGTCCATAGAAGATGAGGATGAAGGGGAGGAAGTATCATTTTTCACTTTGTTCACAGAAGATAAGGCTTCACTAAATACTGAAGTTAGCAAGCCTTTCAAAATAAGCTTATTGTACCTTTTGACAAGGGCTTAATGGCTAAAAGCATGACATATGCTGCAGTCCTCTTGTAAATGGAGGGGACCTAGGGAATAGAAGCAGAGAGAATGAAAATCTGATGAAGGAATGTTGTGACCGCACTTCTGGGATTTTTTAAAGCCGGAGGGGGCCTTATCCTTCTCAGCCATGCCTACAAAATGAGATACAGCTGGAAGACAGCCACTTACACTCGCAGTCACACAAAAAATTTACAGATACTAGCAGAGTGAAAAAAAGAGAAGATTTTTTTCTTGGAAAGAGAGGGAGGAAGAAAAAGAAACTATCAACAATTATAGTCAGAGAGAGCACACAAATGTGTATGGGGAAGGAAGAAATTAGCAAGAAAGAGAGGGACGGGAAACTATCAACGATGATAGTTAAGAAAAATACACAAACGTGTAAAGGGAAAGACTATCAACAATGATACTATGATACTATAGAGTTACACTACTTGTACGAAAAAAAATAAGGTATAGTGATAAAGAAGAAAGAGGCAGAAGAAAACTTGAGAAATAAAACAAAGAATTTACCTAAACCCACTGAAACTCGAAATCACTGGCAAAGCATGACCATTTTGGAAAGTGGCAGACGAGATCTAAGGTAACTGTGAGAGAGGGACTGTGGGTTTACATGAAGCTCGAGATTTCTTGGCTGGTGCGGGCTGTATTAACGGCCTAGTCAGTTCAGATATCGGAATTAAACCCATCTGTCAAGGATAAAATGAAGATTGACAACATCAGATGGGATATGTTTGCTCATTGCTGTTTGTTTTATATTTTATAGCACCACATGATACTGAGGACAAAAGGATTTCTGTCAAAGCAAAAAGATCAGGTTCTCCAGGTGGCAGAGTAATTGTAGCACATTGCTGGCAGTGATGCAATATTTTTTAAAAAAATGCAGAACATATAACTGAAAAGCTGTATTTGTGTTTTTTTCAGGTTTTTGATTTCTTTGTTATTTTACATTTCTGTTTTTTCTATATTTAATGAAACACTTTTATAAACTGTAAAAAATATTACTGAACAGTTGTATTTGTATCATTCTTCTTCCTCATTGTATTACCTTGCTTTGTTGTTTTGTTTCTCTCCATTTAATGAAATATTTTAATAAACTGTTCAACATATAACTGAGCAATTATATTTTTATCTTTTTCTGTTTGTTTTTTTTATATTTCCTTGTTTTGTTTTTCTCCATTTATTTTCCATTACTGCAGTATTAGATGTGGTTCAGGCAGAGGTAAGACAGCAGCCACAGCACACTGCAGTGGCAGCCACACCAACCCTAGCCTTTCCCATATCTTTATTTCTGCAGGATGATGAAGGTCAGCCTGTGTAAGGTTACCTGTATGGCTCACTGGAGCCTTCCATTGTCCCTTCTCTTGTGGGGGGGTATGGTCTCCTCATTTGAGTGGTACAGAGGAGCCCTCTTGGGTCACCAGATGCAATACGCTGCAGCTGTTAAGGGCCAAGTTGGACCAGATGCTTGATGTCTGCACTGTTACCATGGAGTGCTGCCTTGTGCAGCGTGTAGAGTTGCACAGGTCTCTGGACTAAGTCATTGGCAACCATCACTACACAGTTTACTGCAGAGTAGTCCTGTTATGCTCCTTTCAGGATACCTTGCCAAATCCTATAAAAAGAAAAGTTGCTAGGTTTGATTCATTCAATTATATTCATTTATTTATTTATTTATTATTAAAGGAAAGATATGAATGGAGTTCATATGTATTTAATAACTGTGGTTCAATGCAATATATTTGGGAACAACTGCTGTTTTAAATGTGCTTTATATTTTTTACTGGCTGATATTAAATAGTTTAACTGATCACACAATCTGCATCAAATAATATTTAATTTAAGTCTGAGGTACTTTCTTTAAAAAGCCTGAAGAGGGACATGAGTTACGCTATACTGCCTGAAAGCTACCTCTGTATATTCAGTGATTTTTATGGTGTTTGAGTCATGGCTATTTAGAAGTGTTTTATGTTTCAATTTATTAAATATGCTTATATTGATATCACTACATTCTCCAAGGTTTTTGGAAAGCAAAATATAAAAGTAGGAGTATTGTAACTCAACAAACAGCTTGATTGAATTGTTGATAAAAATCATGCTAAGCACAGTACAGCAATATCAACATTATCTGAAATCACATTATTAATACAGTAAAAATAACTTTTGATACAGGAGTAAAATGATGGATCAAGCACCTATCACAGATGTTCCTAATGCTCTATGTATCATTCTTGTAGCTGACTATGTTTCTTATAGTTTTTTTCTCACTGGGGTGCTCAATGTAGTTGGGTGGTCTTGTGGCTTCTGTTCCATGGCAGTCTAGCATCACCAGAGTCTGCATAAGTTTCTCAGTTCTGCATTTCCCAAGTTTATTACCTCTCAGATCTCAGGACTGTCACTGTCACCCATAATAGTAAAAAAGATGTTTCTGAGCAGGGGTAGGGATGACAGGAAGCTTCTATATACCTACTGCTACCTGTAGAAGTTAGTGGTCTGATATATGTTACAACACAAATTTGCCCTGGACTGTGTGTGCCATCAGATGGGGGCATGTGATATGTGCTTCTGTGTGTTAGTGTGTTCCATTTCTACAGGGATACACTGTTGACTGCCCCTAGTCACTAATTTGATGAATGCACTGTCAAGTCTGTGATCTGAAGTCTCTGCTGGACTTTGGAATATTATAGATTTGTCCCTACATCCTGAAAGAGGGGAGCAGCCTCTTTTTGCATCATTCCTGTCATTGCCTTCCAACGTCTCCAGTGCCTGAGACTCCTTCTGAATGCAGGGCCACAGATGTCACAATAAAGAATTTGTTTAACAGTGGACAAAATCTGCAGGTTTTTAAAATGATTGGGCAACTGCCTTGGGGAATACTTCTTCAAGAGAACTGAAAACATGAGAAATATGAAGAGCCAATAGAGAATGGCAAGAAGTAGCATTGTGACTGCATAATGCATTTCCAGCAAAACACAGAGAAGTATAGTAAATATGGCTATTCACTGTAAAATAATGCATCAAGTAGCATTTAGCATACTTTTGCTTATTGTGGTCACCATCCTCAAAGAAGTTACGTACAAAGAGGTATGCCTGATAGGTGTGGGGCTTCCATGACTCCAGAGTTCACAATATGTGTCTCCTGAGCCCTCAAAACAAGGAAACTAAAAGGCTGCATTTTTTTCTATGAAAGAAACAGAGACAAAGAAAGATAGAGATACCATGATTCAAAATGTCCATTCCATCCCCATGGCATAGTTTGTGGCAGCTTGAACTTGTCTTCAAATCCTGTTTACTGTTTAGCCCTTAAATTTAAGAAAAAGAATAAAAAAGCTATCCTTCTTGAGAATATAACAAGAACCTCATTCTGATATTTTCTGTACAAGGCAGTATGACATGCAATATTACAAGTACAGTGACTAAATCACAGAGTGGGTGAAAAGAGTTTTTTAAGGCCTCTGATAGATCGTAGAATACAGAGATGTGCATGACTTTAGCTGTTCAAAACTGTTGAACAGCAGTCACTGATACAACGTGGTTTCCTAGCAACTCAGAATGGGCAAATCTTTTGTGGTCCAAAACAGAAAACAAAACGGTTGTAAAAGAATTTTTGTTTTCAAATATCTCTGGGAGTCTAATAGTTTGCATATATTTGCATATTAATTGTGGTATAATATGCTAATTGATCATTTGCATTTCACATGGAAGGATTTTTTTTTAAACAGAACAATGCTGAACCTGAGAAAACTTTGTTCCCTTAGGAGCGTGTTGCATTTAAACTGCTTCCTAGTCTATCATATTTCCCCCGACATTGGTTCTGTAGTTATCTTTGTGGAGTTTCTCTATGGCAAACTTTTAGTGGTGTTTTTTTTCTCTACCCAGGCTAACCCAGATTAAAATGCATCACCCCACATCATATTACATTCCGTTCTTGTCCCAGACACAACTGCATGAAGTGATGCATTGAACAGCTGAGTGAATTGCTCTCACAGAGTGTATTAGTCTTTACAAGCTCTCAATCTGACCTTCTGCATCAGCACATGTTTAAATTGACAGCTTCATGTCTGCCTCAGCACTGATGCTTTAGATGAAGTTGTTTCACTTAATTTCCTTATGTTTAGCTTGCAGCAACGATGGGAAAGTTACACTCATTAACCACATCTATCCCATTTAACAGTTTAATATCTTTTGGACTGTAAGCAAGACTTTTGGGAAGTGGGGTTAGACCTCAGATAAAACTTAGCACTGTATGAACACAGACTTAGCACTGTATGAACACACAGACATTTATTTTAACTAGTGTTTACCTATCTAGATGCACTTCAGCCTCCTGCACTCATTATTTAGGATGTTCTTAATCCATCCTGTTTAAACATGAGCTTCACCAAGCTGCATTCACACCTGTCACTTTTTAGTTTAAGTTAGAGTGCTCTGATCCAGCAACATTAAGTGAGGAGAGTAACAGCACTGTGCTTTGAAGCTGTTGACAAGGGGCCTTTTTCTAAAATGTACCCCGAGGATTGGGCACCCTACCCATTTTTTTCCTCTGCTTCTGCCTCCACCCCATGTACTTATATGCAAGCAAAGTGAAAGCTCATTTAGGATTCATGGCTACAAATTTCTGTCATTCACACTGACTAGCATCAGAGCTCAGACTTGTTGCCAGCAGAAGGCATTAGAGGACAGATGGTGATAAGAACAGTGGTACACCAGTGAGGATGCTCCAGTTCTATGTCTCTGGTTTCTATTCCATGCATCCCTAAAACTACTGCATCCAGGCCTTGAGCAACTATATCACTTCCTGTCCTCCCAAAATTGTTTTTGCCTTCTATTTAGACCACTGTCTTCAGAAAAGAAAGAAGTGAAGGAAATGACTAAACAGTCTTAAACGAGTTGTCATGAATTTAGTTTAAATCACCGGGAAGTTGTATTTTTAAGTATCTGATTAAATCTTTAAGCAGGGGCGGCTCGTGGCATCAGACTGCTGGACTGCAGCCCCCTCAGCAAAAAAGCAGAAAACGTACTTTTTAGTTTATTTATTTTTTTTAATGAATGTCTCAGTTTAAAGTACTTGTTGACTGACTTACTTGTCTTGTTTCTCTGCTGTCGACTCGACTGACTCAGCGAGTACACGCATGCGCACTTTAAACACTTCGGGTTGCGGCAGATTTAAAAAAAGACGTTTTTTTTTTTTCTTTCTGCTGCAGTCCGGAGAGCGAATTAAGCCATCAGTATGATGCCCAGCAGTCAATGCAGTTCCAAACCACATAGAATTGGAAGGGGTTCGGACGGCCACGTCCGCAGGCATGTACATGACGTGCTTGGGCTAAATGGCTGTTGATTGGTTGTCGCTCTCTTCCCGGGCTTTAAGTGTGCTGGGAAAAGAGCGAGAAGCAAACAGTTACAGTCAGTTTTGGTTGTGGAGTAGTGCATTGGTGATTCATGAATCAAGTGAAGTCTTGAAGTTGATTTATTTAATTCTTGGTGGCCTAAGGCTATAGTATTTCATTAGCTGTGCTGGGTGTTAGCAGAGTGAGAAGAGTACAGAGAGTTTTCTTCTTGGTACTGGTGGTATGTATAAATTAAATATATGAATGAGGTTTGCTTTATGGGTTTAAAAGCTGAGGCACTGTGAAGTGTGGCTATATTATGCAATGATATTATTTAAGGAAAAGAAAATGTAACTTTTATTAATAATGTCACTGTGCAAAAGGATTTTAGTGGTCTTCCACTGGTTTCTGATAGCCTGGGGCATCCAAGATATGTACTGGGCATGCTCTATGACTACACAGTACATTGCTGTTGCTTCCTTTTTTTTAATGACTTGGCTATGGGATCTTTTGTAGAAAGTCATGTACAATATGTGTGCTTAGATTTTTGTTGAAGATATTTTCTTCATAGTTTTGGTCTGTTCTTGTCAAAGTTGCATATTATTGAGGAATTAAGTCAATAAATAATGAAAGAGGTGTGGTTTTGGCAGTAAGAGGTATGTCTGAGAGCTTCTTGTAGAAGCACTTCCAGCATCAAAATTGTGAGTTTCTTTTTTTTTCATTTTTAATATATTGTATTAATTTGGTAGACTTTTTTTTTTTAATTCTTTGATAGCAATGCCAAAAACAGAATGTCTTCCTCTGGGGAATGCTGAATTTACAATGAACACATTGATTGGTTTGTCCAATCAGCCTGTTTTTGAATGTTAACATAATTTTATTGCATAATTCATATATTTTTTATATTTTGCCTACAGTACAGAGTGGTGTTTGATCATATGGGTGTAGCATGAGTGATTAAGCTAGATCCCGCCACTGTGAATAAAAGTATGAATTGCTCATGTCTCTACCATGGTATGTTGTGATTATACAATGACATTATTTTGAAAAGAAATGTCTTATCATTTTAAAATACCACTGCATAATCAGAGCTCATTTATAATCCATCTTAGTGCAGTACAGCAACTCCATGGGGGGGTTTGCAAAGTACTTGACACATGCATGTACGTGAACTTAAAGTTGTATTAGAAATACACTGTGAAAGTGTACTTGGTGCCAATGTGGGGCAGAAGAGATGTGGACTGTGTTCAGCAGTATTTGAGTGCATAGACAAGGCACATTTCAGAATTACAAGAAGCTACCTATGGGTTCAGCTAATTGTTAATTAATTTAATTTGCAGGGCACGCAGCTGGCTTTTCAAATGAATTGCAGCAGTAGAACTAGGGGGATTTCAGTTTCATTACCTGTAGTTACACTGATCTACATTTCAGAGCAGATTTTACCTCTTGTAGTACAATGGACTTTCTTGGAAATTAGACTTTGTCTATGGCATGTTACTAATATATAAAAAGTGGAAATCAGAATTACAAGAAGAGTGTATAACTTAATTACCTACAGAAAAAAACACCATTCTAAACCATAATTAATATATTTGTGCTTGCCTCCAGTTGGATACTGGCTGCAAGCTCGCAAAGAAAATTAAGAAAAGAAAAAGATCTGTACCTGTACTCAGTATCCTCCAGAATGGCACACCCACCAAAAGAAATGTACTTCTCCCACTGATACCTTAAAGCCACAAAATTGACCACTGATGCAAAGTGCTTTGGCCATATTACCAGTGGCACAAAGTACACTGTAAAAGAATGTCATAAGTCTACATCACCATTTTCATGGGCATAAGCTTATGCACTGCATTGTACAGACATCTTCAGTGATGGATCCCTACAGAGACCAATTATTTTATGAGCACAACTATACAATGATATAATGCCTCTTTTAAAATGCTGTATTAAAACAGAATGGTCAGTGTACAGGTAAGTTATATTTAATCACAGTGGAGGCTGCACTCTCATCACCAAATAAGTTACATTATGGGGGGAATGACACTATAAAAGAAAACAGACTATAGTAGTTTTTGGGAAGTTTTCTTAAATAACTTCTGTGATGGCTTGGTGGATAACTACTGGGCCTATGGTGTATAGGGTCCTGGGCTCGAGACCTGCATGGCTGTTTGGGTTGGGAGAGTGGCTTAATGGCTAAGGTGTTTGCCTTACAAACATAAGGTGTAGGGTTTGAGTCTCACAAGGGATAATTGGCTAGGCTTAAAATGGCTCGCAAGGGCACTTAGCTTAGTACTAAACTATGAATCTATGAATAAAGGTTCCTTCTACATTTGTTTAGTTTTTAACTTTTGCTTATGTGTTCTTTCATGATGGCACTGCATAAAAAGTAGCCACATAAGCTAGTTTATTATGTTGATATTGTTCAAATGCTAATCTTGCCACACTGATTCATTATATGTCACTTTATCATACAAGCTATATAAATAATTGCTTTTTATGTATTGAATAATACAGTAAATGAAATGGCAAAACAAGCTTTGAAATTAACATACAAGATTCTAGACCAACATTCAGCAATC